>NC_051101.1:4716147-5319794 GCF_901709675.1 Syngnathus acus | reverse complement strand
GGTTTCCAGCAACCTTATCAGGGAGCTGGGATTCTTGGATTCAACAACGTTGGCAAGTTAATTTAAAGAAATAATGGGGGGAAAGAAAATACTAGGTATGGGCTGATTACTGGTTTGAGATTTACTAGGGTTTTAATTTTAAAGTCAAGATTTGCGTAACTGCTAAAACAAGCTGTCACCAGTTATGAGCTCTCCTTTTAACCAGTTAGGCTTTGAATTAGGCTACAAGAGAGCTCATGGCCCTCTGCATGTCCAGACCTTCCAATAACTGGCTTTAAGAATACCTAGAGAGAGTTGCTCTTTCTCAGTGGAAACAAGTTGTTTCTCTCCAGCTTTCAGCTTCTGCAACGCCACCTCCAGCAGCTCAGCTGGCTTAGCATCCAATGACTGAGCTTTGAGCAGTATTGAAATCGCCTTGTTCACATTGCCTGAATAAAGAGGACAAAAAGAGTGTTCTGAAATTGATTTACAATCAACAAAAACTGTCATGCTTTCACAGCTTGTTTTAATCAGCAGGCAAAAATAACAAATGTTGCATTACTATACCTTGAGAAGCCACAAACTGAGCATAAGCTACATGCACAAATGCAAATGATTTGCACTGGGATCTTGCAACTATGAAATGGTCTTCAGCTTCATCAAGGTCATCAATGCTTTAAAAGGAAAACAAAACATTTCAATGCGAAACGTTTCAAAAACAGACCGTTGGAAAGAGAAACATTTTCCCCCATGTCACTTCAGGAGCTCCCGCACTGCTTCACTGTTAAACATGAAATAAATGTCTTTTTATGAAACAGTCAATTGTATGTGTTTGTACGCATACAATACAATTATACCCCTTCGTAAGCAGGGTTCCCATTAAGTCATGGCTTCCTACTAATATATCCACATTTTGTGAAATTAAACAGGCCCAGAATCCATTATGAGCAAATCAAAGTGTGAGTAAATTGAGATGATTCAGATCTTCATTATTTAAGGTTGAGAAACACACTACAGGGTAATGCAGTAAAAGTACAAAGCGAACACTTACCCCTTGAGTTCTGCATATTTGATCAGTAATCTTGCATAGCAAGAGTTCTTGTTGTACCGTCTTATGGGCAGACGTATGAAAATTTTAGAATAGCAATCCTTGAGTTTATTAAGCAGGTTGATGTCTGTATGAGGGTTGCGTCCTTTTTCAAGGTTAACCAGGTAAGTCCAACATGACTCAAGGGAATTTGACAGAAGGACTTGCTCAAAATCGGAAGTTACATCTGCAAAGACAAAGCTAAAAGTCAGACAAAAGTCACCCCCTCCCATCAAAAGAAACACATTTTGGTCAATCCAGTATTAAGCAGGCATGTATCAACATCATCTATTATTACCGTCTAATTTGAGGGTATTCTTTGAATCATCCGCATCAAGATGAGTAATCATGGGCTCCACGGAGTCCTGGACTTCAAAAGGGCCATTTACCGGGGTAGTGGATGGTGTCTGCAATAATGAACATGTTTTTTTTCTTTTTTTAACCCCTGCTACAACATCACTCCTGAACTGAGCACTAAAAACTGTGATCAGGAATACTAAAACATGAATACAAAATGCAAACCAGAAAGCTGTTCAAGTGGTGATCTTCAGGGGCTTTCCTTGCCGAGAATAACCCAAGCTTTGTGCTCTCATGAGAACCAGACGTTTGCCTGAAACACAAAGACACCATTTACACACAACACATTTGTTGTCGTACATATCTCATTTTGCTTTTTTAGACCGTACTTTTTTTAATTAAAGACAAGATGCAGGTAATTCGTCACGAGTAACTTTGTTGAAAATATACCTGGATAAATTCTTTAGAATTAATCCATCAGTGCTATTTGATGGGCTCTCATTGACATAATCACCACCGCCATCACAATCCTTTTCTGGGATGGAGGAAGGAACATTGGGAACTCTGCCTGGCTAATATATAAAGGGGAAAAAAAACTTCAACACCAACAAATATACTTATAATAAATAGCAATTAAAACCAACACAGAGGAATCAAATTCTCACCAGACTCTTGCATTGAGATGCAGATATCCGATTCTGCAGCTGGTCTGATGATACATTGAGTATTTTACTTCTGTGATTAAGAGAACAAAAGTGACATGTTTTTCCAAATGGAAAGAAGCAGGTTCAAAGTTGGAAGTAGTCGTTCACCTTACCCTAAATTGATACTGCCTGACAGATGCAATTGACCTGTCCCATCCGATATCCTGCTTACTTTCTGGAACTCTGAGCCTTTTTTAACATCATGAGCAGTACTGTTTAACAAATCTGTCAAAAATACAATGACAATTAATAAACTTTGTATCAAGTATAATGTATACTTGAAAATGTTTTAATGACTGATATGTTCGATCAGAATTCCAAGAGGACACTCCTAAATGAAACTAATAGAGTAACCTCTCACCCTGACCTGGACAAATACACGTGTATATTGTCAATGTTAATGCAGTGTATAAAGTGCCTAAAGACACGATGAACTATAACTTAAGGCTGTGCACAGTAGGTGATAGGACAACAAAGTACGTAAATGTGTGAGCACGCATGACAAAGACTAACCTCAATTAATTGTACATTTTCATGCATATCCACAAAATGGACAGACTACAATCAACTATGTATCAGTGTCAGCCATGCACAGTACAATTTGTTCAAACACAACAAATAACTGAATTTGGATGGGTAGCCCCAGAAACTAATTGGAAGATGAAAGAAAAGATTCTTACATGGGTAATTTTCTTTGTCATCCGGAGGGAAACTGTGACGTTTTTCTCCCTGCAAACGTAGCAAGGCAGTCTCCAGTAGTTCTTTTGGGTCGGCACCCAGTTCAATTGCGTTTTGCAATATATATATACATTTCTTTATGTTGCCTGATGACAAAAAAAAAAAAGATGTCAGATACTATGTGATAGTTTACACTGATACGAAAATGTTTGTACCTTGAGAATGCACAAACTTTGCATGTGCGATGTGAACAAATGCAAAGTTCTGACAATGAGACCTTGCCAAATTGAAGTTGGCCTCAGCCTCGTTGACATCTTGAATTCTACGGAATGAAAAACATTAGTATCAGATGAAAATAGCACCGTGTGGCAGAAGCAGGTCTTCTGGGTGAAAGGCCTGGTCCTAAACTCTGCCACAACTGCAGCTTTTAAAAATGCAGCAGATATATACAGAAATCAAAGGATCAGAATAGGTAAATCATACCTTTGAGAAATACAGTATCACAGTAGTAGTATTGAAAAGAAGGGAAACCACTTGCACATGATTTATAACAAGGTCACTTACGCTTTCAACTCTGCAAATCTTACTAACATCCTGGCGTAACTCTCATTTTTGCAGTGTAGTCCAAGTGGCATATTTGAAAACACTCTTGTGTAAAAACTAATGAGTCGAGTTAGATGATACGAATCCGAGTGTGGGTCCCCTTTCTTCTCCAGGTTCATCAAGTATGACAGACAAGCTTCAGACGAATTTAAGCTGATGAGCTGGTTAATATTATCAGTGTCATCTGAAAGTCATGGCAATAAAAAGAGCTGATTAAACATGTGTATAGTAGATGATAGGATAACAAAGCATTCAACGTACCTTCATTGAGATGTTTTTTAATCTTGTTGAGCTGTTGACAAACCATGGCAAGTTTCTGCATTCTCTCCGTATGAGTTTCTTCCATCTAAAGAGAGATAACGACATGTCTGTCCATGGACAACACTGTACATGTATTTTTGTTTGTATTTTATAAATAACTTTACGATTTTGTACAGCGATTGATCACGCTAGGTTGCTACTATCGACGAGTCGCATGAGTTGTTATGCCTAAATATGTTGTCGCCTCTCACCGTGCAAAGATGCCAGTGGCGTTAATCTTATTTCACCGAAGTCGAACGATATGTTTGCCCTACCACTGCCAACATGTCAGACAAAACACAAGTCACCCCACGCCTAACACCAGGCCTTGTCCTAAGATGCGCCAAACAGTCAACGGAATATTCCAAATATTGCACTACGTTACTTTATTCTATGGACAAATCGTATGATGGTTCTTTTTTATATTACCCTTACATATATTCTGGGGGCTCTTACCGTGGAGATGATAGTCACGTTAATCCTTTTTTTAACTGAGTTATCAAGTCGAGCGGTGTTTTTCGCCCTAAACTCAACTGAAAGTTTTTAAATACTGCACTTCCGTTTAACTCTCGTGTTGATTGGCTACTTTGGGCTGACGCTTTTGGGCTAATATGACGTCAGTCGAGAATGGCGACCCCATAAAGCCAAAATACATAAAAGGCAAAACACAATTTACCGTTTATAAATGTGTACATAACAATAATAATCATGATGATAATAATAATAATAATGACAGAGGTTGCGACGCATTTAATTTATCAAAATATGCTGTAATTATTACAGCATATTTATTACAGTGTAATAAATCCTCAACGCCAGAATCTGTCAATTTAATGAGTAATTTTGATGAGTGACGCAAAAATATATATTTTCTTCGTGAACTCCGACACTTAATGAATGGATGAATGAAGGCAGCTTGCGAGTCGTCTCTTATTTCCTTGTTCCTGCTCCTCCCAACTGAGCTCCAAGATGGCAGCTGCGCAAGAGAGATGAGCAACGACATTAGAGTTCTGTCATGAAACAGCAGCGGAGTATGTATTTCTTTCATGGTTGTGACCTCGCCGTCATTTAATATCTAGCAAATTTAGTCACATTCCACCAGGCCACTGAGGGATTTGGAAATAAAATGCTTTTCTATTGGCTAAGCTAGCATGCAGCATAAATGAACTTGTCTCGTCAGCAACACAAAAGGAAATATCAGCTTTGCATACGGTAATTTACGCTTGTGGCTGAATTATTGAAACGATCGATAATAAAGAGAACGCTTGCTGGAGAGCCTTGAAATGCACAAACGTTACATTTTTTGTTCTCTTTACTACATTCGGTGCTTTGCTTGATATTGACATTGTTTAATATTACAATGTAGTTGTTGATAGTTGACAGCAAAACCACAAGAATGATAAAAGTGATTATTTTTTCACCAGCTCAATTTCGTCATGGCCATCACTCAATTCCGTCTGTTTAAGATCTGCACATGCCTGGTCAGTTTGCTGTCTTTCTTTAAGAGATTGATATGCAGGTAAGTGTTTACAAAAACTTTCAAACAAGCTATTTGGACAACTGTATCAGTATTATTCTAATATGATAGCTGTAGTGGTTGGGCATCTGTAATTGAATAATATGCCCTTAATTTATCCATCCATCCATTTTCTGCACCAGGGATGGGCATCTGAAATGCTGGCAGTTTTTCATCACTGCTATTGCGGGGCCACATAGTACTTCCCAACCAAATGTATGACAAAATACTATTTAAAATATTGACTAAATCTGTGCAAACATGCAGCATTTATTTTTTGACAATGCATTTTTCAATACATGTATGAAAGATCCACCAACCTAAACCAAGAAGAAAGGGTTACAAGCAAACAAAATTACTTCATTATTTATTTTGTTCTGTTAAAAGGGATCGCATAAAAACCATTAGGCCTCCTCATGTACTGTACTATAGAACAGAATAAGTGAAACTAAGACATGTCTGCCAACTAGCGGTGGTTGGTGATGTTAAAACTACAGTCGCGTGTTATACAATACCATACAACTATATTTATATAGTGCATTTTACAACAGCTGCAGCTGTAACAATCAATAATTTGCATATTTGGCATATTTTTGTTTTTTCCTGTATATTCAAGGACCCCCCTCCAATTTATGTATGTTGACTGATTAACAATGTTTTTTGAAGAATTTTTTTGGGGGGAGTGGGGTTGTTTGATAATATAGTCATGTTTTTTATTTATATATTAATTCGATTAGTCAAGGGGTTAATCTGGGTGTTGCAGAAGGCCTCCAGTTGCACATTGTTGTTTATCTGTTTAACTACTTCCCTTTCTTTTTGTTATTGTTTGCCAACAAACTAGGAGTGGAAGGGGCCGAAAGCTCAGTGGGGATCAAATAACTCTCCCGACCACAGTGGATTTCTCATCATCCATACCAAAACAGGTTAGTAGTAAACTGTGAAATTAATCATCTACTATAGCCTGGTAAGAAGAAAAAAACACAAGGACAGACTGTTAGGTTTATTATCACCCATTTGTGTTTGAAAATTCTTAAAGTTCCCCTATCCCACTCAGGGGCAAACAATTGCGAGTGTGTTCAAAGGCATGTTACGTTCTCGGCAGGGTTTGTTCAAGGTCGCAAACGTTCACCAGTATTTCTCTTGCGACAAGAATAATAACAAAAACTGTTGGTGAACGTCTGTCAAATGTTTTGCGAACATTTCCGAACTCTGTGAATTTTAACACATAAGTTTCCTCTCTGCACACAGCCAGATGTTGAAGAATGGAGTTCTTGGGATGAAGATGCTCCAACAAGTATTAAGATTGAAGGTGGTAATGGAAACGTTACCCCTCAACCCACTGAGATTGAAGAGCCTGACTACTTCAAAGACATGGCACCAACCATCAGGAAAACACAGAAGGTAGGCTATATCTTTATCATAATTACATCACAAAGAAATCTTTATAATTTTATATAATTATGATTTGATAATGCTGCTATATGAACTTTATCAAACATTTTAATGCAGTCAAATATGATGGACACGCTTCAGGAATTATGAATTATGAAAGTGTTTCTTGTAAATTGTACTGTAAAACAAGGCACTGACTTTATTTGCATGTTTTTAAGTGTGTTGAGCTAAAGATAAACCATCAGAAGTTTCTGCATTCTGTACATATGCTGTTATTTAATAGATGGCAACATGTTGAGTTTAATGAAGAAAAAAGTAAAAAAAAAGGGCAAGTGCGAATTATGAAGACCACCACGCAAGGCGCCACAAACACTGCGTGGGAGATGTATTTTTTATTTTTGCCATCAGCGGTGTATAGCAAATTCTGTTTAAAATTTCTATTACGATATACGTATGTATTGTAAATAAGTTGCAGATTCAAAGAAACATTTAATGCTTTATAATTGCTGTTTTACGGTATGGCCTGTTCCACTTTGCAGATAGTGTTAAAGAAAAGGGAGCCATTGAACTACCTGGTGCCTGATGGGTCAGCAGGTTTCTCCAGCAGACTGGCAGTCTCTCAGGATATGATGACTTTTTGTCCACCTTCAGTGAGTTATCCTTTATCATCTCTGAAGCTTCAGACATGCATAATGTTTATAGCCATGAAAGACGGGAAACTGAAAGTAACGTTGTTGAGTAAATGTAGGGCTGCAACTAATGATTATTCTCATAAACGATTAATTTGTTGATTTCTTTTTCCAATTAATCGATGAGTCTTTTTAAAAAAAAAAATCCATTCCTTAATTAAAAATAATTGACATTTCACACAGGCAGTGTGAATAGGTGCACAATGGTTGTGCATGAACATAAGAGAGCTTAAAGTCAAATTCGGTTTTAAAAAAGGAGGGGGAGCAAAACTTTAGCTCAAGCTAAATATGACCTAGATCGACACACAAAAACATACAAATGCATGCCATAAAATAGGTGCTAGAAATTTGTTGGTTTTGTCATTCACCGTCAGTTTGTCATTACACTATGTCTGTCTTAGTCTCAACAGTTGCATAAAGATTTTCAGGCTTCCCCACAACCTCACCACCTCTTAGAAATTCTAGTAAAAGTGTTGATATGATGTGTTCTGTTTTTAAATAGCACTTCGTTTGATGCGTGACATGAAAATAAAAGTTTGTAATTTATTTAGTGGCAAGAGTCCACCTTTATTTTGTTACCAAACCAGTCCTGTGGGTGGTTGTGTTGTTTTAATGCGGAAACAGAACAGTGAGATTTCATTCTGTTGTATTTATGCTGTTGAATTCTCAGTGTCTGTTTTTCTACAGGCAGAGCTTGGCGAAATGGACACTTGGCAGGGGGACACCAATGCTTGGGAGGAGGAGTCTGACGCCACCTGGGAAGCAGAGGAGGTGCTCAGGTAAAGCATCTATTACTGTACTGTCATACAGCTGATGGGCATGCATGTTCACTCTGACCAGTAGATAGCAGCATGTACCACTACTGTGTATTAATAAGGGGACAAAAATAGGTGACATTTATTGCACTCAAACTCACATGAACATGTTTTCTGATCTATAAATCTTGTAAACTGTAATCCTTGTAACAGACAACAGAAATTAGCTGACAGAGAAAAGCGGTCCATGGAGCAACAGAGGAAGAAGATGGAAAAAGAGGCTCAGAGGATGATGAAGAAAGAGCAGAAGATGGCGGTTAAGCTTTCGTAACATTTGCCAGTGCTCAGTTTTGAGCCAGAGGATCTCAAGGGAAAGACACTGAATCAGTTGTGAGTTTGTTTAAAATCATCAAACCATCCAAAGTTCTGCAAAGTGCTGCACTACTACATTTTCAGTCATCTGTTCTTGTCTCGCCGCTTTTCTCGTCCATCTTTGAGTTACAACAATTAATCCTTGGGCTTGCTCACAAACTGCATTTTCTACCATGTTTGTGAGTCATTTGCTCTTAAAGAATTTCAATATCTATCCCCTGTCTATTAGGTGTATGTGCTAGTAAGCACATGTCCTGGTCAAGGTGTGTAAATAAACTCAAATCTGTATTGTACAACTTTTTCATATATGGTGTACAATTTATTTTCTTTATCTTATTTTTAACCACACTGGTTAAAAAAGAGGTGTAATTATTTTTAAGAATCGCTGTTTATCTGTGTCATTGGTCTGCTTAATAATTGTTTTTGGTTTTATGTTTCATTGCTTAAAAGGTTTAATTCCCCAATGATTTTTTGCACTGTACCATTGCAAAATTAGTAATTAAAGACAATAGCATACGCTGTCTTGTAATTTAAAGCTGTGGGTTCCTATGGTAACAACATGGCTATTAACATGAGCTTCAGACTGTGATGGAAAAATATGCAGTCACTATCTAGTCAATATTACAAATACAAACCCCACGGACATTGTGTAAAGCATAAATAAAAACAGATCACAATGATTTTCAAAATCAATTTCAACCCATATTCAAATGAGATATTTTTGTTCAAATTGATCAACGTTGATATCTCTCAATTTGAGTTTTTGCTTTCAACATGTTCCAAGAAAGCTGGGACAAAAGCTTTCCTTTTGAAATCACTCAATAAGCATTTGAGAAGTGAGTACACTTAAGTTTTAAAACTTTGTAGGTGGAATTCTATCCCAGTTCAAAAGCCAGCATCCGTGATGATATGGAGGTGTGTTAGTGCCAATGGAATGTCAACAGAGAACAACTGAAGTAGGACTTCAAGCAAAAATGGGGAAACAATTCCACCAACAAAGCTTTAACAATGAATGTCTTTATTTCCCAAATGTATTATTGTTAATAGGAAAAGTGATGTTACTCGGTGGTAAACATGCCAATAGCTCAACGTTTTTGCAGTATGTTACAGGCATTAAATGTAAAATGAGCCAATATTTGCCCATCAAAAAAAAAATATATATATATTTGCAATTTGACCTAAAAATATCTTAACTTTGTGACACATTCAATTGAATATAGGGTTGGAAAGAATTTGTAAGTCTGTTTTTATTTAAGTTTTACACAACATCCTAACTTCATTGGAATTGTGTTTTATAGATGCCATTTATGAGGAATCGATCATTTTCAGAAGCTACATAACTTATTGTAGCCCCCTCCATTTGTGATTAGACTTTCACTGGCAGCCTTTGTGAAGTGAAATTTACAATTCTGTGGTTTGCAGTCTTGAAAGAGATTGATCGCTTAAGCATACTGGCAATTGTTATTCAGCTTTAGTAATCAGACTATGACCAGGTTTGAAGAAAGAAAGCAAGTCTTTACAGCAGCAGCCTTTGTGAATCTACTACATTCTGAAGCAATAAGCGCTCCCTGTTTAAATGGTTTGCATGGTGCTTTTGGTGTGTTCAATCAAAGAAATTGATTTATGGTTTATGTATTCTTTCTGATGTACATTACATTGTTTTGCTTTGACTATTAAAAACAGGACTGTTACTAAAGTCATCATCATCAAATATGCTCTTGCAGCATTTTGTGTAAGATTCAGGTGAATAATATGCTTTTTAAATAAATTGAGTTGTAATGGATGTAATGACCAAACGCAGTTCTGTAACAGAGTTTACAAAGAAAGATGGTGCAAATGAATGACGCAGTTTTGGCTTTAAAAAGTTGAAATAATGTAAACTGAGCAAGAAAAAGAATTACATTTTTATTTCGTAGATGTGGAGTTCTCTGCTGGCTGTGAAAATACTGTACAATTAGCAGCAGTATAATTTAAAAAAGGTGGTATTTAAAGAAAGTTCATTTTTTAAGTTGTTTTACAGCTTTCACATCAAGCAAACAATTTGGAATTTGAAGGTGGGAAAAATAAAAACGAGTATTATGTATGAAAGAAATGTTGAAAACTTTATTCGGTAACTTTCAAAAACATTTAAAAGAAATCAGCATTAATTTAGTATTTCCAATAACTCGGCATAAAACAACATGCAGTGCACAGTGCACTTTAGCGACGGTGAGCTCAGTGGCCTAGTGGTAGAGTGTCCACCCTGAGACTGGAAGGTTGTGGGTTCAAACCCCGGCCGGGTCATACCAAAGACTATAAAAATGGGACCCATTGCCTCCCTGCTTGGCACTCAGCATTAAGGGTTGGAATTGGGCCGTTAGATCACCAAATGATTCCCGAGCGCGGCACCGCTGCTGCTCACTGCTCCCCTCTCCCCCAGGGGATGGATCAAAATCACATGGGGATGGGTTAAATGCAGAGGACAAATTTCACCACACCCAGATGTGTGTGTGACGATCATTGGGACTTTAACTTTAAAACTTTTTTTTTTAAACGTGACTTTAAAATAAAAAATTGCCAGCCTGCTTTTATTAATTTGGCTCAGATCAGATATTTATTGTAAATGTGGGTACAGATTCAACAAATGACAGAACATTTTCAGAAGTGAATGGTCAGTATGAATATTTCCTGTTTGGCCTTGAAAGTCATCTGATCATAATACAAGCCTACCATGGAGGGTGTTACAGCATCCTTTGACTGAGGCTTGATGCTTACTGAACTAAGATATTTTGATGATATAACATGGAGATAGCACAACATGGCAGAGTGCAATGACGTCACATTAGGATTACTTCCTGTTACTTCCTTTATCATATTTTTCTTGTGTATGTTAGACTTGTCATTAATTACATCATGACTGAATGCAAGTGTTGGTAGACGGAAATAGTAGCTGATGTGGCACTAACCTGGTTTGTTTGCAGATTTACAGCTCCAGAGACAACCACTTAAGTGGATGTCAAGCTGTCCTGATTTTCCCCAGTTCTTCGCCCCAACTAGAAAAACGGCATTGCAAGAACAACTCAGATCTTCCTTTCCTTCCTTCTTTCTCTTTTTGCAGTCTATGGCAAGGTTAATTAGAGGGTAATTAGGTTGATAACCTTAAACAAAGAAAACATTGAATTAGTTCAGTAATTGCATACATATACCAGGAAAATATCAAGCATAAGTAACTAAGTAAAAGAAAATGAGCAACTTAACTCAGCGTTTAAACATAAGCATATGCAAAACATAAACATCCACTTTGCCTTTGTGAATACTTCAAATTGATTGAGTCACTCAAAGTTCAAATAAACACAGCTTGTTGCTCAAACCAAACATTTCAAACAAACTATGCATTAATCAAACTTAGAACTATAGCATCAAAGTCTATTTCCTACCAGTTGTGTTTGACCAGGAACTGAGGAGTCTCTTTGGGTTTTTTTTTCTTTGCTTTCTCTGTTTAAGCATTTTTTTCTTTCACTAACAGGCTTTCCCTTGTTTGTTCCCCCAGCTGAGCTCACATGCTGATCTGTAGACAATATGCCCCTGGCATCTGACAGGAAGTTTGTTGAATTGTGATGTGGCTGATTTTTCTCTTCCCCCTGCAGGTCTGGAGGAGGACTCATGGATATTTTGACTGAATGATCTCTCCCTCTGTTAGTTGACATGACAGTGGATTTAATGCACTTTACCCTGTTGACGCTTAAAAGATGTGAAAAAAGTATACTGAGAAAACTTTTATCCAAGCTGAGCAGGCATGGGAATGCTGTTTGGGTAAAGTCTGGATAGCTCCCTTTTATACTATATTAATGTGAACGTCTTAAATAATTTAGGATTTTTGCCAACTTTTATGGGCCTCTTACATAAGAGTGACGTACAGTGGCGACTTGAGACACTAGTTTAATTGTTTCATAACCATGCTCATCACTCAAAAACACCCCAGTGGGCATCTGATGTCAATTAAATATCAATATGACATGAGTCAAAATCAACAAAGTGTTTGACATTATATTGATCTTATATCAAGCACGTTTTTAATACAAAATTTATGTCAAATTGACATCAGATCCCCACTGGGACTTATCCCAAATCATCTTTCCCCACAAAAAAATGAATGGAAATGGCATTCATCAAAAGCCCATAAAAATAATGTTATATTGTTTACATTGGTTTGTGTTCAACACCCATTGTGTAAAAGTAGGCATTGAGTCTGTAATGGCTCTTTGGAAGCTTATATGAATTAAAAAATAGATATACATTTCTCAACAAAGAGTACTATGAAATATGTTTTGAAAGTACTGCACTTGTGCATTTGCTAGTGCCGCATGACAGCAGACTGGGAAATGAAATTAGCATAAGCCGAATCGCTAAAGTGCTTGTGGGACTACCAAATGGGCACTATGCACACTAATGCCCATTTTGAATGAACTTTACAGGTTTGAGTCAAAAATCTGAAGCACTTCATTTTTAGTTTGACAATAAACATCTTAAAGCATCTGATATGAAAAATTGTTCACTAGGCTGCTTGTTTCAAAGACAGTTATGCTCACTAGGACCACACAGCATTTATATTTCTGTTTTAATTTTGCTCACAAGAAAAAAGATCAATATGGCTCATTTCGAAATTCTAGCTGGAGTCACTCAAGTCTCATGGTACCACATGTGGAGCTAGAAAAAAAGGTCAGGAGTCTAGGTACTGTATTAATCATGCTTTAATAATATACACGGACATCTGATGCAAACCACGGGTACAGGTATTGCACATATAGGCACAAACTGTCATTTGCTGTGAAACATCAACTTTCAGTTCATACAAAAGGGTCAACTTACAGTAATAAATCTCTGCTTATTTGGGGGGAAAGAGAGGAAAAAATAGATTTTACATTAAAGCTTTGGCTGAAGGATTAAAGTTCATTTTTGGACAACTCAACATTACAAAACTGATACAAACATTCCATCTTTTGTTTCCCAAAAACTGAACAAGTGCTTTGATTTTCAGCAAGGATGACCTGGGACAGCATCTATAAAACAATAAGAAAAACCATCGACCCAGATGATCATCTTATTGAGAAACTATAAATAAACTATACACTCCTTAATAAATATTCCCTTCCATGTCATAATTTTGCTTAAATATAGTGATGTACTCACAACAGCGGAAAGGTGTTCAGGAAAAGCAAAAAATATAGGTATATATTCTCAAAAATGCTCAAGTGCTTCTAATTCAAAGTGAGCCGTGTGCCTGCAAGTCGGAAGCTATTATACGTCTGGCTTGTGAGCAATGTGACGAAGGGAGTGCAATCCCATGATGCAACAGCCTCTGATGAGAGCGGCAATATTGACTGGAGTGCTTTTATCCACACCGTGTCGCGAGTATAGCCAAGCCACTGTGGGGAGCACAGGCGCCGCGACGGCAACCAGATCTACCAGGAAACTGTTGCTCCAGTATTGCTTGGTGATCACACCTGATCCTGGTGAAGGATGTTGTTTCTCTGTGCTCACCTCAAAATCCAGCTCATCCATGAACCGCGGGTTCTCCACCAGTTCTGAGTCGCCCATGCCCGAGTCAGTTGTGATGATTTTGCTGTCAAGTGGAGTAGGGGTCAGCATGTTGGGTGGGGGACAGCTCAAGTCAGGGAAATGTGCAGAAGTGGCCGTAGGGGTGTCCAGGTTTGGGAGACCCAGAACAGTGCTGGAGATGGACAAAGTCTGCCTTCTACTCCCTTCAAGTCGGAGAAGCTGGTAAAGGAGAGCCTGAAGGTCATGTGACATCGGCATTATGTCAGTCTGGAGATTCTTATCTTCGGTCTTCTTAACAGAGCATGAAACGCAGCTGTTGATAGTAGCTGGTATGGCTGGTGGAGATGGATTGGATATTTCCGATAATATGGACATTCCAAAGCCTGATTCGATCACAGGTTTCGGCTTGTTGATGGAGTCCAGACGAAAATCTACTGGAGTGGACATGAAGACCTGCTCCAAAATATCACCTCTGTTGGCCATCTCGTCATTTATTAGCAGCCCACTGTCAGCCATGGCCTCCACCCCTTGATCTCCTAGCTCCATTCCAATTTCTTCATCCCCAACTATCTTTTTCCCAACTATATCAGGGCTCTGAAAGAGGAATTCCTGTGTGTTGTCTTCTTGAAGGTTGGCATCACTCTGAGCAAGTTCCATGCTTTGCAAGAGGGCCTCCAGCTTCCTGTTTTGGATGTTGATGTCGATGAAGTACTTCTGTATTCCCTTATCTTTTTCCATCAGGCTGCTCTTCATGGTCTCCACAACCTGGTGCAGCTGTTTGATTTCCTTACGGGCTTCTTTGAGAGACAGTTGGGCCTCAACCCGGTGACACTCTTCCTCAATCCAGTCTTCTCTCATTCTGCTGAGTTGGCCTTTGAGATCCACAATTTCTGCCTCCCTAAAAAAATAACAAAAACATTCACTGTCATTTGAAGATAATGAGGAAGGCATTGCATGACTTTCCTGTCGACTGCCAACTATCTCGCACTAGCCCAACTGAGCACTATGAAATATTCATTCCAAAGCTGAATCCAGAAGAAAGTTTCATGCAAGACCAAACTCGAGCATTGTCATGACATTTGTGGGGGGCTTATGTAATTTAGTCAGTCAGTCGAGTGGAGCTTCAGGAGGTGGCTATTACATCACATCTACAATCTCACATCTATGACGCCCAACACACCCAATTAAAATCACCACTAAACTGGATGCTACCTCACCTGTCATGAACCCTGCTGTCAGATTCCAGTAGCTTTGTTTTCAGGTGTCTGATGACCACTTCTTTTTGCTGCAGAGGGGTGAGGTATTGCTCAGGGTTGGGGGGTCTGACTCCATGGTTATCGCCACATGAATGGTAGCGGCTGAAGTTCACTCTCCTGTTGGGGAGAGAAATTAATTTAAAACAAAAATAAACAAAACACTCCAACCATTTATTATAAAACACTGAAATCACTGCATGCAATAGGCAATTTGTCTGAAAGGGTTTTGCCAGGACAGATGTTTACTGGAGCCAGAGAATTACTGTCTGATGCTGGATTACTGGCATGCAGACGAGACAGAATTCTAGTTTACCTAAATACATGATAGGGCTAGAATCCTAAAAAATAATCTGGACACCAACTGTATGCATGGCATGATTCTCCAATAAAGTGTAGAGGATGAGTAGGAGGAACTTGGGGCAAACTAGTCTCTTTCAACTGTACAATTTCCTGATAACCTGAGACACTTGAGGCTTTGATGAAAGTGTTCTGCCTCTCATCCACAAATAATACAATTGAAATAAAGAAATGCAGTGAAACAAAAGATGCATGTTCTTTATTGCTTGGGAAAGTGAAAGCGTGGGATAACTTCACAATCAATGCCCTAGTCACCTCATGGATTGTAAATCTAGTATGCCCCCATACCCTTTGCCTTAAATAAAATGAGTTAGTATCAGCTTTCATATGACTGTAAACAAGATAAGGTGTTAAAAAAACATAGCTTGACATATTACAAATATAAAAATATGAACCTGGATGTAGGGCTGGAGTTACAGCTGCTACTATTGGTTGACGATGCAGCTCTGGGTGGAGTCTGGTAAGGAGCGTATAGCTCTGCATCACGGTTGGACGGGCTCCCTGCTGGTTTGAAGACTGGGAGCAAACTGATGTGGGCAATGTGAAGTAATTATAATGAAGTAAATTAATGTAATGCAAAAAACAAACATTCTTCCACATGTAATGAATTAAAAACTTGGGAGTGCAAAAGAACATTAAAATCAGCATACCTGCGAGAGAGAGTCTTCTTTCCAGATTTGGTGAGGCTCTCTCTTCTCTTTAGGCTCCCTGTACTGCTGGAGGAGCTAAAATCTGCCTCACTTCCTGCATGAGGAAGAATTGTACGTTACCAATTGCCGACTCAAATAATGCTCGCTTTGGTTGTCAAGTCATCAATGTGCATCGAGAAAACAAGCTCAGCGGTTCTGTCACTGCGGGTTGCAGGATTGACACAAAATGATTATCATTAGACAGATTGAAGCTAAAGGCTAGAAAATCTGACATTTAATTGAAAATAAAATGTCATCCAAACCTGAGAGACAGCTCTTGTTATCAAACAAAACCATAGTGCTGTGTCCAGTGATGACTGTGTCAAACTAATTGGGCAAAAACATTTTCTCCTCCACTTTGGGAGTCAGCTGAAAGTCTGTTCACATTCACCCAGTCAAGTAACCTCCCACTAATCAGCCTAATTGTCTAAGCCCCAGAACATTTTCCATCGACAATCAATTTATTCCTCCATGGAGTTTTGTTTCACAAATTGTATTTACAGATTTAAGATGGAAGAAGAGGGATAAGATAACTTCCCCCAAAGTTAAACACACATGAGTAATGATTTTCTCCTTTAGTTGGCACAGTTTTTGTAAGATGCTGATACATTTGTAATTTCATGGAGATAGTTTGAGACTGGAAAGGTTTTCTTTTCAAACAACAAATAAGCAGAAACAAAGCAAGATAATCTAGTTTTGCTTCTTCCTTTACCTCTGGTTTTCATGGCCGACCTCAGCGCCTTCTTGTGCTTTGGCGTACTCCGTGGTTCACGACTGCCCTCAGCCATGACTCGTACCCTCTTCACTTTGGCCTTACGCTCGGGTAGTGTTGGCGAGCTGTGGGCACTCTCCTCTGAGCCTGACGGAGTTTTGGAGGGGGACACAGACTGACTAGTGGGGCAGCCAGTGTCATCTATATTGTAGATAGGCACACAGACAGTAATAACCAAAACCAGACACACGAGAGCTTGACCTTAAGCACACACACACACACCTTTAAAACTGCTGGGTTAAAAATTGGAAGGTGGGTTAGAGAAGTTGTTCTGCAAAAAATAAATAGGGGTTGTTTTGTACAAAAAAAATAGTTTTGTTGGGCTGGTCCAATTTCCAACCCAATTTGGGTTGTTTTTGACCCAGTTTTACATATCTATGTATATCACTGTATCTATATTTATATATTTATATCTACATTGATATCTATGTATCACTCGCTCAAGTAGACAGACAGACAGACAGACAGACAGACAGACAGACAGACAGACAGACAGACAGACAGACAGACATTTGGCACAGAAATTCTTACCTGAGTAAAAACTGTTGGTGCTGATCGTTCTTTTGGAGTGATCTGAGCTGATGTCACACTCTTTGCCCTCCTCCTCTGAGAAAGGAGAGTCAGAAAGAGGAGAGCCATTGCCCTTTGGCTGGAAGGGATGGAGGACCAAACGTGGGATGCGACTCCGAGGGCTTCCTTTCTGTGGAGACTTCTTTTCCTGCTTGTATGAAGTACACATCCATTGAGTGCCATTTGGTGTCAATATGTACTGTAGTACACTAAACATACCAAATGAGGTCTAACAGCAAATTCATAACGACTAACCTCATACTCCTGGAATGGTCCCATTGTGTTTCATGTAGTAGATTCTCACTGATCACACATACAAAAAAAGAATTGAGTTTTGAACAGAATTTTGAATTGAAGTGACAAACAGTAAACAAATAAAAAGGCCCCCTTTGGGTTGCATCAGTGCTACAATAACACACATTGATAAACGCAAGCGCACGCACACATTACACAGACCAGTACAGATGTCACAAGAACTACAGAGCCGACACATTCTAATATTACCAACTTATGAAACAAACTGAGTATTGACACTCAAATTCTAAAAGGGCATCCTTATTGCATTTCACACTATCTCAAAGCTCTTTTCTAATGATCGGATTGAACCAGGATAGACTTAAATCCAAATTCTAATTGTATTGAATTAAATGCCGACAAAAGCCTTACAGCTTTAAAGATGACACAATGATCGACCATGTGTGCTCATTTGGCGAGAATGCGATTGTGAATGATCATTTTTCAATATGTGAAGTGATCATTCCAGGGTGGGTAGCCTCCAATTCTCTGTAAACAGAATATGTGATATCAAAAATGAATGGATGGACGAATGACATTTTTCTTTAGCTTTCCCCGCTCAGAATGACAAACCTTAGGCACAGATCCCAGATGGACAAGAGTCGAGTTACACCATTGAATGGTTGACAGTCTTTAGTCAATCTATAATGCATGGTTTGGGGTTGTGGGGGGCAGTCGAAGAACCCGTAGAAAAGCAACGCAAGTATGAGGGTAACGTGCACACTCCACGAATGATTTCAATTTAATTTTATGATTATGTAAGGTCAAATTTCCCCACAAAAATCACACCACTGTCCACTTAACCCATAAGCAAAAACAGAAAATGTTCATATTAAGGTGGAATTTTGGCATTAAAATAAAATAAAGACCGAAGTAGAAATCAACTCTCCATGGATTAACTCCCCCCACACACAGCTAAACAAAGAACAAACATTTTGTATTAATGCTTTGAAGCTAAATAATGCAGAATGTCTTCTCATGCTTGAATAAAATCTATTGTGTCATCACTTCTGCTTTGTTCGCTGCACTGCTTCTCAGCAGCTTTCTTTAATGGGTCAGTTGCATAAATGCAGATGTGATGCATCTTTCATTGCTCCTATGATGTAATTGACCCCCAGATTTTTGTCCTGCTTGGCTCTTATGTAAAATGTCCGGTCTATATATTCATTATTTTTTATCTGCACCAATACGTATTTATTGAGATTATAATATGCATTCATGTATCAACCATTTAGTGGCCAAAAGTAAATCAGATGATTTTGTATGTGGATGATGACAGCTTCTTAATTCAAACCACAAAGGATGGCGAAAATAGAGCAGAGTGCCATGGGATTGAAACTCCATTTTTCATTGTCAGACTTCAAAATAGAACAGAGATCTAGGTGACCTCCATTATGTATTTTAGATTCAATATCCTCACCAACCCAAGTGCCATTGTACATGATCAGATGCACAACAGAATCAAGCAGAGAAAAGCATTTATCCCGTTGCCCTAGCAACAGTCTTGGCAACAAAGGGAATGCTGAGGAAGGGAGTATTTCTGTCCACATTTACACACCTTGTCAATTTCTTCAGCTCATCTTTACACTATTTCTTTCATTAGTAATGTTGAAATGTTAAGTGTGGGTGCTACCAATTGACAAAATGGAGAGGCTTTCACATTCTGCATGTCTTTCATTCTGTTTGTATGTGCACGTTTTAAACAGTCTAGTTGTAAAATCTTTTAATCCCCTCCAATCCAACTGCTTTCTAATGATGATCCACACATGGACTCATGTCAAGCTGTTTATCTCTTTATTCCCTCAATTCAGTCAGCCCCCTGTGTTGAATCGTTCATATTTGGACATCACGGATGATAATCAACTAGTACAATGTGAATTTACGTAAAGCCTGTTATGCTTGCATTAGATTTTCTGCAAGTATGGTACAAAGCAATACTACAAATAGATGGATAAATAAATAAATAAATAAATAAATAAATAAATAAATATGTAACTCTGAGATTGTGGACCTTGAAACAGATGCCGTCATCACATCATACTGTCATACTGAGACAGTAATGCTTTTGAATCATCCTCATAAAACTCTCTCTCTCTCTCTCTCTCTCTCTCTCTCTCTTAGACCGTTGCAATAATTCAGAATTGATTACTAACAACAGTAAAAGGAACTTCAAATTATATTTTCAAAATTTCTGTCTTCTTTTGTAACTCGTCATTCAATTTGTTTCCTTTTGTATTGATGCCCCACCTACAACAATTAAATGTGTTTTCCCTTTGGAATCAACACATACACAACCGAATTTATTTCAGACCGGTCTCCAAATAGTACCATTATTTGCATCGTCATAATAAACAACATAGACTCCAGCCCCCACACACACCTGTTCTTATGTGCGCAGTTCATTTGTTCAAAAACATCCCTACAATATTCTTGATACAAATGTCTCCATCAATATGCTCACCTGATGTTTTGCAGCGGTCCCACGAAGACGGTTACGTCGCACAAATACACGTCCAGTTGCTGGTACCAGGTTGTGTTCTACAGTACAGATGGACCCGGAGAGGACATACACCATTGGACCTCTGACTGTGCGCGCACATGATGACGAGCATCCTCTGGGTGTTACATAACGCGTTAACTCTTGAGTCGCCCTGTGAGCTGTGCAGGGACAAAGATGAGCAAATATGGAACGGCACATGTAATCCATCCCATGGGATCATCATCGAGATCGAGAATCAATAAAATAAAGATTGCATAAATGTTACAAGTTAAGAACACGGAAATATTTTGATGCAATTCAAGATTGCTCTCCATGGTACTGAACGACGGGTTGTGGGGTGCTCGTGTCTTCTGGCTTTTATTATGTACGTTCTCTATTCATCGTTGTAAATAAACTCCGCAGATTCAAATAAGACAATGATGCTTTGTTTTGGCAAACACTACGCTGTAAGGTACTGATGACTATTGGTCAACGGAACACGTAAAGCGAAAGAAAACATCTAAAACTGCCATTCTCATCCTATCCGTCCTATCGAACCTATTGCGCGTGGGTGCTCATCATTTGAAAGCGAGCTAAAGTGGACCGCCATTAGAGTCTTAATGGTCGCTGGGTGGAACTGAGTGAAATGTCAGGACGTGACCAAACAAACAACGTTTTGACGTCACTGATGTCCTCTGCTGGAAGTAACGAGTAATGACTTTTTCCTCAGCTGAGGTGGCTAAAGCCCTAAAAAAAAAAAACTCACCAATTTGGTTCGTTTCTGCTCACGTAATTGTATTGTGGTTTACATGAATGATATCCAAATACTATTATAATATTATGCCTTCCCTCGCCTTGAGTATTCATCAGATGCGTGTGTCTCAAGAAATTATCCAATTTGATTTAATTGGTTTACAAATAATCTATTTACAACAGATAATATACAACATATTTTGCATATCTGTATGGAATAGAGAAGCCTTAAGTCGCATAGTGTAAACGACGTGATAGAACAACAAAATGCTCCTCCACTAGATGGCAGAAGGTACAAAATAGTATGCATATATTCCTTTTCCGTGAGATTTTTGTTTGGTGGCCTGCTACGAGTAATAATAATAATAATAATAATAATAATAAAATAATAATAATAATAATATGTAAATACCATGAAACAAAACTGAAATTCTGAACTCTTGCATGGTATCCAATCCATCTTTTGATTAGAAACATAAATGTTTTCAGTACAAAACAAAAAAAGAAGAATCGACCTTGCTATCCCAATATGGGACTACGAGTGCGTGTGACATAATAGGTATGTCTACTTACACAAAGGCACAAAGTATATAAATTCATCTATTTCAGTAGTTTGTTTCAAAAAGTAAAACTATGCAACGATAGTATTTCACACACGTGAACAAAGACACCTTTCTATTTCTAAGACCCTTTACTGTTTCTTTCTTGAGAGGAGTATGAGACGTTTAATTTATCAAACTTTACCAACGTTTGCAGTTGAATTCAATGGTGAACAATAAGACACTAGAGGTCGCTGAAGCCATTCTAAACGCATGTTTGTCATTGACCAGCTGTACTGCACGGGACTCCGATGTTCAGCAAGTTTGGCAAGGATCGGTGCACTCAATTCTGTTAATTAATGGGATGCTAAATCCCCCTTCATAATATGCAGGTGTCCAGTGACCAACAAAAAAAGAAAAGTACACGCAAATATATTTTGCCATGGTCGCATAATCGATAATGGTTATTTTTGACACAGGTTTATGATCACTAGTAAGTACTTTTCAACAATCTAGACGTAAAATCTTATCTAATCTGATCGGATATGTCCTTGGAGGCTTTAGTCCCAACGACTTTAAGATAAAGATCATTATAGTCCCCAGCCCATACACATTTCGGACTCAAGACTATTTTATGCTTTCATTAACGTGAAGAATTATGCTGATCCCACAAGAGTCTTAAATCATCATTTATGAATGTGGTTTTATTTTAATGGCATTGGAATATTTGTAGGCACGCATATTTTTGCATGTTTCAGGCTCTATCAGGGAAACAATAAATAAATGAGTTGCGAAACCACAACAAAAACTTTCCCACATGGATTCCCGGGTCGCGAGTATGGCCTTTGGCTCCGTGTTTGCAAGTGGATGTCATGAAATTGGGAAGCACCGGGCGACCGTGGGGGCGTGTTTCAATCGGCCTAACAGGCTCTGCTCTTGTGTGGAGTCCAGAGCGCAAAACGCACTTCTCGAGGGCGCAAAGCAATCTTACACCCTGACGCGCAGACCATCTCCGGCTCAGGCGGACCCCTCCATCCAAGGGAAGGAAAATACGAATCTTTCGACATTCGACGTCTCCCCCTCACCCTCCAGCCATGTTTGCATTTCGAGTTGTTACGCTTTATGTGGGCCTGCTCCTTGTTTTCCTTTGGAATATACCATGTTTCCAGTCAGCTGCTATCATCTCTCCCTCTAGCCCAAAGAGGAACAGGGGAGCCAGGCTCCCTCATCAGGGCGGACAAAGGTCAACCAAACTCCTAAAAGACATCTTCGCCTCTTCTCATCATATGATGGGCCAGCATAAAGAAGACCTTAAGGACGATGTCGTGCCGCACGAGTACATGCTCTCCATTTACAGGACGTATTCCGCAGCGGAGAAACTCGGACTAAACGCGAGTTTTTTCCGCTCCTCTAAATCTGCCAACACCATAACAAGTTTCGTGGACAGAGGAACAGGTTGGTTTGGGGCCGCGGCCAGCTCTGTCACATTAATCTTGCAAAGTTTTCTTTTTGCTTGAACTACCTGGCATAAAAAATAGAAGAAACAAATTGAGAAAACCATGCAATTGCGGTTGGATTAATTTGCGGATACATAATTTTCTCACATGCACAAAACTTTTTCCTCTTAATCTTTCGCGCTACACTTAACCCCTGGGTAACACGACAGTAAAACACTAATTGAGACGCTCTCTAAACGAAGGTTGTAAATCAGTGTCAGTGCAGGCTTTAAAAAAAAAAAAAAACTCCACGGGAATGGGAAACCTTAACCATATTCCACAACACTTTTGGTTTCAATGCACAACACCTTCAAATATCCATAGAAATTAATTGACTGCAGACAGTCTATGGAGAGAACTACATGGGTGCGAGGAGCAGGTGTTTGAGGGATTAATAGTGTGGTAGCAAGTGTTTGGTGATTGTCATTTCAATATTGCAATTGAAATACAGGTACCCTCCAACACTTGCACACACCACGGCCGATTTATTAATCGTGGACAGTGCACATTATTTGTAATGAATCGGCTACAAGACAGGCAGTCAAAAATAAAAATTATTACAGCTCTCCGTTCAACATCTGACTCGCTTTTCTATAGTCAGAAATAAAAAGTAAATCATATAGTAATTCCAGCTTCATCGTGAGACGCAAAACGAAGTCAAAACGAGATTTTAACCTTGTGCTTTTTGCTGTGTGAACGGATGCGATGGGACTGGAAGGGGGGGGGGGGGGGGGGGGGGTATGTCGCACTCTTCGTCGGTGATTGTGATGTGGCGTGTCAGTGGCTCTGACCCCGAGTCGAGACCCTCTGAGAGCCGCATGGCATCGAACGGCTGATTGGGGTATTTGAGCTCAGTCATCTAATTGAGCGTTCATGTCATAACATATCAAACACTGTTTTCTTCCGTATTGACCCAAAGGCCACGAGGATGCATAACCAAATGAACGACTTCGCCGGGGGAAAGGTAAAACAACAAAAATAATAACCATTTCCCCTGCTGTGAAGTGATTTGTATTATTTTATTGTTGTAGCAAATTCCCTCACCAATTACAATTCATTATGGAAAATAGACTGCCTCACGTTCAGCTTTGTTTTTTAAGGGTCCTCACAAAATCCCTTAAGTGTTGCATTTTATTAGGGAACCTGCAGCATTTAACTCAACTGGGAATAAAACTCAAGGCAAAGTTGAGGCCTGCTTATATGCACAAGCATGCGCTGCGCCTTTACTCACCAGCCCATTTTTAAGTGTTATTTGCAGATTATAAATAAGATTTTTATTGGACTCAATATTATTTTAAAAATAAAAAGACCTAGACATGCATAATTGAAGGCTATACTTTTGAATGTAATTTCAAGATTACAAACGTTTCAAAATTCTAAAATCACTGTGGTGTCATTATATCTCATTTTATTAATTGCCATTGAAATATTGAAAAATATCATTTGCATTTGTTGATATACGACAAAAATTGCGTAGAAAGTAATCTAACGGAATCTCGATATTAAGAAAACCTGGTACATTCTTGTCTGTCAACACGAATACGTCAGTAATTTCAACAGGCTGTTCACCCAGTCGGTTCAAGGGCCATTTTAAGGGGGCTGTTGTCGTTGGCAAGATGGGATGAAATATAAGAGGGGAAGTGCTTTAATGAGAAAGATGGGAATTCAGGCTGTTAATTATTTGGTGAACTTGTATTCGATTTTGTTTAAGGTCTTGTTAAAAAAAGGTAGAAAAGAAACGTAATGCAGACCAGACGCGCAAGTCACAGAAACAAGCACAAGGTTTCAATCTGCTTTTTACGGTTTTCCTCGGCAGGGTTCACGGAGGGAAACTGACAAGTAGAATCAAATATCTATTTAGAATAGCTTGAACAAATCACAAGTGTGTACGCACGCAGCCTTGTCACTTTTATTTTTCCAAGAAGTTTGATATTATGCTGCATGGTCAACCCAAGCAAGCGTTCATTCTAACCTTTTTTTTTTTCTCAACCAGAATACACCGTATTTAAACAAAGTAATAAACAATATGCATGTTTCACGATTTCACGGGCTAAAATAGGCCTATGTATTAAAAAAATAAAAACCAAAAACAAGTGTCGCGCCATACACCAAAGATTATTCTTTCGCTCTCGTTTTTAAACTTATATTAAAATCGTGGGTTTTCCGAGTCTGCCAGGCTATAAATCGACGATATAGGTCAAATATTTGCTTTAGGCTTTGCAAAATTTTGTTTTTTCTTAACAACAGCGTCACATTGATGGAATATTTGCCCCCCCCCCCCCCCCCCCCCCCCCCCCCCGCAGTGCTCTATAATGCATTGTGTATTGTTGCCTTTGAGCAGCTCAAACTTACCCCAACTTTTTTGTTGTTGTAAAAATCGACAATACTCTTTAAAATATATACGTAAATAATGAATAAATGCAAATGGTTAAATTAATTTCGATATCGCACAAGAACCAATGAAGCCACGACTATAAGCATAATTTGAGAGCGATGGCAATTTAAACGAAACATATCGTTAATGATGTCGGTTAATGTTTGAGACATGCGTCCTTAAAGAAAACAAATGACAACAAGCAAAAATAGATGTTTTTGCAAACGGCCTGGAAGACTGCGTGCTTTGGGAATCTAGGTTCATTTTGAACCCAGATGCGCGATTTGCTGGAGTATAAATTAAAAGGTGTCAAAGACCGAAAGTTTGGAGCTTGCAGGTATGCAATAAATAATGAGATAAATAAATGAATAAATAAACATACAAATAAATATAGATACATCATTTAGTGATCAACTTTCCCCAAACGCAGACGCAAATGTATTTCATTGATCATTTAAGAGGCGCACAATTGATCAACAAATGACTTAAAAATACTGAATTATGTATATGGTGCGCTTTTTCATGAAATTGCACGTCTCGATGTGATTTATGTCAATACACGGTCCATTTCATTCAACTTGTGCCTCTGTAAGGGACCAAACCTTTGTGCAGAACGGTAAATACATAACTATTCAAGTATAGTAAAACACTTATTATTATAATATTTTTGCATTAACACAACATTTCAATGTATAAGAAGAGGATGTTTTTTGAAGCACAAAATGGGTAAAAATAATGAATATGTGTTTTTCTATCAGGTTGGTTTAGTGTGGGTTTTGGAGGGGGGTGGAGCTAAGGCCTCTGTGAGTCCCCTCCCTCCCCCTTCTGAACACTGTACACCCTAAGTGAATCTGACTGCAATTATTTTCCTCTTTTATCCTTGCAGACGATCCTTTGCACCCTCCTCTGCGAAGACAAAAGTATCTGTTTGATGTCTCAACCCTTTCAGACAAAGAGGAGCTGGTTGGGGCAGAATTAAGGATATTTAGGAGAGCGTTGGGAGACTTACAGACGACAGGCCTCTACCACATCCAACTTTATCCCTGCAACTCTGATATGCTGCTGGACTCCAGACTGCTGGACCCTTTGGACGCTACCAAGTCCAGATGGGAGGTTCTGGACGTTAAGGACATGTTTAAATCTCTTAAACATCATCATCATCATGAACATAAAGGGAACCATCTCTGCTTTCAGCTCAGAGTCACTCTCAGTAATTCCGACAATGAGTTGGACCTCAGGGTGCTGGGTCTGGACAGGAGCGGGCGGTCCCAGCAGGAGAAAGCCATCCTGGTGGTCTACACCCGCTCTAAGAAAAGGGAGAACTTCTTCAACGAGATGAAGGAGAAGATTAAGTCACGGAGGTCTATCAAGGAGATAGAGGTGGTGAGAACTTCAGCGGAGGTGGAGGGGGAAGGTACGCCCCTCAGCGGGGTCAAAGGGGAGGGGCCCCGGAGGCGGAGGAGGACAGCGCTGAGCAACCGCCATGGCAAAAGACACGGGAAGAAATCCAAATCCAGGTGCAGCAAAAAGGCGTTGCATGTGAATTTCAAAGAGCTGGGCTGGGACGACTGGATCATCGCGCCCTTGGACTACGAGGCGTACCACTGCGAAGGAGTGTGTGACTTCCCGCTCAGATCTCACCTGGAACCTACCAACCATGCCATCATACAGACTCTAATGAACTCCATGGACCCCAACAGCACCCCTCCAAGCTGCTGTGTCCCCACCAAACTGAGCCCAATCAGCATCCTGTACATAGACTCGGGCAACAATGTGGTGTACAAGCAGTATGAGGACATGGTGGTGGAGCAGTGTGGGTGCAGGTAGCGACCAATCAACTTAACATGATTTTTTTTAAAAGACAAACATAAAAATCCATGACGATAAGGTCGGATGGGTGGAAGAGTCCTTACAGGATACCTCAACTCGTGACATCCACATGGGACGCTTGATGTGATACTTGCTTATTTATTCTAATTCACTGCTCACAAAAATGCACACTCTCTGCCTTAAAGTGTTATTTCCCAACCATGCAAAAGTTCCTAGTCATCAAACAGGCCCTTGTTTCCCAGAGATGTGTTCATTGTGTGACAAAATCCCATTGGATGCCACCGTGCACCTGTTCGTGCTGTGGCTGTAGAGCACAGAGGCTTTTTGGCTGCCAGAGTTTGGACTTGCAAGCTCTTGTCGTGCAATCCTGTCCGTAGGGCCGACTCTTTTGGGTCTGCATCCAGCTCATAATTGCCTCTGTCCGGCTGGAGCCATTGAAGGCTGTACAAGTGCATGTTTTGGGGGAAAAAAAAAAAAGAAGAAATGAAAGGAGATAGAATGTCACACACACACACGCACACAGGCACACACAGAGTCAAAGAAGAGGAGCTAATGCCTTCAAGAGATTTTTGCCTGACTGCAGACCGGGCTGGAGGCGCTATGAGGGTTAGCGTGTGCTTTTGTGGACAGAAAAGGACAAAACGGACTTGCTGGCCCTCTGTTTTTGTAAAAAGATATTGTCTAAAGCACACACATGAGGTGAACCTTTTTTTCTTTTTTTTTTTTTTGCTCAAAAGTCTGCATCGTTATGAAATGCACTTCCGCAGCTTACTGCGCCAAGAAGATATTTGAACGTTTGGTGAGGAAAATGTAAAAAGAGAGACTCGCAAATGAAGCGATTTTAAAATGCACATTAGCTTTGAATGCACTGCTGTTCATTATTTTTGAGCTGTAAATATTTTGTATAGTCGATAACTTTACAAAGTGCTCAGAATGAAGAAATGAGAGAACTGCATTTCTTTGTACATATACAAAATGCACTCAAATCGGTATAATTTCTATTCTATAATTATTTTATTATTTGTGATGTACAGAGTTTCATGATAATCATATATTTCTTACATTGATAAGAGTAATTTAAGGTGTATTCAATATTTTTTTTTTGCAGAGGGTGGAAAATACCATTACTGTCTACCTCATCATTGCGTATTGGACCCGTGTTTTGAGGTGCATTCAGTGTAAAGAGCTTATACAGTATATAACAGATAATCTATATTCATATTTTAATGGATCCACTCTCTTACTGTATAAATAAAATTCAAAACCAAGTCCACAAGCCTTGTATTTGGATTAATTCCACCCTCATTTTGTTTTGTGTATTAAAACCAATAAAACATTGTTGGACATGTGTACTACAGTGAAATAGGAAAAGTCAATTATTTGTCTCATTTTCATCTCATTTCAGTATTTTAAATTTGTGTGGATCAAAATGTTTATTCCTTCCAGAAGTCATGAGTATAAAAATACGATATGACTTTATAAACTGTTGTAGTCTTTAACAATACTTCCAATGTCAGCAATGTGTCAATGGAGCTCAGTATGAAATGCTATGAAAAATTAACACACCAAATCATGCTTGAGTATCAATTATTAAATGTATAGTTGGATATACTTAGCAGGTCTTTGTTGACGCTTATAGTTCACAAGGTCATGTAAAAACTTATTGGCACTATGAGCGTTGTTTATTGTGGTCTGTGACAAATAAATTCTTGAATAACTTGACAGGATTTCTAAAGACAAAAAATAAGTAATTGGATTCCAAATATTTTTAACCTTGTGGGTGTTAGTCCCTCTCCAAGTTTTTAAAACGCAAAATATCGTGGCAGTTAAAAGTTGAATTCCATCTATGATAAGTCACGTAATTTGTGAGTCTAAGTGATGCTATCACGTCCATGCATACTTAAGATAAAAACCGAAAAATAGGATCAATTGTGCCCTTTACCATTATTATCATCCTTCAGTTTAGACTGAATGTAATTATAAGGAAAATAAAACCACAAAGTTCCGATTAAAGAGACAAAGACGATTTAGATACTAGTTAGAACTGACTAATCCTTATTAGAAGTATTGCCAAGTATCCAAGCTAGTTTATTTATGATCATTTGGAAACAGTCAATCTTCCAAAACAGTAATTGCCATAAATGCCTTCACACCGCTTTACACAAAAGCCATTTTGCAAACATAGCCATAGACATATGGTGACCGTCCAAGGGGGTGGTGGTGGTGATCCACAGCCTGACTGTCACTGATATAGCACTGAATGTTCGAAAGCCCATTTATTTCCCAATGAATTAGCTCGCCTGGGTCAAGTTTACTTAACACTTTAATGTTTTCCAATCTGTGGATGAAAAAGTTGGAGCGAAAGGGATTGCTCCCATATAGGCTATCGACCTTGGCCTGGAAACAATTAGGAAATTGCTTTGAAATGTTATATGTTGTCCAGACTCTTGTACAGTATCATGTCACTCCTCACATGCTTGTGAGGGGGAAACAGAGGATGCTAAGTGCACTCTTTAGCAGGCGCGGCAAATGACTGACACAACAACCATCCCCTTGAGTATAACCAAATGGCCTTCCAGGAACACCACAGCCATGGTGCTACTTGAGCCTCGCTATCTTCTCCCGCAAGCATTCTGGGAGATAGTTGGCACCATCATCGTTAGAAATGAGAAGAAGTAACAAAGACAGATTAAGCGACAGAGCGCTAAATTACTGGCACAACCTTTTCTTTTTGATTTATATTTATTTGACACGTTTTCTGGTGTGGGGTGGAGGGGGGGGGGCACTGGCCGAGAGGTGAGACCGAATGTGAAGGGAACAGTTAAATGGTGATGAAAGGGAAAGGAATGCTTTGTTTACCCGCTCAATCCCCCTCTCCTTAAGTTAAATGTTCCAATAAAACTTCTTCATGACAACCGCCGTATTGTCCCTCCAAAGTCGAGAGAGCAAAAAGAGAGTTGTGTTTATTTGAAACTTGGTTTGGGTGTATTAGTCCAAGCAAACCAAAATTGGCAACAAGACGGGTTCTTTTCAAAAGAAATGTGGAGAATGTATAACACAAATAGTCTTGACACCCCACATCTGTGTGTGAAGGCTCCTCTTTAGGGCAGTGGTAGGATCCAAAACGGAAAAAAAAAAAAGATCGGCATTGTGATGGTTTGAGTGGGAAGCCCGGGAGCCTCTCCAAGATACAAAAATCATCTTGGCTCATTGAGAATGTGAATGCTCCTCATTCTTGACCTTCCCTTTATCAGCCATTTACTCATCAGGATGGACATACAATACATCTTGCTGATAACCTACATACCTGAGACATCTAAAGCAAGTGGAACTATGTTAGCTGGGAATCAAGAGGCATCATTACATCTATTGTTGGGATTTTAATTCAATGAAATACATCTTACTAGCAGAAACGTATAAAAGAGCTTGACACTTGGCCAAGGCCTGACTTTCATATTGATAAAATCCAGCACAAGCATATTTTCAGTAATGATGTTTCTCATTAGAAGGGTTCTTGGCTAGAAAAAGATTCAGTGTTCTCTTGTGCCTTGTAGTTCTTGTTGTTAGTCAGATGATACCATGGCTCTATTTACAATAAATTTGACACTCTTTTTATTGACACAAGGTTCAGAATGTGGTTTCAAATAATTACACACATGTACATACAATTATGTGTGTGTGTGTGCCTATGTAAGTATTATGAGTGGACAGAAGGGCTGCAGTGCACACAGATGGACAGATGAGGGATTTCAGCAGAGCAGCAGATGCCTGAAGTGACCATTTCTCCTGCCTTTCATTGAACCATTGGCTCCAACACAAAGGCAGGGGTGGCCCTAAACATTAAATACACTTGCTTGTGTCTGAATGGCAAAGGTCATATTGACCCCCTCACCCACCTCACTTCCATTTATTCTGAGTATCTAGAGTTGCTACAATGGCATCTTCTGAAAACATTTGAACACGAATCGTGTTACACGAAAATCAAAACTGGATGCAACAGGAAGACAAGCAGACACCTCCAATTCATGATAACCTGATAATAGCATTAAAAGTCAAGGTCATATTAAGATATACATTTGCTTGCAAGATACTCTCCACCAGTTATTTGGAAGCTGTGCTATTTAATCACAGGTTACAAGATGTGCTTAGCTTACCTGTCGAGAGAAGCATGCTTTTTTTTGGTGCTGTTTATTTTCTAAAAGAATGTTGAGGGTGCCCTTTCACCTCGCCTCATCAATTTACTACCCCTGGTCTACGTTACAGATGGTGACCCTGTCCTCGTCATCCCTGATTAACAAGTACACCTACAGATTCTCCATCAAATCTCTGCTTAGCTTGCTGTCCATCTTTTTTTGTTGTTATTGGACGTTTCTGTGAGGTTGTGTGAGGTTCTGAATGAGCCTGAGCCAAAGGTAAATTTACTCTGTCAAGTGTGACAATACTGATGTTTGGGAGCAAGGAAAGGACGTGACCTCAGTGCCAATTCACATCCACAACTTGAGTGGCAGTGGACAGTGAGGGAGGGTCATTTACCAACAATGGTATTTTCAGATCCGGACACTCAGCCCGTAGGAGGGCTAATAAAGCCTTCACTGTGTTATATTGACTCAAAATGTGAGTGAATCAGGCAAAGATATATTAGAATGGCACACAATATGCCTTCAAGAAACCTCTTCAATATCACAATCGGTTCTCTTCAATTCTTCCCTTTGATATCATTCATGAAAGTTCATAGAGTCATGATTAAAAAATGGCATTTAGTCCATAAATGCATGTCTGATTTACAAAGGTGGTGGTAAAACAACTTTCTGTTGTTGTTGTAAACTAAGACAGGTATGCATACATGTCAGGGGCAAAGAGGCAGCAAGATCTGAGCTTGAAAGGCAAATGACTGTGGGGTGGAAGGTGGATGGTGGAGGGGTGCACAAGGACTTGATGGACAACTCCACAACTCAGCAGAGGCAGAGCTTTCACTTAAAAATGGTGCCTGGCCTATCTCAAAAGGTCAGAGCCCAGAACACTAACACACTACATTAATCATGAGAGATTGTGGTTTACCTGTCTAGTGTTTCAGTTGTGGTGTACAGTTAACCTGCATTTTGTCTGATTAGGAGGTGTGAAGGATTAAGGGTCTGAGCAATGCAAATAATTGGATATTAATAATGCAACTTCTGATTGGATGCGGAAGTTGCTACAAAAATACAAACTACAAAGAACAATGTTTTGTTAGCATCTGAATATACATATTTGCATCCATGAATCATGACTATGTGTTGTGAAGAGTGGGATAGTATGCTATGGAAAGGTTTTATTGTGCAAACTGTGTTGAACTGCAAAGCTCTTAAAGATGCTTCCTACTTAGGTGGCTGGGGAGAGCAAAGTTTGGGCTTCCATGATGAAGCTGCTGCCTGGCCGACCCGACCCCGGAGAAGCGGGAGATAATGGATGGATGGATGGATGGATGGATGGATGGATGGATGGATGGATGGATGGATGGATGGAAACTCGATGGATGAATGGATGGATGGAAACTGGATGGCAGGCTTCAGTAGAAGTAGCCCATGGGCAAGACTTTGGACATCACTGCTAAAACAAATTTGGCCAGAACGTCATCAAGGTTATATGCTTTCAGTTGCATATTTGGTGTTGGGTGGTTACAGGTGATAAAAATCCAGAATGCATTTTCAATCACAGACCAATGCAATACTGCATTAATTTATGAAGCGTTTCAATTCTCACTCCTTCACGCTTCATGCGCATGTTGCATTTATCGTTGGCTGAACTTTGCGTAACCATAATGAATTAATAAAAATGTAGTTGAATATTATATGAAATAAAGAGAGCATGCCAGGCACATGTGCATATAAAATACAAAACTGCATTTAATGTTCTGCCAAAGTGAGGTAAAGGCTTCACGCTCTCACAACCCCCTTCTTGGTAATTGCCCCATTATACGTTGGTGGCAGATGAAGCCATTACACATGTTTTATGATGGGGCCATTTTCATTTTGTCTTCCCAATGAAGGACAGATTTATGGCACAAGGCAGTCCTCCATTCAGGGAGGAGTGCATTTCCTAATACACAAACACTTGAGCTGTGTTTACATGCTCGATCAGACACACACGCACACACGCACGCACACACGACTAAGGCGCACATACTACATACATACATACGTACATACACACACACACACAGGGGAGCATTTCCGCACAATTGACTTTATTATAAATCTTAATAATATTGGTGAAAGTATCAACATTTCAAGGCTGAATAGAATTGATAACTGAAATGATTCTTGGTGGAATTGTGAGTGTTTGTCAGGTACAAGTCTTACAAACAAGGTAAGCTGAGGAACACTTGTTATTAATGATTTACTCAAGTCACACAAAGAAAGCAGGAGAGAAACTTGCTGGCCCTTGTGTTTGTGCTTTCATGTTACACAAACCAGCCACTGTGACACTTCCAACACCTTGCTCATAACATCTCGATCTGTCCAACGCTGATTGATTTTCTCAATGCGTCAGTCATGACAACATACAATACATTCGCTCTACATTCACCCGCACATGCAAGCTTTTTGACTAGCTGAAATATTATCACAGACTTTCTCAACAGCTGCTATTCTTGTGTCTCTCACATCTTGTAGCCTGGCATAAAAAGAACAAAAAACTCGCACACAATTTTTCTGTTTGCTGTAGTCTGACCTCTTTGTGAACTGCGGTAAAGTGAAAGGCACTTTCAGCTGGGGGAGAATCGGATGGCAGTAACCATATGCCTTTCTACTGATACAAAGGTGGGAAAAGGGGGGAGGCCAGGGTATGTGAGCATTGGGTAGGGTGGAGGGTGGGGGTATTGCATGCTAGGTTGAAAAGGAAAGTGCCATGCTGAATCTTTTTGTGTTAGTAAGTGGTGGCGGTTAAGGGTCGGGGGTTTGGGGCAGAAGAAAAGGGGAGTTTTGCTGGATGTTGTGCTCAACATTCAGCTGACTGACTGTTGAGATGGAAGCCCCTTATGGATGAGTGCAATCCGTAAACAGCATTCCTTTTTCTCTGTCTGACCCTCTCTGTCTCCGATTTCAGTCTTTACTTGACTAATATCTGTCTATAGAGAAGAAAGCACCTCATTGGGTCTGTGGATGAAGCTTAAGGTGCTCTTCTGATCACAAATACATTCTCTCTTTCAGAAGATGACTACTTTGTCAGTATTTTGTACTGTAAAGAAACAAGAGGCACAAAAAGTATTATCAATATTTTGTATGGTTACACCTGCTTGAGTGTGTGCTTGCTGTATTTAGTTCTGTAACTGTTTCTTTGTAGAGGGGCAAACCCTAACCCATAAAGAGTTTTACTGCAATTAAAACAATTCTTTTAGACCAACAGAACTGCATCAGTTTCAGGCTTGCACAGTTGCTTGTGGCTAGGCAGAGGTCATAGGGTACAACAGTTACTTCTCCATAGGTCAAATAAAAATATACACATGCCAATCACTCACACTCAGCTTACGAAATTGTGAAATTGGGGCTGATCGCAATGTGCTCCTGGACAGAATGGCGGAATGGTTGCCAGGGAGACTTACTTTAAAGTAATGATTGCAGAGGACCCAAAAGTGAACGAGAGACAGTTGGTAGAGGCTTAAGGGATTTTTTAATGAGAAGAAATGTCTCAAGACCAAGGGTAGGACATTTGCGTAGCTGGCAAGAAGGAGACGAGATTCTGACAGAATGTTGGAGAGCTGATGATGATTTGAAGGAATGGCTCAGAAGTGGCAGAATGAGAGGTCCGTGGAGGAAACACGGAACAAGACTGTGCAGGGAGCCACTGGTAGGATGCCACAAGAGGTTAAGCACAAAAAAACATCTAGACTGCTTTGATACCACTCAAAATGAGGGAATCGTCTAGAACCCGATCGCGGATAAGCAGAGATCTTACATGCAGGAGGTAATTGATGATTAGCTGAAGGTGTGTGAGTGATTCCAGAAACCATCCAGCACACAGATCGCACACAAATTGATTTAACTCTGGAATACTCCAATGTCTGACTTGATATCTTGCAAAACGAGTTGCGTTGCACGGTGCAAGTCAAGCCTAAATAATCCAACAGGTTGAATATCCCCATGGTCAGACGTCCTTGTGAGCTGCCAAAATAAGTCTGACCACACCACACCACACCACACACGCCAGGATTATCTTTGGAACCAATACGGGAATCAGGGCCGACCTTCGATTGTCAGAAGGGTAAATTTGGGGCTAAAATCAAGACGGTTATTCAGCTGTGTGAACCGAGCTTTAGTCACAGCTATTGTAACTAGATCCATATTTTATGATGCAGTTCATTTTGTCGCATTTACCATAGGCTTGTAACAGCATGCTCCAAATGTGCTGTTTTGACAAAACAATGTCAATGTTTTATGGCCATATGAAAAGGACCAAATAAACAACAAACCCTCTGTTCAAACTTTGCTCAGTTTGTCCCACATCTCCCTCGTTCTTCACGCACATGTTGCATTTATTGTGGAATGTACTTAAAGTGAGTGCAATAAAAGTAAATATAAAATACATGAGAATATTATTAAAGCATCTGTCAATGCCTATTTTACTCATCATATTTTGGAATTTTTGTGGACTGAGTGGTGGAAAGTTTGTGTGATTCAGCTGTTGTTCAGATGGTTGTTTCCCAATAAAGGAGTTGGAGGAGAACAGTTTCCAAGGCATCTGGTAATTTGCAGTGTGGTTTGTAAATGGTGAAATGTTTTCAACAATGAAACCATTACATTGTAGTTTGAACAGAAACTTCTTTTTTTCCCAGTCTACATTTTATTGACATGTCACTATTAATATTTTATTTGTTTATCGACACACTCAAGTGTGTCAATTATTTTTTTACAACTGTTTACATTGCTTTAATCAGAAACAACTGCTTTTAGCCATCAAAGTCATTTGAAAAATGTCTCCTATTTTGTGCTGACGAGTGATTGATTGCGAATCATTAAAATGACTCATTAACGATTGAAATGTGAGCATGTGCATACAGAGTGAGTATGGAAACTTATGTATATCAATAAAATCAAATATATATTAGGGCCACAGTTTCATGTCCATATGTCATGTGGTTGTAGAAATATGGTCCTTGACCAATCGGATGTTTAGTGGGATATGTGACATACTCTTCTTCTTCTTTCGTGGATATGAATCTCATATGCATGCAATGCGTCTGCAGTATGGATGGGCAGAAGTGAATATCCTTGAATGTGCAAAGTTGTTTTTTGAAAATATCCAACAGTTTACCATTCTCAGCGCTGATCCTTTTCCAAGCATATCTGGGAAGGTAAAATCCTTCTCTAAATACACAAAATAATCTTAATAGACATAAGATAAATTAGGAATTTGCTGAAGGGCAGAATCAACCTCAAAATTGTTATGAACTATTTTATTGGTTTATTTACTTTACCAATCCTGATTCCTTTTAAAAACTAATTGTAGCCAGAAAAAAACTCCCACAAATAAACCATGCACCGATACTTCAAAATTAAATTGTGGGGAATACAATGTTGATACGTACACATGCATACACATCTTAAACTGATTAACTGACTTAACGCAGCTCTATAGTGAGTGATCTTTGTGTGTGATCACAGGAGATTTAGGGAGCCACCATGCTTGTAAGGAAGAGAGGACATACCGGAAGAATGTTTGTTAAAGACGTAACATTAATCCATTCCTCTTGGCGTTCTTTAAAGAGTAGCAGCAGCTATGACAGGCTAAATGTTTCCAGAAATGTCACATTTCCACAAAATCTAAAAAGCCTCTTACAGGCGCTCATCCTTTGATGTCCGAATATGCGTTAGAGATCCGATGATAAATTGACCATGGTTGAGGTTGGAGAGGAAAGGAGTCTGGGTGGAGGGGCTTGGCAAATGCCTGCCGATGGAACAGACTCCACCATTCAGACCACTTTGCCAATGAATCCAGATGCTTTCACAAATGGCTTTTCTTTTTGTTTCTTTCAACCCCAGGGTGGTTTGAAGTGTAGCTCTGAATCAAGATCCCTTCAGACATCCAAGATTGCAAGGTTATAGCCCTGAATCTGATTAATCTCGGGCAAGGTATTGCATCCGTCCCTATTGCTTCTGCACATATTGGCCCTGGAAATGCACACCCACCCTTACACAGATATTGAACAGATGCTGCAGAGCTGCTGTGAGCTATTAAATATGTGAGATGTAGCTCATCACCATCACATCGCATCAGAGAACAGCTGGATGTAGCAGGTACGTTTAACACCACATTTCCTCTCTGAAATCAAACCGCATTTCATGGGAAAATCTGTGTCATATCTAGTGAACAATGTGTTCCCTATATGTAATTAAAAAAAAAACTCAAGCGGTAGGTTATATTGCAAAAAAAATAGCTCACCAGTGATGAGACACTGATTTTCTAGGAGTCTTGCTTTCATACAGATAGATTTATACATATAAAGTGTTGCATATTGATATCTGTTTCCTCATTGAGAAATCATTGACATGATCAGTATCCACATATAAATTAATTAGTAATTGGCTGTTGACCCACATACCACCCAAGGACTGCTGGGATTGGCTTGTCCCAGCTGACCTTGAGAGGTCACAAACAGAAGTTTCACCATCAGATTATTATGTCCACTAATGTGGAGACAATTGCATGGTTACAAGAATTTAATTGATCATGAATGCAGTTGCATTAATAATTTTGTGAAAAATATATGACATTGAATGACTTAGTCCAACAGACTTCTCATCATGTAGGCTCAACTTAGATGAATTTTGCATCTTAAAAGCTAAAAATAAACCAAGAACATACTCCCACACTTTTGTCTTCCGTCATATTTCGTAATACCTAACATATGGATTCAACATCCTCATTTTCATTGTCTGAATCTCATCATCTCTTTCTGCAATTCAGGTCTTTCTTTGTTAGTTTTCTGTTGGCTGAGAAGCCAGAAGAATTTCAACTCCTACATATGGTGAAAACGAAAATTGATTGTAGATAGCAAGCAACCATTTAAAAATTTACAACTGTTTTTTTAATTGTAAAGACATAAACCATGTCATAGATTGCAAAGCAGTTTGGTTTGTATGACACATCAGAATAAGAAGTGAAGGAGGAGCAAGTGAGGAATGAGAATGAGAGTGTGGAAAAAGTGGCCATTCCTAATTTCTAGATGCTAATAGCCAAAGCCTGTTCTTCATCTGTCATAGCAAGGTAATACTCCGTGCAGCCAACAGGGTGTCATGTGACTGGCATTTCTTCTTCAACGGGAAAAGGGAGACGAGTGAGGGTGAAATTGAGAAAATGAGATTGTTAAAGCAATTATTTTGTTTCCAATCCCACAGCCAATGTGTTTTATTTGAAATCAGGACGCAAATGGCTAAACTTCACTATTCCAGTCCATATAATAAGCAAAATGACAAACCAGTCATAACTCAGAAAGAACAACCATGTGAGCCATATTTCCCCTTTCAACTGTCCAGAAATAAATAAAAAAAACTGAAGGAATTTTTGCTGGATGAAACCAAACATTCATTACAGATTTAGTCAGTACATTGTCAGTGCAGTCAACCTTTTTAACGATTAAAATGACCAGTACTTTTACTTTGGTACTGCATACCGCTGCATACTTTTCGATTCAAAGCACTTCTTTCATTACATCGCAAAACAGATTAAGGTGGAATGGCAATCGTTGATATAAACTATTACTTTTCAGTAGTCTCTAATACTAATTTCTAATAATTTCTTTTCTGGAGCCAAATAATAATTCCATACCATATTTAGTTTAACTGCTACTTTTGATCATTTTCTTGTCAAAATTGTTACCAAATAATTACTAAATTAAAGTAAGCCTCGTGTTTGCCAGTTCAAAAGGGTACACATTTGCGGTAAGGGCAGCATGAAGCATAAAGAGACCATCATTGTGTGGCAATCAGTTTGTAACCCGCCGCTTGTCAAAAATTGGGTTACACTTCCTCAGGATAAGGTGTAGAAAATGAATGAATTAATGAAATGGTTGCTCGACAAGTAAGGGTTTTAAAAGTGGTTATGACAAATAATCGGGCGTAATAAAAGAAAAAGTAATGGGCCCATTTTTAATGTTTCTTTTGATTCCCAATAAACATCAGGATCAACCGTAATGCTCATAATCATCTGATTACCGTATTTTCCGCACTATAAGGCGCACCGGATTATAAAGCGCACCTTCAATGAATGGCCCATTTTAAAACTTTGTCCATATATAAGGCGCACCAGATTATAAGGCGCACCTTCAATGAATGGCCCATTTTAAAACTTTGTCCATATATAAGATATATACATTTGGCCCGCGGGCCCGACTTTGGACACGGCACACCGGATTATGGCGCATAGAATAAATAACTCAACGTTGCTCAAACGTTAATGCAATCACAATATAGTAACACTCGAAATAGTGAAAACAATAACAATATATCAATAACTCAACGTTGCTCAAACGTTAATATCACACATCACACAAAATAAACACGTAAAGCTTACTTTAATAAATTAGTCCTCATCCACGAATCCATATTGGTCCATATATAAGGCGCACCTGATTATAAGGCGCACTGTCGGCTTTTGAGAAAATTGGAGGTTATTAGGTGCTCCTTATAATGCGGAAAATACTGTATGTTAATTTAATGCGTGAAAGAAGATTTCCAATTGGAGGCTACTAGTTATTGTTGTTTAGTTGGCCTTTATTGCCAAATAACTGAGATGAATGTCATCAAAAATTCCAGTTGCATGCACCCAATATTTCCAAGCACATGCAACACCTGCAGACTTCACCCAGCTTCACTTGGCCTCTTCAAAAATAGTATGAGCTCCCTTGCGTGAAGCAATGGTTTGTTCCTGTCTGAAGAAGCGAGCCCCTTGATAGCCATTATATACAGACTGTCATGACATTTTGGCTTCAGACCTTGGACTCAAACTCAACTTCAGTGCATCTGTGCTGGAGACATTTCTGTTTAGTCTGGATGCAACATTCCACTGAGACATTTTGAAATTTGCCACTTAAAATATAACATCCTTTAGAATGTGAAGTTTGTCCAAAAATTCTTCATCTGAGTTGCTGAGAGAAAAGTTTAGAAGGAAATAGCAGAGTGGGGCATTGCCTCCATTCATCCGTGTCAGTATATTCGTAAATTTACAGACATCAATTTTATGAGCCTCTGGCAAGAGTGCCAACACTATCCACTAACGGCGAATTGGCCAAATAAAATGGCTCAACTATTTATGATTCACTAGCCTCATAGGAACAACAATTACATTTTGGCATGCTGTGTCTGCCAACCCAAAGAAATTTTATTGCGTGTCTCTGTGTTTGTGTGCATTCAGTTGTGGATTGAACATCTGCTCAGAATGTGACCAACATACAATTTTTGACATACGATACCATATGGAATGCAGGTACGATGTAGAATTTCCCACACATACATCTTTTTTTATATTGATTTTAAAATAAAATGTAATCATTAAACCTTGTAATGTATGCTTCGTTACATGAGCTATTTGAAATCAATAACAGACCCCCCTGTTTTACCCTGTACAGAAATTAGTGGCAGGCTGTTGGCTGATTTATTACCCTTATATACTACTGTGTGTGCTTAACTTGTTCCAGAAAACATGTGGATAGAAGTTACAGCTCCTTTCTCTTTTTTGTACACAGCCCACATTGTGCTCTTCAACAATCACATCCTGGGCAATGTCATTTGAGGTGGGAAACCCTACAGGAGGGCAAGAAGTTTGGTTGGCTGGGGTGAGGGTAGCGAGAAGTGGGGGAGTTGGGAATTAGTCCTTAGCCAGATACTAGGCTGAATAAATAAACCCGGAAACATTAAAATCCCCTTTCCCCTTCACCTTTGAACTTGTGCATTAGATTGTGTAAACATACATTGAGACGTTTCTGCTCAGCTTGACCTGTCACCGTGTTACACTCGCATGTTCTCTTCTCCCTTTGCAAATGCAGATTGTGCTCTCACATTCTCCAGGTAAAGAATACACATGTTCCGTTTATTTTGTATATTATTCATACGTTTATTTTAAATTTACATTTTAAAATGTTATTTTCTCCACAATTTGTTCTCAAATTAGAACCAGTCACACTTTTAAAAGAACGTGCTATGCAAAAGTATACAAATAAGTTGGTGTCTGCTGTGCCAGGCCGTCTATCAAAAGTGAAATAAAAAAAGCAAATACATTTTCTATTAGCTTTATTCAAAATTTTCATTTCAATCATTTTTGGGCTTTTGCTTTATTATTTATGATAACCTCTTGGGAGGCCCAAGTCTGATGTTATGAATGGAACAGAAGCAGTTTTCCCTTTTTTTTTTTCGGGCTTCATGTCGGCACTTCCAGCCATGTCACCCTGTCCGGCTTACACTTACTTCACTTATTGCGCATGTCAGAATCTAGAAACTACTATAGTGACAGCGATTGTCGAATCATACTCAAAGAATTAGGATATATACCGTATATAAAAAATAACACAAGCAGTATACGGTAAATGCCACCATCAGGAAGTAGTAGAAGTAGAACTAAGGGTCATGCTATTGTTCTTTGGTTGAACTTGGATTTTCTTCCCCCTTATTGTCCTCAAATGTTCCCCTCAATCTATATACAGTGTGCTTCTGCTTGTATTTGTATGCTTTGGTGAGTGAGTATGCATCTGACCTGCATTACTTTGGTTACACAGTCTTGTAATTTTTGGTGTTTTTGTCTCAGAAACTGGAGCCCCAAGGCAGACAGCAGGGGTTCCATATTTTGTTTCCTGTAAAAAATACCCCTGCACTCCACATCCTAATTAAAGTGAAGGACATGCTTAAGATCCCTATAAAATCATACAAGACTATACCAACTTCCTGGTAGTTTGCTTCTTTTATGTGCTTCTTGGGTCCCATCATAAGGACCTCCCTCTATGCATAATGTGAACATTTATACCAACATGGCGTCTACCCTCGCCGTATTTTTTAACACATTGATATGATTGGTACTTAATAAAATGATAACCAGAGATTATACTTCCTGTCCCTTTAACTTGGACTAAAACATGATGATCTCATAAGCAACGCGAAAAAACACATGGCCTCTGCTGGAAGTGGCTTAAATCCTTTGGCTTTGAGTACAAACTTTCTTCCGATATCAGTGTCAATGTTTGCGTGTGTGTGAGTCTGGGAATGTGTGATTGTGTTGGCGCTGAGTTGTAGGAAGCCAGAGACATGATAAAGAAACAGACTGATTACACGGCTGGCTGCCAACACTGAGAGGTAGTAACAACTATGTAACTAACACATTTCCCGAAACATACTTATTCCCACAGACTCCAACACCAACTAGAATGCATGCACACTTCTTCAACAACATTAATCATGTTTAGGTCTTCCAAAATTATAATTATATTAAGGATTACAGTGTGGGCTTGCTATCTCTGAATGGTTGCACTTGCTTATTCTATGTAAACATTAACTCCCAGGCCCACAAAGATTTACAACAGTAAGGGACAAACATGGTGAGACTATAAATGGAATATGAGATGCATAATTTGTTATGTCTGGTGCGTAACACTAAAAAGTATCAAATGACTAATAGTTGGACAATGTGTTGTGATGTTCTCTTGTGCATAACTTGGATTGTGAGTCATGTGCTGAGGCACACATATGCATTCTTTCATGTGGTCCACCGAGCATTTACAGCATCAAGAGTCCAGTAATATTTGTTGCATTAAATATAGTTTTGCCACTTAATATTGTCTAGTACAACTAAAATGTTTGTTTTATTGTATCAAACAATAATATATTATAAATGATTAAAAATGACCATAAATAACTTCTTTAAACATTAAAATTGAACTCTTGATACTATTAAACAAGCCATATACTATATCGACTTTTGGAGCTTTTACCCATATTAAAATGCTAATTCCTCACCAAAAAAAAAAAATTAAAAAAAGATCCACAATTCATTCATTTTGGAGCAAGAAAACGGCCGGGGCCTCACATTTTGACGTCCCAAAGTGAGGAGGTTATTTTGTTAATATTCAGCAGGTAATTGTTTCAGAGGTTGTGTGAGAAGCAAATGTTTTCTACTTTAATCTAAAATATTCAGACCTTTGCTTACAAACAGCACTTCAAATAATATCAATATTTTGCATTAGACCAACTTAAGCATCCTTACCAATAATGCTTTTCCAAAATATTTCCAGGGCAATCAATCCAGTTGTCGCCAAGTTTAAGATATAGTAGCTGAGCAACATTTATTCGCTCAATGCTTTCATGGCGGCAAGGGATGAATCATCCACTCCCATTGAAGTCCTTTACATAGACCAGGTCTCGGTCTAAGGAATGTGCGTGAGTCACTGCCCGTCATCGGACGACTGTCTTCGGCTCGCCTGCAGCTTCTCTTCATGATCACACCCAGGGGGCCTATTCAATCAGCCCCCCATATATTTTGTAATTAACTTTAAAGGATGACTTTGAGCAATAGTAGTGTTTTACTGTCTCTTTTAAATTTCATTTATCATGCTACTAGTTTGGAGGTACAAAAATGAGACCTCCCCACTGCTATGAAACTCGGGTCTGACTTAGACCATTCTGTCGTGTTAGCTCCCAGAAGGCCACAGCACCACGAACCCAACCCAACCCAACCCAACCCACTCCTCTCTCTCTCTCTCTCTCTCTCTCTGGGTGTCTTATGACAGTTTTATTAGCCTTCAACCAAGCCAGCAGGAAAAGGGGGAGCTGGTGCGGGGTTTTAACAAATACACTGGCAGTCTAGGAAACAAGTGGCAGATCTTCTCTGAGATTGATGGCAGAGCTGAGGGATGATTGATAAGCAAACTGCTGGGAGGGCGTGAAGGAGATGTGTGGTCAGGGGATACAAGGGTTTGTCTTGTCTGAATGGGAGGAAGAGCTACACAGGCAGAGAGTATATTTTTAGTTATATTACAGAGTTCATTTCGATACAGGATCCATAAATGTCGATGATCCAAATAAACAATTGTGAAGATACGTTTCAGTTTACCTGTCATTTCAACATGAAGGTGTCACTCATGCTGCATTTTAAAGATACAAACCTCAATTGTTATAATCCTTCTTGGTCAACACTTATACCAGTTTGACCTCATATGTCTGACCAAAGTTTCTGAATATCTTCCTTCCGTTCTTTCTGAATAAAACTAGAAATTCCTACCATGCAAACCTAGACCAGGATGCTGTCAGGCCACTGTTGAATCTGTTTGCAGTCAAAGGTTAGATGTTACAGCAGTCTTTAATCAAGAAATGTTCTCAATTTCCTCCCTCTGTTCCTCTTCTCGACCCCTGGTTCTCACATCGAGGCTCGACGTGTACTCTAACACCCAAGTCAACACTTTCTTTCATGTCTCGATCCCCATTGGAATTACTAATGTGTGTGTGCCTGTCTAAAGGTCCATGATCACCTGCATTTTTGCGCACATGTATGCATGTGTGTCGACATTTGTATAAGTAGGAAATGAATATTTCAACAACAGGTCAATAAATATCAGGTTTGGGTTTATTGTTTTGGAAGCTTTTTTTAAAAATATTTTTGGGGGAACATTAAACCAACGAAGGTCCCTATTGTGGCAAGGTGGTGCTCCTATCTCGGTAAAAAAGAAATACATGTTGAGTGCAAAGAAGGAATACGGTCCGAGTTCAGGGGATCAAGGATGCAATTATGCTAATCGATGGGTGGAGCTCATGGTATGATACAAGAAGTAGTTAAAGCCCTGGTGAGCAAGATGATGAGCAGTCATGATGTGAATCATGCATTGGAAGGAAACGAGATGAGCTGATTTACAGCAGTGGGAAAGTATGGAGACACTTGTTCCCTTTTCCATTAATTGCAAACCATATCCTATTAAGGCTCATGGGAAAGCTGGATCCTATCAGTTTTGACTGCATGAAGGCCAAGGTACACCCTGGACTGATCACCTGTCAATCACCAGTCTGCAACATGGAAAGTGACAACCATGCATATGGACATTTGTAGCAATGGCCAATTTAAACTTCAATTAATTTAACATCCAATGTTTAGACTGGCCCAAAGCCCGGAGAGTACATGTTTCGGGGAATGTGGACTATTATTTTGGTGGACCCAGATATGGGAGAGAGCGGAGAAAATTATAGGCAGTGGAACTCAAAAGTATTTCACTTCAGAGCAAAATAGCACAGAGGAACAAGAGACCAATCCACAAGACGGCAGCTAACAACACAGAATGATGAGGATCGGACTAAGACTCAACAGAAAAAAACAAAATTAAATACATACAAGCTGACCAGAAAACAAGATCATGCCAGACTAAAATTTTGGGTAACACTAAATTGAACTTGCCTGCCTTACATCATGACACAATGAAGTCAGAGGATAGCAGTCAGCATAAACACACCCCGCAACTCTGAATATAACTTTTGTGCCAATCATTTAATTTTTGAGAGACTGCAGCAACCTGTGACAAGCGACTGTGACAACATCAGTCAAGCGGCAATGTATCTAAAGCTAGCTTGTAACTTGGGTTTTGACTTGCAAAACAGAAAAGAATTGACCAAGCGACAGCTTGTCATTTGAGAAACTTCTACGTTGGGCTACTCGTAAATACATAACTCCTGTAGTTCATCATTAATGCAAGACTGAATGACACCGAAGTATCTTACCTCAATATATAAGGCTCAGTGTAAAGGGATGAATAAAATTAACTTAATAGAACATGTGGCGGCACAGTGGGCTACTGGTTAGCACGGCCTCACAGTTTGAAGGTGGAGGGTTCGATTCTGGCATTCTTGTGTGGAGTTTGCATGTTCACCCCGTGCCTGCATGTTTTTTTTCCGGGTGGTTCGGTTTACTCCCATATTCCAAAAACATGTATGGTAGTCTGATTGAAAGGCTCCAGCATGCCTGTGATCCGCGTGAGGATAGGTGGTTCGGAAGATTAATGAATGAATAATAAAACATGTTACATCATAACATTATAAAATAAATTAAACACCGGTAAAGTAAAACACGGTTACTAAAGATAGCAAAATAGTTTTTGTAAATGGGTTCGGTTCTTTTTGAGGTTCAGTTTCGCCAAGTAGTATCAAACATCTGGATTTTATCAATACTTCATGAGAATTTTCCGCTTTTTCATTAACATTTGCTCCTTGGAGGGTAAAAAGATCTGCTTGTACCTTCACGGCACTGAGTAGCCTTTGTGACCAAATTGACAGCCTGATAATTTATCGCCCTTTACGTCCTGCGACTTGGAAAATAAACTTTCTTTGCCGACGTCTGAATTTTGAGGAGGGAAGTGTGTTTCGACTCTTTGTCCTTGAAGGTGGGGTCACAAAACCTGGAATGCGCAGGAAGGAAGTTAAAGGAGTGTGGATATCTATAAGAACCCCCCTTCTCTACTTCCCTCTTCCTTTGTTTCCGACTCCTTCTATTTCTGTTTAATGAGAGAAGGGATGAAGGAACAAGGCATACGTGAGGTCCTGGGTTAGGGATTCCTTCTTATGAGAACATGTGTGTGTGTGTATGTGTGTGTGTGTGTGTTGTGGTTAAACGTTCCAGAGGCGGCGCGCTCCCTTTCTGGGCTGTCTCTCATCACATCATTTACCCCCCAGGAAGCTTTAGATGTGGCTTCATAATTCTCTTATCAAGCTAATCTGAGAGATAAGCAAGGTGGAGTTGAAAGTGTAAACCCAGCACACTGATTCCGGAATCCAGTTGCAGAAGGCTCATTCTCATCCCGCCTGCCTGGGAGACCTGTGAACTTGATGGCTGCTGTGCCCAAGAAGGAATTTCAGTGCATAGGTGCTTGTGTATCGGAGCTTTTGTTTGTCCGTGTGTGCGCCTCCCAACCCCCTTGTCCTGATATGGTTGCCACCCAGTTGCAGGACTGCTGGAGTATGATTGATCTGGGCAGAGCTAGTTGTCACATCCTGAACTGGAGTTGATTTCCTCTCCACCCCAAATACAGACCTGGTGTTTATCATAGCCTCAGTGTCATGTTTGCATGTTTTCATGGATCAGAGCTGTTATGGAGGTGGGATCAAGTTTGAGAGGAAATGAAAGAAAAATCACAAGCGTTCTTTCTTTTCGTGCCCCCCCCTTGTTTCAGTCTGCAGGGTTCATCAACTGAGATTACCCCACTGGTTTTGCGGCTTGCTCACACGCAAAAATCACATTTTACGGTTATTGGATATAAGCAAGTATACACCCAAATAGAACTTATTTACAATACATGATGTGTATCCCACTGAGCTATGAATGTTTGTGAATGTAATTAATGTTGTTTTTTTGACAGTGTTCATTCAAGGTCCATTAAAAACCAGTCTCTGCACTCGGCGTAAAAACAGATGCATCATTTTAGTGCTGGGTGTTTGGGGCCATAATTGGGCTCTCTGAGCGTTCTAGTGCACCTGCTAATTTAGTAACATAAAATAGGTAGCGCATAGCGCAAAAACAGGCACATCTCCATTTTTGTGCTGAGGCAAGTCTAATTTAACGTGCTTGAGAATTTGGTAGCTATCCCTGCTCGGAGTTCAGTTGATGTAACCGCCATCCCCGGTGCAACACACAATTTGGTGACAAAAAGTGGATTATCATATACAGACTTCTATTTCCACGTCACATGCACAGATCTAGAATAGATGATATAGTTCCCAAGTAGCTTGTCCCACATTTCTCCTATAAACTTTTAAAATTCTGGATAGCATAGTCACAATTCAAATACAAATGTTGTTTCTGTAAACTTGAGTTGTTTACTTGAATACAAATTATGTTTTTGAGTCACCAAGGTGCCCTCGGCGTTGAAGGATAATTTTCCAACAGTGCATGGTTTCAGCCTTCCTGATGTTTTTCTCCATCCGTGTTTTCTGTCCTGTGCTTAATTTGTGAGAGTAGTTTGTTCTGAGTCACTGGCTGGCTTGGCTGCCAACATCAGAATGACGTATTTTCAGTCATAGGTGCCTTCTCTTGCAATAATTAATAATCAAAAGGTGTAATCTAGTTGCCCTGGCTTCACAGGCCTTATAATAATGTCCCATGCTTCATTAGGGGCAACATGACAGAACATATTCTGATCGTTAACACTTAGGCTTAATTAAATTCTGATACCCCAATGTAAAGAACAGTGTATTTTTTGTCCGAGACCTGGGGCACTCATCGAACTGTAATGACACAAGTGATAAGCTAGATAGTAGCAATGTTAAAACATTGGACATTTTTGTCATAATGTCTGTTTGTAAAGACCTACTCATGAAAACTCCACTCCCTCCTCTTCTACTGTGACTTTTTGGGCAACATGACAGAGCTGCCGGCATCTCTGGGATTTGAGTAATTAATTGCACGACATGACAAGATCCTGCAGTCTAATTTTCTACCTTATTTTCTTTCCATTCATTTTATACCTGATTTTTTTGGCACTGGCTGTTCAGAGCTGATACAGGTATTGGAAATTGAAGGGTAGAACTGCCTATGTCCTGTTAACAATGACTTTGAGGTTTTTGTGTGTAAAGTCCTGATTTTGCTAGTTCTTATTTTAACCCCCTCCAGCTTCCACCAGCTTCACAACTGGTGATCAATTTTTAACAATGACTGTAGTTATACTCAACCAGATTCTCACGGGACATCTCAAAAGCAACCTAGAGGCGGCATTTTACTCGCCTCTGTTTATTTTGGACGTATGTTGTGTGAAACTCCACAGGAAAGACTGACTAGAATAGGATTATAGACACATAAATGGCATCTGGTCTTTTTGAAATTAAAAACCCAGTCAGGGATTCTCTCCCATAAATCACATAAGTACATCAGCGTTAAAATGTCATCAGGTCATAAATCAACTGGTTAGAAGATTTTCTTTATGTATGAAAAGACTAAGCGACACTAGTATATGTCATAAACTTCAATGTAACAAATAAAAAGCTTGGAGAGATATAAATATTATTTGTCATTTGCATCAAGCAAATTCAGTTCATTTCAGTAGACATTTTTTTTCATTTCCATTGTAATGTCAAATATCTGACCTGTACTGTTCCATATTTCTGCTACCTTTCATTGCAGTACTAGTCTTGGTAGTATATTGCGCTTCATTAGTCTAGTATGGAGCTACAGTACACATGTTGTATGTATATAGTACACTTGCTGATTGGTTAACAGAAAATTGTTACTTCTATGTTGCAATGGGAATGCTATGTGTTGCTGGTTACTAGAAAAGACGGCGTCTCTTTGGGGAGAGGCAGTTAACGAACTGAGGCATGGTATCCATTAGAGCGGAGGCCACTATATGAGGACACAGGGGGGTCCTCGGTTTACGATGGAGTTCCGTTTCTGCAGCGACAATGTAACCTTAATTTGTATTTCGGAGTCAGAATATCAGAATGTGTCGTAATCTAACACTAATTTACACTTGTAACCTCAAAACGTTGTATGTCGATAACTTAAATAGAGGACACCTTGTATACTGCAGAATGTACTTTTTTTTTTTTTTTTGCTTAAAACGAGGCCTTAAGTATTGATAGTTACTGGGTGTTTTGCTTGTATCTCATCATATTTTCAAAATATTACCTGATCTAAAGACCATATTGTCACGTGAATACAATCAGTAGTGGGACTTTATTTCCCTCGAGCAGTTAGCATATAATGAATACACATTGACTACACAAAATGCTAATTATACGCTTTGTACGCAATCAGGAATAATGCTATTCATATAAGACATGTGTTTTTCATGAAGTTGAATTTTGAGGAATGTGAACTTAGGTGAGAAGCCACTATGATTTGTGAGGTGTGTGTGGCGGAAGGACAACAGGGGGATGAGGCCTTCCAAGGGGATTTTCCCATGGTACAGCAGTGATTCTCTTAACATGTCTACCCCACTTTTTTCTTTCACAGCTTTACACCTACTTAAGTTGCCATGTGTTTTAAATGCCCATACATTCAGTAGCTAGAAATATATGGTCTTCCGAGTTGGTTGACCCAGCACAGTTTCATGCAAGAATAGCTTGGCGGCTTTAATGTATATCGCCAAATAGCTACACACTTCCCAGACTTTGAGGCCAAGCCTAATCCCCATAGTGCGACCCCTGACACATGGGTCCCAGCCCATTTTGAGCTCATATAGGATGAGGCAATGTGGAACCTAGGGAGGTTAGCAGTAAGCAGACACTAGTTGAAGGAGTGAGGACAGGCTCTTTCTGCCTTTTGCGTCTATTTCCCTCTCTCTCACAGAGAGACATGAGGAAAATGCTTTGCCTTGCTGACAGAATTAGTTGGATTGGGACTCTGTCCTCCCTTTCAATCTCTCCCAGATGGTCAACACTTTGGACCGCACAGAGCGAGAGAGCGCTTGAGTGAAAGAGAGCAGTGGTGATGCTGATGATGATAAGAGTTGGCCTGCTTCGACACATGACCCGAAATAAGATGATGTCCTCTGAGCGCAAGGGACATCGCAAATCAACATGATCTGACACTGGTCAAGTCTAGGACTCTGAGACAATATTGTAAATTATTTTCAGTATTGTCAGTTTTTCTTTTATAATTCTGTATAAATAAATTGCTCATCAAAGGAAAAACAAGAATAGGTAATGGGATGTAGTATAAGGACTGTATTACATCCATTTTCTTCACCACAAATCTTGTTTGGTGCAAGTTAGGGCGTCTCACAGTGACTCCGAGATGACGTTCAGTCAATTACTGGACACATATTGTGCACTATAGAGACAAAGTTCACTTATTCACACCATCACTGATGAGGAACTGAACCCACAATGCCTGCACAGAAGTCAGGAAAATGAACTGCTACACAATCCAAAGCCCTATATTACTGTACTTACTAAAATGATCGAGTCGGTATATGTATCTATGGCATCTGAAACTTTTTTATCTTCTATTTGACACCATGGATTTGTAATCCATTCATAATTTCCAACAGTTTGCCTTTGCAGTTGTGGGAAATATCTCAACATGCCTATGGAACTTTTCCTTTCAGACACCCTCTGCCAAAAAGGAGGGGGGGGGGGGTATTTAGATACTTAAACGGTTACATGTGAGTAAAGCATACCACTTGGTAGTGCATCCTTTCTTGGTCGTGTCAACAGCTACTTGTATATTTACTGTGTAACTCACCTTTTCTACGGACATGCTCTCATGTCCAAGGTATCCTTTGGTGTCTATTTGTGACACACCTGGCCTTCTATGACCCCAGTGTAAACCCATACATGGCAATATGCCCAACCCTTGGATTCGTCAACAAGACACCAGACTTTGCACTAGGAAAAGGATGTGTGAGTTCCATCTCCCCTTGTGAATTATTTGCTGTGAGACTTACTCAACTTCCTATGAAAGACAAACTGTGTCAGCAGTGCCATTGACGTAAAGTATTCATAAAAGGCTTCAAATTATCAAAGGTTGTGCCGAAAGTATATTGTATATTCATATCTGCAAACTAATCGTGTGACTTTAACATGTACCGTATTTTCCGCACTATAAGGCGCACCGGATTATAAGGCGCACCTTCAATGAATGGCCCATTTTAAAACTTTGTCCATATACAGTATTTGGACACGCCTGCCGTAGTGGCTCAATATTGGTCCATATATAAGGCGTACCGGATTATAAGGCGCACTGTCGGCTTTTGAGAAAATTGGAGGTTTTTAGGTGCGCCTTATAGTGCGGAAAATACGGTAAATTATGTTTAATTAATTCTAATAATCATTACAATTTTCAAATAAATAATCAATTCATCCTTAATTGGAATTTGCGCTCCAAACAATACAAAACCTTTGTGGCAAACAGTGCAGGCAAGACCTTTATACTTACTTATTATTTACTTAATTATCCTTACTTCACGTCCTTATAGACTCAGCCCAACTGCACGCATTGTCACATGTCGTAACTTGATCCAGCATGCAACTTCGTTCTGCAATTGTAATGGAGCAGAGGGATTAAATACAACATCTTGTGTTAGCTTGTGTATGTGTTTCCAGGCTAACAGAATTGTGAAGACTCCACCCTTGAACTAAAATGCTCAATTACTCCAAGTAAAGTCTGGTTCATATCACACAAAAAAATTAGTATTTATGTAAGCACTAACAATGAGTGGGTTTCTAAACAGTTCAATCAAGCGGGGCCATATAGCTAGAGTTATTTCTCAGCAGTCTTGTTGAAATACCAGACCTTGTGCATTATTGCGTGTCTGTGTTCATCACTCCAGCAGATGAATACTCGCTATTTAAATTGTGCAACAGAGATCATAAAGGAGAATTCCAATTCTCTTTTGTAATATCTTTCCTCACAAGAGGTGATTGCAGGCCTCTGGTGCTGGTTGGATTGTGTCTGACAGCCCAAAAGATCTCCAAGTCTTACCTTCAAGACATCTGTACATCTGTCCCAGAACACCCCTTCGCCTCTCACCCAACCATATTGCATGCTCTTTGTTGACTCAAGAGAACCAGGGTTCTGCTCTTAATCACATGTCCTCTTTTATAAGCTCCTTGTCTTATTAAAGCACCTCATGGCTGTATTTAGGAGCTATAAATCATATTTTGTAATATAGCTGGATGGAGGGATTGTCAGGAATGTACGTATGTAGTTGCAAGTCTTGATGCAAAGACATCTTGTTTTCATCCTTGATGACATCCAGCCAGCCTGAAAAAAAGTACGCATGACAAAAATCCTTTGAACAGCTGCCGCCGTAGGGAGTTTGTGTGACTGTCATAATGTTACAGCTAGTACGAGTTGTAGTACTGCAAAGTCCCACAATGCACTGCTGTGGTGAACCAAGACTGATGTCTAATTCACCCGTTTGGCCAAGTTGTGCAAATTTGACTTTTATTTTTAATTTTATTTTCAGAGGCAACCGCACCGAGCAAGAGGATATTTTTCTTTGGGAAGGAGTCATCCCACCACAACGGGCTTCACCCAGTCCAGTGCTATCTAGTGGGTTTTAATGTGTATGTTCCACAATTTGTTTGGGGTGTTTTAGTTGTCCATTATTGATAAATTTAAATTATTAAAAAAAAAACCTCCGCCTGTGATTTTATTTTATTTTTTAAAATAGAGTAGTGCACCAAAAAAACAAAAACAATGAAGTGACTAATTGATGTTGACTTAACTTTCATATTATTAGCGTCGTCACTTTAAAAAATCCAACATCTTGCATATCCTAATGTCGACAACAACTTTTATTTCTTGCCAATGACTTGACAATTTGGAATGTGGCTTGGTTGGCTCATGATCTTATGTCTGTTGTATGAAAGTCATCTTTGTAATCAACTACACTATCAATCGCTGACTTTTTGATCCGCACTATAATAGCTGCATTGCACACAATAGCCTTTACTCATCTTAGCTGTGCTTGCAAGGACCTCCTGTACAACTGCATTATCCAGAGGTTTTCTCATCTTTCCGTGTATCCTTAAAAGTTAAAATGTGGTGACAATAACTCTCCAAAACAAATAAGCAACTAGCATTGGCGTTGCGTCACCCATACACTGTAGGCTCTGCACACTTGGAAGCAGAGCTGACCATGTTCTAGAAATTATAATTTTTCTGACATTAATTGGGTTGCTAATTATAATGGTAACATCTGGATGATATAGCCAACATTTTGATGTTTAATACAACCCATATGGAACCTCAAGGTTCTAAGAAAATGACGGGTCTTACAGCGGATGTCGAAGACAACATCAATATATTACACTGAATATAGTGCAGTGTTTCCCAACTTCCATTGAGCCAAAGCATGTATTTTAAATTAGAACAATCTTGCACCACCAAACAAAAACAAAGGAAAAGTATGAACACTGAAATAATGACAATCTTGTCTCAAGTTACTCACCTATTACCTTACTCAGTTTAAAATACGAGCTGTGTAATTAAACACAAAACCGATATACTTGCAAGAAGCTGTAGCTTATTTTGTTGTCTGAATGGCAACATGTGGATACACAGGACATTTCATTCTTCTACCTGTCACTATATGTTGGCATCATCATTCAAGGAATTGTGATATGAACAAACATTTCCACTTGGTATGGTATTAAATATGAGCTCCAAGGTCCCAGGTCAGCCCATTAAGTCCCAAGATTTGTAAAAATAAAAACAGAACAAGAAAATAAGATACAATAAATACAATGAAAAAAACAGAGATAAGCAAAATGTTTACTCAGGGTTTGTGTGATAAAGATGCAAATGCATAAATTTGCATTGCAAAAGAAAACTATAATGCACGAAGCTTGAATTGTAGATGGCATTTACAGCGTCTATGTACTTTGGGGACAAAAAAGATGAATAGGCATGGGGTTACTTGAAGATTGGGGCTACATAGTGATATTTGAGTTACTGCAAAGAAACTGTTCTTCAGCCTGGTGGTCCTGCTCCGGATGACCCGTATCTACCTGCCCGAGGGGAGAGGGTGGAAGAGGGAGTGTGCATGGTGGGTTGGATGCAGAGAGCCCTCTTTCTGTATCATCATTATCAAATAATTCTAGTTGTTCAACAGTTAACCACATCACCACTGACCCCTCTCTCTCTCCTTTTTTGCCATATTTTTATTATAGGTAAATTTGCTAAACAAATATTGAAATGCCCCAAGCCTTGTTGATAGTGGTCACGTGTAAATGACAGAATTCCAGGCCTGCCATGATTAATTGATGCACTTGGATAACAGTTAGGAAGCAGAGAGAAAGTTACTGTTTGTGTTTTCGTTTGAACGTCGGGTGTGTGTGAGGAATTGAGGCTGTTGTATTATGGCAAAGTTGACGTATGGTTAGCCTTCTTTTCATTATTGTTACTCAGAGGGACGTCCCGTTCGCACTGTGGTGATCAGCCCCCTTACAGTTTGCTTAGTGGAGTGGTTCCATATGGAACAACCCATCAGTGTAGCATCAGGTACTAGAGAGTGGTTGCAAAGAGGTCTGAACCAGCAGCCATAGGTTACAATATATTGTATTGTACATCGTCTGCAACATTTGCATGATGGTTACAAGCATTAGTTAGTTTCATAAAACCTTGATGACTGTATTACAGACATTGGCAGACATAGACTGATGCATCCACGAGAAGTCCACGTTACATTTCATTTTTGTATTAGCTTTTTTTTCCCTGCTACTTATTGTTGTCAATTACAGAACATCTAATGACAAATGTAGTTTTTAAATAAAAAGTCTGCTTGACTTTTTGGTTGGTAGCCAAGCTTACAGAATAACAGGAGATTTGAGATTCCCTCGGAAACATTTGAGCAGAGTACACAAACCCGACCTTCCTCTGTTTTCTCTACCAGTTCCAATTTCCTCACCTCATGCAGTCCTTGACCACAGTTTCATTCTTAAGGGGGTACTGTTCAGGTCTTTTTTGGAGTGCAGTGCAGAGGGAGTAAGCTGTGGATTTAGTTGCTGTTAACCCATGTTTCACACTAACTGCTTAATATGGAGGGTCATAGTTCTGTCTAATATTTGTCAGGTCTTACTCATTTCTAAACCAACAGCCCACTTGACATGGACATACCCCATCTGGTACCATCTCTTGACAAAGATATTATATAAATATAAAGAATGAGTTCCTTTGTGTCCTCACAAATACCATTCAGTGTCGTCATCAAAGGACAAAAAAACAAGTAAAAAAATAAATAAAAAATAGGGTTTCAAGAAATGTACAATTCAGACGACAATAAGTTAGCGCATCCACCTCACAGAGAAGAGGTCGTAAGTTAAAGTCCCGGCTCTAGGTTGCTCCACTTCAGCATGTACCCCGCCTCTATACATTTGGGTTAGGCACTAGTACATCCATGACCCCAGTGAGGACAACCATAGAATGGATGGATGGATGGATGGATGGAGGGATGGATGGATGGATGGATGGAATATGTGTTCCAAAACATTTCAATGGTCCATTTACATGCATTGGTCAAAATAATTTAATAACAGGTCTGACTCTTTATAAGACACTGCCTGCGTCTGGATCCTATTAACGACTGATGCTTGAACTGAAGTCTCACTGGATAATCAAGTCTGGCATGACATCATGGATAACAACAGTGTGAACGGCACATTTTTATGCAATATGAAAGAATGACTGTCAACCCAAATAAATGTATGAGCACCTCATATTATATATAGTAAAAGCTACAAAACAAACTGACAATTAACTCGTTTTCAAATCAGATGAGTAAAAACTGGTCAAATATTTAAAAAAAAATATATATTATTTAAAGTGAAGACAATTTGCAATTCTAGTAATGACACACGAATTTGATGCACAATTGGTCTTCGCGGGTCACATAAAATGATGTGCCGGGCCGTATCTGGCCCCCGGGCCTTGAGTTTGACACGTGTGCTCTAGGCAGACAGGTTCTTCTACCTTTTTCCCATGTAGATTAAACCACACAACTTAAGGTTGCTCAGAGGTCATAGGCCAACTGCATAGTACCAGCTAATTGTAGCAAATTATGTCAGTCATGCCAAATGAGCTAATGGCGAGACCCACTCATTCTCCTTATTGGAATTTGAGGAATGAGCTCACTTCATGGGGGGCTTTTCTTTGGAAAAAGCCGACGTCTGAACTTTGATGTGTCAATGCTGTGAATGTTCCACGAGTCGTCTCAACTTCAAATTTAGTGTTCACTGTTAAACTTATTTCTCAGATGTTATTTCACTGTATTTTCTTTCTGTCTATAAAAAACAGACACAAGAGAGTGAGTCACAATGTCGGAAGACAGACTGTCTTTTATTAATGGCTTCAGACTGAGAGAGGCTTATGCCATAATGGAGTGTACCTCACCCACAAAGAGGCTTTATTGTCACCTGTGATGTTCCGATTGGCTCCTGAAAAATGTGGATGTTGTAATAGTCTCGAGCCTGTCTCATCCAAACATTTAAATCATGAAAAAAATCAATGTCCGCCTCACTAAATGGCTAAAAGGCTTACAACTACCTTATCTGTCTAGACAGGCTCGTCTTTGTCTTCACTGAGACAATTAGGTGACAGAATGAAACATGAATCACGACATTTATGAGAGCCACGTTTCAAAGCCGAGATGACAAAACAAAATGACTGCAACAAAGGGAAAACCAAATGTGTCTAATTTTACTAATAATGACAGAAGATGAATGGGTGTACTGAGGTCATTGCTGTCCCAAAGGCAAAAACAACACATATGCAAACAGAATAGCGTAGATCGCCTGAAGGTTTAGATCAATTTAAAATGCATTTGTAAAGTCACACAAAACTTTTTAGGTTGAACCACTGGCATGGTCATGACCTCCAGATAACTTATAAGACTTTAGCAAAGTTTTAAGAATTTTTGCTATATCCTCGACTTTGCGTGCGTGTGTGTGTGTGTTTGTGCGTGTGTTGTTTAGCTTTTGAATCCAACAGGAAATGAAACTTACAGTATAGAAATTGATGCCCAGAGTAATTGACAATAAAAGATAATCATGAAAAGATAATTTTCAAGTTTTACCATACAGTTCTCAATTCCATGCGTGCCTTTTACAATGATGACAGTGCAAGGAAATGCATAATTAAATGTAGGCTCCTTTTCCAAAAGGAGAACTTTAATCCAAATTTGGACAAATCCAAACACCTCATCATCAATACAGTACTTCTCTCACAAAGTACATATCATTGTTTGAATGAAGGACTCATATCTGTTTGTTCCCTCTCAGTCCGGTCTCAACCGGCTCCTACAGTCGTGGCTCTTGTGCCGTCTCAAACACCTCATTTGTCTTGTCTGAGCTTGGATATGCAAGACCACATTTAGCTTATTTACTTTAAACTCACTTCACTTCCTTGTTTAGGTCCAGTAGTGGTGAGGACTCAGAGGGGGCCCACACCCATGATAGGCACAGGTGGAAAGCAATGTGGAGCGTTATATTGAGCTGTTCGCAATATAAAGATGTCATTGAGCTTTTCCTATATTTTTACAATGGAACGGTACTACCCTGCTCCACTGAGCACGGTCGTCCTCCTCCCTGATCTCTTGCCTCTAAGGCTGCATGGTTCGGACAGCTTAGATGGTAGCAGAGGTAGGTCGACGGATACTGAATTGATCGTAGATAATTCCAACATCAAGTGTTCAGCATTTATATTTTTAATGAAAAGGGGAATCTGAAAGCTATGTAGTCTTTGGGAAAATAAATAAATGGGAAAACGCACGTCACTATGTATTTCTGCATTTTTTTATGTTGTTTGTGCATCAGAAAGAGTGAAGCAGTCCAAGACAAGGACAAAATTATGTATTGCTGCCTGCGATCTGCATACTTTGATGGAGTTGATCCTCCTGTGTGTGTGTGTGTGTGTGTGTGTGTGTGTTTGTGTGTGTTGTGTGTGTTGTGTGTTTGCGACAACATGCTATCATAATACGATGAGTTGCGGCTTTACATTTACTTGTGAAATGTGTTTTCATCCTAAATATATAATATATATATATAGTATTAAAAAATTGGAATGGTATTATTTTCCAAACTTTATTTTGTTAATCACAGACAGCAGTTCACCACTTCACAGCCTTAATTTCTACATTAATAATACTTTGCATATAAAACCCATCAATAAACTCATTATTTATATCCTTAGACACAACAATAGTTTCTTAGGCGATGCCCTGGTATCTTTAACTTTTCTTTGTTGTAAATGACAACTATATCTCCATAAACTGCAACGACACTCAAAGTATTTTTGCAACCTGTAAGCATCAGTGACCAAATCTAAAAAATTTGGTTGATTTGCTGTTGACTTGATTAGCAGTTGGTGGAAGTAGCTGTGAGAGGCAGCCAAGCCTTTTCAACTCAGCAAGGTGCCGGAGAGAATGAGAGTAATGAGCTTTAAGCTACAGCGCTATGCCTCTTACTGCCTCTGCTTAGCCACCTTCCGAACTCAAGCTTATTTTGAAGAGGAGGCTCAAAGCTATAAATCCTCACTGGTACGTTTTTGAGTTCAGCCTGCCAAGCAACTCTGAGGACCATTTCACATTAAGTGCCTCCTGGGAGATTTTCATTTTTGCCCATGTTTCAACAAGAAAATCTCTTTTTTTCACATTCCCATCAGAGCTCATGTAGCAATTTGAAAAACAGAGGTATAAAACCAGTCATGTGACTTCTATTTAACATTTAGTTCTTACCTTTCCTCATTCTGCCCACATGGGTGCCATAACTACAAAGATGTGTGTTTACCCATGTGTTTTATGCATATGAGTTTGTATATATAACACAAGTTGCTAAAATCATAAACACGGCAGCGCCAAATGGATTCCAAGGAGCCAGTAGTACAATTGGGTTCAGTCAAATTTGTCACTCCAAATTGACCTAAAAACAATTAAGTCATAGGGGCCATTAACTATGTATAACCATCATAAAACATGTTCCTGCACTAGCGAATGAAAACGAGGTAAAACTGTGGTCAAAGGAAATGAGGTAATAAGGATTGCACAGCTAGTCAACCTGTCTTGCTGCTGCGCTGCCTCGCTGACCTGAGGGGAGCCAGATGAACGTTTTCAGGGAGGGAAAGGGAAGGAAAGGCAAGCCCAGAGGGGTTAGAGGGTGGGTTGGGGGTTATTGGGTGAGGGGAGGCTCACAGGGGGATTTGAGCAAAGCATGCCCCCTAATCTTGCAGTCAGCCAGGCGATCTCATGATGTAGGGGGCTTAGCCACCGTTCTGAAAGCAATCTAATGGGCAATGAGTAATCAACACTATTGCTTGTCTCGATTAATTTCTCTGCAGCCGAGTCTTTTGAAGCATGCAGGCAAATTCTCTGTAGCTTCAGAATGGGGAGGAGTGGGAGCAATGAAAAGAGCCGCAATGCATACACAAAACAGACATAAAAATATGCAACTGATTTATTTTTGGATGCAGCAACAATTTCCTCTCCTCAAAGTAACATTAGTTTGGGAGAGTCTGAGGAATTTTAAAGCTGTCACATGGTTGATTTATTCCTTCAAAGCAGAATGCTTTGCATACTCAGAACCCCTCGTTTCATTTTCTTAGGAATTACACCATAACCTGTGTGAATATAATCAAGGGATCAACGGTAGGATACCAGAGCAAGAAATTCTTCCACAGGCAAAAACACCCATTGCGCCCAACCTTAGGTTTTAAAAGTGCTCTTCGTTTTTTTGGCTCCAGGTCATGATTTTTCAGCTGTCCTGGCATGGTGTGCTTTGTGTGGCATGAGGGAGCACAGCTGAAATAAAAGGTAATGAGAGGGAAGGGCTCGTCTGATTAGATTTATGGAACACATTAAACAGCATTTATTCTGCTGGAAGGGTTAGGTGCTTTGGCAGCAGATGACGAACATGTCTCAGTTGTAACCTAATTGGCGTCCCCGCCCTAGTCGTAGTGTTGGTTGGGTTCACCTCTCAGGGTCAGAAAGTGTGCCAAGATGGAAGGGAGGCAGGTGGACCCGCACTCTGGAAACATCAGTTGGCAGGACATTATTGAACAACCCATTAAAGGTATTAATACGGCCCTGACACACCTCAAGTCTGTCCAGTGGTCCAAACTTAAGTTGTGTTTGAAATCCCCGATCTAGATGATTAACTCAACAAGTGTATTGCTTTGTTATGTGTATGTTGGTGTTTTTTTGTTTTTTTATTATTCCACCCTGAAGATTACCAGTGATTGCAGAGAGGAAATGATGGCAACCATAACATTAGAAATTGAATCAATATAGGAAAGTAAAACTAACTTTATATTTTATATGGTACAGCTAAATATGCTGCGATTGAGGAATACAGGTTAAAAAAAATGTAGTTAAATGATGCTTATACTCAGACATATTGAAATGAAGGGCCTTTTATCATACATTTGGCATTTTACAGTATTTGGCATTTTACAGTATTTAATGAAATAATAATTGCAATTAGAGGTTTTAATTAACTTTTTTTTATTAATAAGTATTTTTAAATTTATTCTTTGAATCTTTCAGTCATGAATGCATTTATTAAGACTATACCTGTTTGAAATGCCCATTTATCCAATATTATTTTTTTATTATAGTTTTGATGTGGCGGTAGAGGCCATTTAAACATGCCAACATACCCCAAAGAGAATACAATTTCATTAAAAAAAATTAGGGTTTGGATTAATTACTTTTAGCACTCTGAAGGTTTTCATTAATGCGCAGGAAGTGTTTTAATTAGGACAGAGCTGGAAGGTTTTGGATCGGGGTCACAGGGTTCAAAGTAGATCGTCTCACGAAAGTCAATGACAAGTTCCATCTTTCAGGGAGATAAATAGTGGTGAAAGCAGAAGCCATCTAACCTCTGTCAAAACTACCATTCATCACTCGACATTTTAACCAAGGCTACAATGAAAGACAGCCAATTATTTGGGCCAGTGGATGAAATAAATACGTCCTCACATTAGGGCCCATTATCAGGCCTCTCGCTCCCCTTTCTCCCTCTGGTCTGCAGAGCGGCTGAACGCTGGCTTGGCACTGAACCATTATGTCTGTCTGAGATCTACCAAACTATGGTCCTGTGTTGAGAGGTATCCATTCATATGAATAGCATCGAGCACTATAGAGCCACTGAGCAAAATGCCTGAAGTACTCGCAAAAGCAAGGACAGAAATTTAAACCACTATGTGCAATGGTCTGAGGTGTTTTAGAATTATTTTTGGGTTTAACTCAATTCAATACCAAGCAATTTTTCAATTCAGTACTTTAACTCACAACGCTAGATTAGTCATGTGATGTGGTGTCGTTAATACCGTTAGCAATGCCATGAGAGAAAATGGAAAGGCTTCTAAAGCTGCTTTTATCTTTTCCTCACATGTTTTGTGGAGGACTACTTCATCAAGAAACTAACCACCCATGCTACTTAACTCCTTTTCTGTCCCATGGATCTGTTTTACTTGATTCCAGGTGTTCGAAGTTTACAGCCCTCTATTTTATTTTCGCCAGAACAATAAACTCTAAGGGGCTCGAGTAAAGGGGGACAAGCAGAAAAAGGGGGGGTGAGTGTGAGGGAGGCGTTAGTGCTGGATGGAAAAGGGGCTCTGTTTATTAGACAGCAAATAGCCAGCCAGTGAGTTTATGATGTAGAAGGTCATTGTTGGTTAATAAGTGGCCGCATGAGTGCAAGCAGGTGCTGTGTTAACACCTCCTCTTAACTCCTCTTTCCAAGAGAGGCCATTCATCAGCTCAGTGTTAATGAAGGCTATATAATTAATAGGTGGACGGTAGAGAAAGCCCTCTCACTTTATCAATACAGGCCTGTTTGAAGAGCAGGCATATGATGGGACAGCAGGTTTTCAAAAAGGGGCTCTGAGTTGGGGAGTAGGAGCTTTTTAAGAGTCTGTAGGTAGGTATAGGTCACTGGGCGAGCAAGGACTGGGAACCCTTCACTTCTAAGCATTGTTCAGGTGTGACGCCACTGCATCTGAATGTTTGCTTATGTGTTTGCACAAATGGGTAGCAGCTACCGCGTTGGGAGCTCATGGAACAAGTCTTTGTGAATTGTGAATGTTTGCATCATGGAGACATCTCCAGTGATATACATATTGGTTCAATGAAGCAGAATGGCAGTTCAAATCATTTCACTTGTTTTTCTTCTAAACAGCCCAAATGTTTTTATGTCTCCCTGCTCTATTCCTCACCTGTATCTTATCTCCACAAATGGAGTGTTGACTTTTTGTTCTTCAAAGGAGGGATACTGTCAGGCTGTTGCTAATGGGGATCGGGAGAGGCTACTGTTCTGGGACTTGTCAAGTCGTATTCAACCTGCCATCCTGCTCTGAAGTGTGAGAGCTATTTAACATCACATTCTCCCCCTTTAGCGCATTTCACTCCTTTTCTCTCTGTCTTCACTCTCATGCATCATGACTTTTCCCTTAACACATGCCATCACCTGTCATCTGATTCCAAAGACAATGTGACTTTCATTAAATAACTGAACTGATTGCTTGCATTTATATATATATATATATATATATATATAGCGTGGCTTGGAAGAGCAGTGGGGAAAGCTTGACAACGATCACCTGAAAAGAACCATTCCTTTATTCGGCAATTAACCTCATCTGGGTAAATAATATGCTGTTGTGCAGCGGAGCCGTCACTGTTGTACGCTGAGCCCCGAACCTGAGATCACTTCAAACGGCAGTCGCCGCTCAAACGATGACACGATGCTGCAGAAACCGCTTTTCACAAAGTATACAATGCAACTTACTGTGTTTCACTGTACAGTTTTACAGATGCAGGAGATATCCTCAAGGACACAATGCTAGCGAGCAAGAGGTGGAGACCGAGAGGGGTTATGAGGAAAAGCGAGTGAATACAAAGAAGAAGGCCAAACCACCAGCGATATCACAGATAACAATTCTGGATGCACTTACCTTCCTGGAAACATGATCTCATTATTTTAAATTCAGGGGGCTCAGGCACTCATAAACAGAAAGTGAGTTGATTGTTGGGGAGGGGGGATAGTGGCGGTGGGTTATCTCACAGTGCGGCTGTATTGTGTGAGAATTTTATCTGCTCATCTCCTGTTATCGTTACCCAATTTCCCGTTTCACACACGCCACGGTCCATTCAAGCAACTGATGAGTGACTGGACTTCCTCCAGGAGGAGGGCAGGTAATTAATGTCGATCAGGGCTGCTGCTTTTAAAATTTACGGTGAGAAGGAAGTGAAGCTGATAGAAACTGTGAGAAGCAGCAAGCAGGGGTAAGATGATGGTGAGGAAAGAGAGTGGAGGCCCTTCAGGGACCCCATTAGTTTTCTCCTTGGGGCCATATTAACGCTTCTCATTGTCTTGGGCAATACTGAACTGCTAAGAATGAGTCGTATAAGAGGAAAGCACGACAGAGGAGCCATTACACACGAGCCAAACCAATAACAGAAGAAAGGGTAGTGTGACTTGCACCTTTTATGATCCCATTATTAGCAATATGTCACATTTTTCACGAACTAACTAATGAGTTGAGGAGCGTGGCAGCTTGCAAAGCAATTGTATGACAAGAATATTATTTGTGTTGTTCTCGTCTTTCCGCTTTAGCTATGCATTATGAAATTCTATTGTTCATATATTACATGTTATGAATGTTTGGAAATAATGATACATTTTTCTCAGAAAATTAGATCAGATGGTCTGGTTTTAATTTTGTTCATATTTGCAGTTCTGCCGTTCAAAAAAAGGCGCTTTGTTGTTGCTATGTTTCATTAAGATGGCTGTTCTTTCGGGGTGGGAGGAACACAGAGAGCTAAGCTGGGGTGAGACAGTTAAAAAAAATAAAAGAATCTTAATTGGAGTTTTAAAATGTAAAGGGAGCCAATGAAGGGAGGCAAGAATTGGAGTTATGTGGTTGTGGTTTGATGACTGTAAATGTAGCGGTGAGTCGTCGTTCTTCAACGGTATATGTGTTCGGCAGTTAGCTTGCAACCAGTCCACTTATTTCCCAAAATAATAATTACCAATATTTGATATTTTGCGGCATTTGGGGTTTCTTAATACTCTTAATATGATTTATTTAAACTCATGTGGACGGCTACTTCTTAACTTGATCCAAGAGGTTAGGTGGTGTTGAAGAACAGGGAAATTATTTCAAATGACTTTTTCTCTTTTGGCAAAACGTGGCTGGGATCAATTGTCAAAATGTGCCCTGCCAAATTCACACTCCCACTTTCAGATCAAATATAAAAACAGACTCTATACTATAAATGACTTAGTTATTGCAATTTAGCCATTATATCCAATAAAAATCACATTTGTGGCAGATATGAACAGCCAGAAAAGGACTCAGTGAGCCAAATATTAGGAAGCATGAGAACGCATATTAATTTCATTCCTTCGCGAGAACCTTCTAAGATTTAATGAAGCGCTGCCTTGATTCACAGAATGTCATTATATTCCAGGCAGACATTTAACTCTAACAAGCTAAGAACCTTTTCCAACCGTCTGTCAGTCTGTGTTGACTTATTGCCATGGTGGTAACACATTATGGTTAATCAGCTCAGATGTGTGACGGTGAAACTTTCAGTGTTCAACATATTAAACAACGGAGGTGCACAGTACAGTTTCCCTTTGGACTTTAGTTTTGTTTTTTAGGTATCGATGAGAGTAAATTAAAAGGACGGTAAAACGAAGATGGCTAATTTTTTACTAACTAGCCCAGTTCATGTATTTTTTTTTAGCAGGAAAATGAAAAACATTAGCATTTTCTATTTTATCTTTTCATTTTGGAGAAATAATGAATAAAAATGAAATAACAAATGCTACTTTTAATGGCAAATAGGGCCACACACCCCTCCACTCCATGTCTTGGCTGATGACATCACGGAAGGAAGCAATCACAATTTCCTCATTGGAAATCATTGTACAGACTATCCCCGAAAATGTCCAAAAACAACTATCAATTCGCACCAAAATCTACATGGACATTTTTACTCGTGAGTACTTCACCATCACAAGGATTAGCCTCTCTGATTAAGGAGCAAGAAATGAGCAACCTCTCTGCAGCAAAAGTGCCTTGTACAATGTATATCATCAGGCTTATGTCAAATTAAGCAGACTCTGCCTAGAAATTGGGCGTCAGTAAGTCCACTCTGTTCCAAAATATCATGAAATCACTTCTGAGTTTTTTTTTTAGGCGGGAGTTGTAGTACTGACACAATCTTTTAATACAGTCCTATCACATAAGTGCCAATGTTGGGCTCGCTTTACCATCTCTTTAATCATAGTTACCTGCTTACTGTATGCATTAGCATGTCATTCCAGGCAAGATGGAAAATGACCCAAATCTGCAATATACTGTGCATTAGTATCAAGCTACAACCACAATAAAAACAACAAAAGAAAGACAGACGTCATCATTGCAACACAAAAGGATGAAAGCACAATAAGCGCACTCTATTTGTGTGCATGGGTGCAGTTTTCTTTCTTTCTAGTTGAAACAAGCATTTGAGCCGTTGTGGGAGTGAACACAGCCAACTTGATTCCAGGCCAATTGAAGTGGGTCCTCTCAATCCTAAATCCTAAATACAGCGCAGGTGAGGCGCATAGGCGACATAGCAGAAGCAGAAACTCCCCGGAGTCCATGCAAGAGATTGTTGTGCACAAAGTGCGCTCTGCAAGAAGATCTCCACTTGGGGATGATGCAATGTTAGCCGCCGTGAATTGTACTTGGGAAACACCTCCCACCTCTGATCATGCGCCCGTGTGTGACGATTTTAACTTGGGCAGAGTAATTATTTCTATACTTCTGCACATCCAGAAAGAGGTCAGAGTATGTTGCACCCTGCTATCACTTAACAACAGAAATATAAAATTTAAGATCATCTGTGAACACATAACCAAGAGGAAGGAGAGGGGGGTATTACGTTACACACAGAGGAGGAAGCCAAACATATTGAAACAATAATAACACTGCATTCGGACATGCAGGAGTAAACAGTTTAATTAGGTTGTTGTGTAGTTTTCTCAGATTCATGTATTTATTCTTGTCAAACTACAGTAGATTGTTGTGGTCTGCTATTACACCACAACTAATGTTCCCAGATGAAATATTATGTAAATGTGTCTAAAATACTTTAAAAAGCATTTTTTACAGTCACTTAATACTATTATACCACAACTAATGTTCTCAGATTAAATATTATGTAAATGTGTCTAAAATACTTTAAAAAGCATTTTTTACAGTCACTAAATACTTGTGGCATGTATTTTGTTTGCAAATGTATTAAACATAGTGAGCAAAAGCACAACAGTTGCCTTGATTACTGAAAAAAATGCATCTTATATCAGTGGTTTTCAAACTAGGGGCGTCGTGACAGGGCCTACGATGAAAACTTTTCATTAATAATATACCACGTGCAGACCAAAGGCGTGCTCAGCGTTCCTGGTGGCGCGTTTCCATATATAGTCATTGTGCAGTCAGGCGGCACTTTTGAAGCATTTGAAGCAGAAACTTTGCCCATTCCATCCGCGTAGGATGAAGTGAACTTTTGGCAGCGTTACGTCGGCAACAGCCAATCAGTGCTGAGAACGAATTTACTATGTCACACACATGAACAAGCAGAAGCATAGCCAAATGGAGTTTTTTTTTCTTTAACATACAAACACACACAATGCTTGAGATGAAATAAAAACAATGTGGGTCAACAATATCATTAGAGTCTTTGGGACAGAGAGGCAAACACACTTCCTTTCCCAGCTGGGACTGAGACAAAAAAGGAGCAGTTGGCTTGGAGAACTGGGAACAGTATATTGTGAGACGACTGACTTGTTTTCTACTGTTTAACTGTCAACCAAGATAGCATTTAGCAGCCAGTACCGTCGGTCACCGGGTTGTCTGGTGATGTGGGAACTTTTTTTCCCACCGTTGAAGTCAGAGTTTGTAAGAAGCAACCCGCAGTGCTTAGTCAACCCTGCATAAAAATATGCGTATTTATTGAAAATCTGGCTGTGTGGGGTGAGGGGGCTCAAACTAATCCTATGTCCAAAAAGGGATTGCTACAAAATAGTGTCTGCGGTTATGTCGGCACTTCTAAAGTTCCTGTAGATAGTTCTTATCCAACGTTCGACTCCTGAACATAATGGCACTGCAAGGGTAAAACAAACATTGTCAAAAAAAACCAAAAAAACATACAATCCTCTTGTACTTTCTCTGTATCCTGTGGTTTATTATCAAATCAGCTCAATCCTTGGACACATAGCCAAACTCAGTGGACCCAGACCACATGGCCAATAGAGCACCCAGCAGACTGTGTCATTTCAGCCTGCTGAATAAAAAACAAACACAAGGGCTGGTTCACTTTTTTTATGGAAGGCGGGCAGGTTCAAGTGAGTCGACTTCCCACTTTCATTTATTTTGCTTTGTTTGCTTGGCTTGATTTACTCTCACATCTTGTGACTCAGTATGCTTATGTGCAATTGAGAAACCTGAATGATTGCATTAAATCAATTTAAACTGTATTTTCCAAAAGTGAATTCTAACAGTTATTTTGTCCACTGCAATCAATCAATCAATCAATCAATCAATCAATCAATCAATCAATCAATCAATCAATCAATCAAACAAACTTCATATGTAGCGCGCTTTCATACATCACTTGTAGATTTATCCTGTACTGCCCAATACTACGAGGTGGGTACACCCTTAAAAATGCTGGGTTAAAAACAACCCAATTAGGGTGAAAAATTGGATACACCCGGAAAAATGGGTCAAACTGACCTGACTTCAGGAGAACCAACAACGAGGTTTTTTTTTTTTTTCTTGCAAACAACCCAAACTTTGGTAAGACTGGCCCAACTTCCTGGGTCGGTCCAATTTCTAACCCAGAAGTTTTGAGGGTGTCCCTTACTTAAAATTTTAGGAGCGCTGGAAAAAGATTTATGAACACACATAGACTTCTGCTGCATTTTCACTGTATGACTGATAAATCCTTGAAGAAACGTTTCAATTCACATTTTACTGTGCAAGTTTCGACACAACATATAACCAAGTCTAAGTTATACAGGCTAAATGCTAAAAAGAACAGATGGGTGTCCTTCTACTTGTGATCTGAGACCAGTCAAGGATTTGTCACACTAGGTTTATTAGGCGAATCGTTCCTTGTCATATCATATACATTGAATGATTATTTCATATGTAGCATCTCACAATTATATTGATGGCTGCTAACTTTGCAAAAATCAAGGCACTGCATTTGCACATTTTAATAATGATTATATTAAGAATGAATCAATAACAAAAGTATTCATATAGTATTTACGTTGCGCCGATGTTTCAACGCACAAGCATGAAATATATTTTTTGTTTACTTAATGGCAGTGGTCCCCAAACAGTGCAACTCTGTGTAAAGACATAAATTGCAGGACCTGCATAAGTGGAAAAAAAAACCTTCACACATCGGTAGGTCTTATGGTGAATCCTGTGTTTATGCAGGTAGCAACACGGTGCTGTTACTAAGTGTCTTGATGTAGGTGGCGTTGTCCTAAAATATCTACAATTAGTCAAGTAATTTTCAGTAGGCAGTGTTGTCCGTGTATTAGTAGACATAATAATGATGACGAGGCGCCGTTATGAATCGAGTGGCGAGGCTAAGTGCAGGTTGTGTTTTATTTCCTGTGTCATCATAACGTCCTGTTTATGCTGCTGTTGTTTCAGTGTATTTTGATTCCGAAATATGGAGCAGAACTATGTCAGAAACAACTTTTTTTTATAAAAAACAAAAAAAACAAAAAAAACCCATAAACAATATGTTATATATTATATATTATAAACAATATATTTCTTGGTCGCACTAGCACAAATCGCTGAAAAAAAATGCTTGGGCTGTCTCCTACTTATTTTAGGGGCAGTGTGGCCTGTTAGACCTAATACTTTTTGAGTAACATGCAGGAAAAACAGTAATTAAAGAATATGTTATTTTTTGAGTGATTAGATTTTTGTAAAAAAATATACTGAAAATTAATTCTTGTAGAGTTTGGGTTGGACCTTTGCATAGAAATATCATTGCCAAAGGCTGGAAAGCATGAAATATACTTATGATACTTTGATGTAGTGGGTCGATTAAAAAAAAAACATACTACATATGCACTTCATTTGTCCATTTAGAACATGGTATTCTCTGTAACCCCCATAAGCATAGGTGAAAACGGGTGGCCCTCTCCATCATTTAAGTTGCCCATCCATGGTCTAGAGTCAAAGCGCTATAGATGCATGCCATCACAACACAATCATAACACAAATAAAGGCACTTAAAGATGGCCTCAGAGTAAATCGGAACGAGCATGACAGCATCACCCAACAAGACAACGGTCCCAATTACAGAGCAGCCTGGGATGATCCTGCACTTTAATGAAAGTCCAGTTTCCCTTGCCCCAGGTAAGTGCTCAACGTGATTGTATCTGTGAAACAATTACACTGTCACAATCAAAGGAAACTGACTTTAAATGGTCTGCCAAGGCACTCGGTGGGCTTAATAATCACTCATCTCTTTCCCACTGTGTCACAGAGCTGCTGAATCCTTCTCTTTGTTCTGCACATCACCTGTCTCTCAATAGGCTCCTTGGTGTTACACCTCAGGCGCTTAGACGGACATGCTTTCAAGGGGGGCGGGGAAGCGTTAGAGCGAGCCTTGAGGGCATGCAAGCTTTGAGATACCAAACGTCACCCATTTTTAATACACCTTCCTTATTGCAGTGATTTTTTTCCCCTTAAGTAAACAAACTTTGTTCTTCTGTTTTCCATGGTGGTGTCCCCCACTGTCTTTAACAGACAGAGACTAAATGAAGATAATTTCATCTCACGTCATTGTCAGGACATCAAGAATAATCACTTTTAAATGCCATGCAGTTTTCCATTCAACCTCCCTTACTTGGGGTTAAAACTTTCATGTTCAACATCAATTAAAGGTATAAGGGTAATTAGAGAGGACGGAGGGGAAAGAGGGTATCCTGCAGTTTCTCTTCCACAGTTTAATGATTCGCCAGCAGCCCCGACATGTGGCATGTCTGGAATGTTTGTCCCTCCATTCAGAGTATGAGACTTATTGTGTCAGGAGAGGGAGGGAAGGCATCCATGCAGCTATCTCTGTGCACACAAGAAAGTGCTCACACAAACACACGTGCAGGGACATTCCAGTCTATGTTAGTGTTTGTGGGCTCAATCCCCACTGGTTAGCGCAAAAGAGGGGAAATAAAGGTAGTTGGAAATACTTGCCAGTATATGATATGCATTGCACTTCATGATCACAGCTGTTTTTGATTCCTTCCACTCTATGTAGCGAAACACATTGTAATAGATTAAACATGAACATTGTCCTCTGCATTTCCCCTGAATTTTAGGGCACCAAAACTCCTCATTCATCCCTGGGACACCGTTTTATTTAAGATCTCCAACTATTTGTTGTGAATAATATTTCCCTTGTACATCTTTTGAATTAATTAAAATAATTAATCACTGCATATCGCTTAGATATTCGCACTTGCAGCATGTTGTTTTCCTACTCGCAATGCATTGTGGTCTACATTCAACCTTAGAATGGTCACTATTTTTCCAAGTGCATTGTGGGTAATTTTGAGTGCCCAACATTTATGCTCCCTGAACATTCAGATAACCCTACAAAATGGTGTAACCCCTTAATCGTGCATTATGTACTGTTGGGAATTGTGTGCACATTCTGACACAACTCAAAATTAATTTCCTGTGGTTCCTGGTGGAACAGAGAGCATGCAGTTTCCCAGAAACTGGCAGGGAATGGGGGAGATGGAACAAAGCTGGGGGTGTTGTGGGCATGGGGGGGAAACAGGAGGGCATTGTTATATTTGACGGAGTTCTTTCTATACAGTTCACGTCGCTTGTATGATTTTTTCCAAAACCTTAAGATCATTTGTTTCCCTCTTATTTTAAACAATGAGAGATATGGGCCGCTATCAGGTAGATGTGGCCTTGGATGGACTGATCAAACATCCTCTTTTTCCTGCATGAGAGTGAGCCAATGAGTTGGGGTTATAAGGAAAGATTCTACCTGTCAACCAGTCTACATAAAGCACTAAAGATTTTAGTTTAGCTAATCTCGAGGATGACTGTTTTAACAAATACACGACTAAATTAAAATGAATTATTTTCCAGCATATTATTTGGCACCTTTTGTTCATTTCTTTTTCTGTCTGGCCATGCACACAGGGAATAAGTGTTTGACCTCAGCCAATTGATAAATCATCCGCAATAGTACCGTAATTTTCGGACTATAAGTCGCACCGGAGTATAAGTCGCACCAGCCATAAAATGCCCAAAAAAGTGAAAAAAAATCATATATATGTATATAAGTCGCTCCTGAGTATAAGTCGCCCCCCCACCCAAACTATGAAAAAAACCGCGACTTATAGTCCGAAAATTACGGTAACTATAAAATGTTGTTTTCATGGTTCCTAAATAAATCACCTGGGTGCTTGTTGGCCCCACTCCAAGTTTTTATTCGTCCACCAACTCCCTACAATGGGGTACACTTGGTCATACCACCCATTGGGTGGTATATTTATATACTTCATATTACATAATGTGCAGTGCAACATAAAGTATGTTTTTACTGAATGTGTTTGTTGATAAATACAATAAATGATGTTTAAGTTAAATGTTATGTTTGGCTTAATGAATATGCCCTTTGCACGCTGAAAGCCCAGCAACACACAGAAAGATGCATCAAGACTTGCGTTGGCACAGAAATGAGGATACGGTCCACCCCGTTATCCGCGAGGGACAGGGGCCTGAATGTAATTTGTGCCCATTCAAATTCAATAAAAAAAGACTAAAAAAAAAAAAAAAACGATCAAAAAACGATGATAAACTTTCAATAAATGTTTTCCATGAAAAAATGGGAGCGTAGCCCTCACCTGCTCCATTTTGAGTGGTAGGACTTCCCTCCAAATCCATCCGTCCGTCTGTCCGTCCGTCAATTTTCTATACCGCTTGTCCCCACGGATGTCACGGGCGTGGGGGAGCCTATTCCAGTCATCGGGCAGTAGGCAGGGGACACCCTGCACTGGTTGCCAGCCAATCGCAGGGCACACAGGGACGAACAACCATCCGCGCTCGCACTCACACCTAGGGGCAATTTGGAGTGCTCAACCGGCCTACCAAGCATGTTTATGGGATGTGCGAGGAAACCGGAGTGCCCGGAGAAAACCCACGCGGGCACGGGGAGAACATGCAAACTTCACACAGGGAGGGCCGGAGATAGAACCAAAACCAAAACTATTAAAAAGAAATCTACTTTAAAAAACAACAACATCCGGATATGCACACTCGCGAATGTTGGGAGTGGCAGTGGTCTTTTATTGTATGTCAGTTTTTATACTGGTGCAGCTGTCTTGTCAATGAGTATGGACTAGAGCCCTACGTATTAACTATGCACACACATCCACAATGAACAAAGACACACACATACACAGAACACATCTATCTTTTTCTGGATCTGATTGAACCTTGCAAGCTTCCTTCTTGCTGCTCTTTTTTATGAATTATTACAGACCAGCAACTCTCTAACTCTCTAATTTTGACAATCGTAATTGATCACAGGTGCTGCGTCAGGCATGTTTTTGAAGTTCTCTCTCGCGCTCTCTTTTTTGCAAGCCCCTGTTGGAGCGCTTCCCCTACTCTTAATTCCGGGCGTTCCTTCTGTTCCTTAAATGAGTGATGCCCTTTCATCCTCCCTGGTGGAAAGGAGGACACCGCTAGGTCTCACTGTCAGTCCAGCTGGGATGTGGCGCAACTTGCTACATTCCTCGTGTTGCTCTGGTCACTCGGGCTGTGTGTGTATTCGCATGCTTTCCCTCAACAGAGTCTCAAATAGATCTTTACAACCAAACCATTTTAAGGACGGCCAGAGAGGAGGGGATTTCAGATTCGAAACATGGCACAGGATATAAAGCTCTCGAGTGTCAATGTCCCAGGGAATTATAGTCTTACTGGATAAAAAAAACAATTTTTTTTTAAAAAGATTTCCCCTCACCTCACTGCCCTGTTCCTGCACTGATTGCTCAGTGGTAGAGCATGCGTCCAGTCACCGGAAGGTCAGCTGTTTGGTTTCGCTCTGCCGAGTGAATCATGGGTTGTTGTATCCTTGGGCAAAACCGTGCCACTCACACTGGTGTATAAATGTTGGGAGTGGTTGGAGGAGCTGTAGTGGCCACGCTACAAACAGGCGGCCCCAGGGCACTACTTATGTAGCTTACCACCACCACAGTATGAATGGGTGAGAGTATGAATAATGCATTGTTGTGCATTACTATTATTCTTATTGATAGCGTAATAGTTTTTCAGTTCTTTTCTCCACCAAACATAAAAGCATGCAAGACCTATTTCACTAAAACCTTGTTGAAGGGTGCAAGATGTACCTTTCACGTCGAGATAAATCTGAATAAAAAAGCAGGGATTAATTTATTTTCTGTTACTCATGATGGAACCAGTCCATGCTACGACCACACCCATTAAAAACATCTACTGCCTCTATCTACTTCTTTGTTTCGCAAGAATCCTGCTGTTTGCATCAATGAGGTTGGACAAGCACACAGAGCTCAACCTCGGCGAAGGTCTACAGTCTTTTAGTGTTGCCAAAAAGCATCAGGTTAAAAGAGGCACTTTTAATTGGTGAACGCTGTTAGATAAGTGCATTAGTGTGTCCGCTCAGGGTGGTGAGAGGTGAGGTAAGTGGCTTCTCGGTGGAACACATTTTTAACAATTTATGTACAACTAAATCAGCGGTAAGTATTTCCACTTTACCGTTTAATTGCAGTCAGCTGGAACATGTTGCATTTTGACACGGCAGAGCAGGAATCACTCTCTCACACACACATGCTGAGGACATTCAGCGGCTAGCATGAAGGTGCAGCAGGTGTGCTCACACTCGGAGTCGCACCGGGTGTCTCGCTCCAATTTGTTCCAGTTTCATGACTCACAGGGACTCAGTCTTTCCATCAGCTTCTTTATTTGGAGTGTGAAGTTTTGCCTTTCTGCATGTCTGACTTGTCACACCAGAGTACATTATTTAAAATTGATTAAGTCAAGAAAGTACTTTCCATTATTACACTATGCAATGTGCTAAAAGGCCACTGTTGCAAGAATCACATTCAATATGAGCAACAACCATGAAGGGTGCATTGCCCCATCGGACCTCACAATGCGGTATGTATTCCAGAAACTACCCCTGCAAAAAATGTTCTTTTAATTAACTACATTTGTCTTTTTTCCATGTTTTGACAGCAACTCTTAAACAAACACACTTGAACAAAGAGCGAGCGAGCAACAAAATGCACGGTCATTTTTAAGTTTGACAGCGCCACTTGGAGTAATAACAACTGTGACCTGTGTGCACGTTTGGCTTGCAGCCGATGTTGTATTTTGAGCACCTGCAGTGGCCACAGCAGGAAAAGTTGAAACTTGTAGTTATTAGCAAATCATTTCAACACCACCAACAAACATGTTTGTGTTGTTTTTCTACCAAAAGTTACGTCTGACTTCCCATGTTTACTTCCTCCAATGAGGTGATGTTTTCATTAGTCAGTGTTTGTGTTTTTCTGTTTGCATCATCACATCCATTTTTTTTTTTTAGGCCGAAGCAACTGAGGTCTGAAAGACATTTTGGGTCAATTAATGAAACACGGCAAAAAAAAGTTTTTAATTTGGTGTTCACTCTCTCAAGGGGATTATGTGGATTATGAGGGAACTGGGCCGCCTTGGCTGAGGTCTGAGTGCTGGCTCGTCTGAAATGGATTTGGCCGGCAATGTTCCGTTTTTACTTGATCTTGTTTCAAGCTTTCTAAATGCCTCAATAAAGTTGAAAGGAATGCATCTGGACGCGAGTTATTTCACTGATAATTCTTGCGGTGCGCTTGCGTGTGTGTATGTGTGTGTTGTCTGTGCGGCAACCTGGCCACTGTTTACAGCATGCTGCTTTGCGGTCAGACAGCTGATCTTGGCCAGGAGAGATTCTGCCTTAAGGGACTGGCCTGCCTTAGGTGTGGTGCGGAGTCTGTGGACAAATTCATAATGGCGGCACAACACTGAAAGTCTTGCTCGAACATTATGCTTTTTCTCTGTAATGTTAGCGCAAGAGTAAACAAATGAAAGGGTGACACAGATGTGATGACCCCTTACTTTACATTCCACCACCCTATGGTTTGTCACCTCTGCCGCATTTGTACCAGTCACTTGCCTGTTTTGTATTATGTCACATTTCCATGTTGTTTCCTGTCAGATATAAAAAGGCTGGTGTGAATTTTACTGAACCCAAAACCACATGCATTGGAACTTTTTTTTCCCCCCCACCTGGCTTTGGCAAAAACAGTTGGCGCCGTGGAATGTGAATATGTAGTACACCAAGGCGGGAGGAGATGATGTGTTAATGCCAAAGTGTTTCGCAACAAACACTCAAAGTCATCAGAATGTTCACTGCGAGCTTTTTTTGGCTGACACGCTTCTTCTTTACAATGTACAGGTGTTGAGGAGGGGAAAAGGCGTTAGGCAGAGAGGTGAGTTGGGGTACTATGGGCGAGGCCGGCCTGCTCACTCTGATGGCGTAATGGGAACTGCCAGCTGTGGCCTTAATTACAGCACCGAGTGGCGAAGGTGATTGGTTCTGTTTTTCTTCTGGGGCTCACAACTTAAGTGATGTGTAAGGTCCAATGTATTAAACCCACATGAAAGTGAAAGTTCTGCATCAGTGGCAGTGGCAGACTTGGAAAAAAAAATAAGAATAAAGAAATGTTCTTTGTCATTGTAGCAGGTACAACAAAATTGTTGGTTACTTTGTAAAACACACAATCACACACAGACAGACACACAACACACAAATGCACATATATTCGCACACACACAAAATATCATTTGGGTTACTAATAGGTCATTTCATTTGTACATTCAGCTCTCGTTGTATCCGTTGACGATCTTTCCCTAAAGTACCGACTTGATTACTCGAGCACAAGTATTTAAGTCAACAAATCAAGTTGAACTTCATTTTCTCTGGGGCCACATGACTCCAAAATGTAGGCACTCTGTATGTCTTTGTCTATAATTTCCACAAGGCAAAACCTTCCACTTGATGACCTGTATTTAATGAGTTTAGTATTTCACATTTGCTTGCATATGGTTCATATTTGTTTAAACACATCTGTTTAATACCCATTTGGGGCTATGTAAAAAGTGCATGTGACAAGTGGGAGGCACAAATACTTTTTAAAGGGCTTGGGTAGCTTTGTTCTTGGATCCCATAACATTTGGATTTGATCATGATGTTCACCAGTGGAGGATCCAGGATCAGATTTGGAACACTCAAACACTTTTGTGGTATTTCACAAGTTAGTAGGAAATTATATAAAGGTCCCTGTGCATGCACAAACTCTTGCTTCAACACACAGTACTGGCAATTTGGAGTGCTTAATCGGCCTCCCATGCATGTTTTTTGGATAAGGGAGGAAACCGGAACACCTGGAGGAAACCCACACAGGCACGGGGAGATCATACAAACGCCACACAGGAAGGCCGGAGCTGCAATCAGACCCACAACCTCTGCACTGTGAAGCGGACGTGCTAACCAGTTCACCATCGTTCTGCCTCATCCTAGTACATTGTAAGTAATTTGGAGTCCACTACAATTTTCGGACACCGCTACAAAATGGTGTGACACCTACACAGCACATTTTATAGGGAATAGTGTTGACATAATGGATACGGCCTTTTGTTAACCCGAGGACCTTGAACGTTAATATGCAGCCAGAGGTGGCAAATCCATGTTAATAAATAAATAAATAAATAAATGCTACAGTTTGATTTGAGCAAAATTGCAGTGTTACACAAAAGTGAAGGAGATGACTTAGTAGACTGAGTTTCATAAAATTGCAAGTACTAGAATCCCTGTTGAGCTACACCTTTAACCAGATCGAAACACATTCACAATACCTAATATATTACCCAATATGACAGCATAACGATTAAACTGTATATTAACTTAGAATGTGGCAAACACATTGTACTGTGTTATCTAGTTTACCTTGTAGGCCAGCACTGATTGTTGCCCTTTGATGGCCATGTAGTGCTGGTGTAATGCATTGTGCTTGGCTGCCTCTTCTGAAACATTTAACTAATGACATTAATGTTCCGAGAGCTCCAGCTCTTGGCTGTGCCAAATAAAAGAAGGGGGGGTGGGGAAGTGTATGTGTTGGGGGGGTGTAATACAGGGTGATAAAGACTGGAGAAACTGAGCAGAAGTGAGATTTCTGCAGAAGGCACTTGTTTTAGTTTCTTACCGGCCATCTGGAGTTTACTTAAACTGATGACTTCATCAAACACTTGGCACTCACCATATGCATGTACATATACAAACACACAAAAGCAACAATAAGTGTAGCTGACTCTGTGTGTTATGTTGCTTGAGGAGTGCGTTTACAGTGTGCTTGTGTGCAGGTTACTGGTGTTTATATGTATGGCATGATTTACCACACAAATGTACACAATTGTGATCACAAGTACCAACCCCGTAAAAATGTCATGCCTCTGTCTCCTCAACTCTCATTAAGAGTGACATAATACTGGCATTGTGCAAATGTCCTATGGAGTTTTCCAACTCTTCTGTCAGCTTAATAAAAACTTGCATCCCTGCATTTAGGAGTGAGCGAATCCTGTTCCAGCGTTCTAGTCACCAGGAGAAAGTCAAGAGGGATCATTTGACTTCATTTACTTAGAACAGCCTGTTTGTGACACCTGTGCTCGAAGACAAAAGCAAAGTACGACAGCGGTCTAAACTTCTCGTCAAGCAACAGATTTTCCCTGACGAGTTCATAAAAATTGAGTGATGTTAAGACTAACCAACTCAAGTAGGTGATGTAGTTCTTTCCAAAACACTGAGATGTGTTGTGGCTCACCAGCCAAGGTACAGTTGATCCTTCAGGGCTCGTATTGTCCCTACAGTACATTGGAATTCAATGGAAAATTAAAGCTTTTGACAAGCAATCGTGTATGTTGTTTTTAACTTGTTGGGCTGGATTGACACTCTTAGCTAAAATGTTCATTGTTTTGAGTGATAAAGTTGCAAACATGCAAGACTAGACTTGTGCCATCAGGAATATGAAGGTTTTATGCATGGGTGCGTCTACCAAAATAGATACGTTTTTATTGTGATTATTTAAACTATGCCTCATTGGAGGAAAAATCTATTGAGTTATTTCAACTATGCTGTATAAATCCAACATTATAAATATTGAGTTGCATTCAATGATGTTGACTTATGTATTAAGCATGGAGAGAAAGCTAACATGTTCCTGAGATTTGGTTGAAACCGCTATGTTCAGACACTCGCTCCACATAAGGCTGACAACAGAATGGTAATAGCCATTACTGTTTTTGGTTTTGGGGCGGCACGGTGGTCAACTTTAGCACGTCCATCTCACTGTGCGGAGGTTGTCGATCGATTCCGGCTCCGGTCTACCTGTGTGGAGTTTGCATGTTCTCCCCATTGCTGCGTGGGTTTCCTCCGGGTACTCCGGTTTCCTCCTACATTCCAAAAATATAATTGGTAGGCCAACTGACCATCCAAATTGTCCAAAAGTGTGAGTGTGAGTGCGAATGGTTGTTTGTCTATGTGTGACCTGCGATTGGGAGGCGACCAGTTCAGAGCTCCAGCACGCCCACCACCCTCGTGAGGAAAAGCGGTTCAGAAGAATGTTTTTGGTGTTTTATAGACTCACTGAAAGGCTAATACTCAGATATGATCATCGAGAAATCTTTTTGTGGTGTTCAAGGGCTTCCGAGTTTTAAGGCATTGCTCTTCAAAATTCAGTGTGGTTCGTGTTTACATTTTGCTTTTGGTAGATGTGTCAGTATTCTTAGCCTAAAAGTACATTTGTTACCTTATACTGCAATGTTGTAGATTGTTGTTTTTTAAAGCAAGGCTATTAGAAGTCTTTACAGTATGCAGTAGAATTAAGCATTGTTCATCAGCACCGGGGGGAATTTCATTTTTATCAATGCCAAATGGGTATGTCAAGAGTAAAAGTATTTCATCAATTAACACTTGAAAAGTACCGTGCATTATAGAGTACAGTCCAGCCAAATCCTTTGGGGAGCTCATAGAGCAGCTGTCCAAAAAGCATGCAGTGACCTCCTACTGGACTGTGGTGATAATAATCATGATCACATTGATCATGATAATTACCCGAATGAGAGGGTTCCAAAGCTCTGTCCGTTATTTTGCTGCCACATTAGGAACTGAGAGGTAAAAGCTGGGGTTGGCAGGGACCAGATAAAGGTGGGCTTTGGGCACTGAACAACCTCACCAGATGCTGCTTGTTTGGCTCCTGTGGTGTTTTAATGCTGGAGAGCAAACAAGCAGTACAGGAAAACAACATGTTGATTACAGGCTGGCAAGAAGCTTTCACTGCAGCTGCTGTGCTTAAGAAGAGGTGGTTCAGCAGTACCGGGAATCAAGGCCAGGATTTGTGCAATATTAGCATAATTACCTGGATTTTTCTCATATAGTATTAACAAGTTATGAAAGCAAATAAATATGATTTACTGGAACTGCAATTCATTTTAAATTAGAAGTGACATATTTGGTATGAAGATACTGTATTTTGTGTATTTCACGCTTGTCAAAGAGCATATTGAGGAGAGTTGTCTTCATGTTTTCATTTTCCCTTCTTCACATTTTTATAAAATTACATGCTTACCTAGTGTTCTTCTTCTGGAGGAGGTTGAGGTTGCCCCAGCAAGAAAGTTAAAACGTTTTCAAAAGTATTTCTCTCAGCCCACAAACAAAGCCTTCGGTCAACTGGTCAAGGTTTCACTTCCTAATTACCTTCTCCTGGGGCACAATGGCCAGACCGTTGCCTAACCCAGGCCATTCTAGATCCTTTGCATTCTTTCCCAGGCAACCCACCTCCCCAACATGGACCTTGGGATTCTGAAGAAGTGCCAGACGTGTGGTTAGATATGGCTGATTTGACACACCATGTAGTTGTGAATGTCGTTTGTTGTTTTCTTTGAGAAAACAAGAAGAGTATTATTCCAATAACAAAAACTAATAGAATTGCCAACGGTCACTGATCTGTATGTAACAATATTGTATTTTGTCAAATAAGATGGTAAAGCTGATTGTCTGATTCCTCATAAATCTATGAAATCGGATTTGCATTAGATCACATTCTTGGTGCTATTTTCGAGCTCTTTTTCATCTTAAGTCTTATTTCTCGATTCATGCAAAACAAGACTTTTTAAGCCTGTCTTACCCCATGTGAGAGGTTGTGAAAAGTTCATACATACAAATTCAAAACTGTGCTTGCATTGCCGGAGATGGGGAAATCCTGCCGTAGAGACGAAGAAGATGGAGATAAACAAATAGACGAAAAGCGACATAACTTTTAGTCAAGGCTTCTCAGCGAAAAGAGTGCTGAGTGATTTTCATTGCCGCTGCTCTACCACCCAGGTCAGTCCCAAGAACACCCAGACGGGAATTCCTCCCCAGCTTATCTCACCGGCCCATCGACTGCCACCACCACGGAGGAGGAGTGGAGTTGAATTCTGACTGAGGGAAGGGTCAAAAGGGTAAGAGGGGGGTCTCCTGCCCAGCATGGATTAGAGGTCGGAGGAAACCTGTTGTTAGACTAAGCAGTTCAACACCGTTTCCAACAACTGCTGTGGAAGATAGCCGTCAATGGAGCGCACAAAAAGATTCAGCTTATGGCGAGCAGCTCAAGAGCAACAGGTTACAAAAGAGATAATGGATTAAACATATTAACTATCTGTCCAACTCAAGTGTTCATTCCACCACGAGACCTGACATCTGGGAAAGACCTGGGGAGTGTAATGGGGGCAGAGGCAGTGTGAACTAATGCTTCATTAGGTCTTTACAAATATAAGCCAATGTTTTTCCAGTTGAGAAGCCACTTACTCACTGTTAAAATCCACCAAAGCCTTCAAGACTTCAGGAACTGTAAGACTACCAACTTCTTTGTAGATTATAATTGCTGTGCAGATACAAGAGGCTTAACATTATTGTGGCTGTAGTACTCTCCACATCTAATAGGAATCACATGTTAAAACATCAAATTAACAGTATATTGAATACCAAGTATATTGTCTATTGAGTACAAACAGCTTTGACTTTCACAGAGGATTAACTGTTATGAGAGAAAAGTTCAGCATCATATTTGTGTTTGTTGGACCTTCACTTACCTGTTGTTGGTGGATGGCTTAATATGTTGCAGATGGACTGTTTATGGATTGGAATGGTACCATCTTTGATTAGTAAAGTAAGAATTAAATATATAATAAATAATAAAAATAATAAATATATATTTAACAAAGATTTGTTGTGTTTGACAATCTATTGGTCAGCAGGCTACTTTCTGGTTTATGGAGGATGGTGTAAGACTTTGGGTAGCAGGAAAGCACTCATACAAGTTCCTGTTTTGAAGATTCAATCACTGCTAGGCTTTTGACTACTTCAAGTATCACAAATAAAGCTCAATCTTTACATTTCCTGAGAAAGGTTTGAGGTGTAATCTTTATATTTTTAATCTTTTTCAGAGTTTCAATGGATTTTAGCCAAGAAAATATTAAAGATTGAAAGCACAGGCCAAACAATAAGGAACACTAAATAGTCAATCTCAAATATTTGGTAACAGTTTGTTCAGGACTAAAATCAATTGGTACAGAAAAAAATGAAGGGGAGCTGAGAAGATACAACCAGTTGGATGGCTTGATTATTGTTAGGATATATGTATGTACACTAAGTAAGGATACATTTATAACCATCAATGTAAAGATGGATAAATAGACTAAATTAATTGCCAGATATACGAATGGCTAAAAGGACGGATGGATTGATGCAAAAGTTTTGCCCTCGTCCATTATGGTATGTTGATTTTTCCCTCATGATGCAATTCACTTGACAAAAAATGAGGTAAAGTAAAACACCACTTTTTATTTAACAAGCTGGAAGCATGAAACTGGTTTGCTGCAATGCAATTAAATCTCGCACAAGCACATTGATAAAGTATGAGCTGTGAAATGGGATTGGTCATTTCAACGGCTAAGAAAACTAGCACCAAGAGGATTGTAACTTTACAGCCCATCAGGTGGAACGTACAGAAAATGGCACTTTAGACACAGTACGAGAGCAAAACAAATACTAACGTATCTTAGCAACATCAGCATATGAAAATACTTGGACTGTAGGAAAAGATAACATTTCTGTGTGAGAAATGTTGGCATGGTTATTTTATGGGTGTGGAGCAGTGGGTTTTTAAAGTAAAGAGGCTATCATACGCTGACACCCCCCCCCCCCCCCCCCCCATTCTCCCCCTGTTTATCAGCTTTCCTTTCTCTGACTTAAATCAATTGTCCCTCATCAGTCCCATGTTTAACCATCTGTAGTTTCTGTGGGTCGCATTTATCCAGACGTTAACATATATGAATTATTGCAAGAACAGGAGAACACGCAAACTTCTCTACACAGGAGGGCCGGAGCCAGAACCAAACCCTGCACCTCTGAATGATAAAGCGGTCGTGCCCCAGCGTGCCGTCGCATACTAAATGTAACGAATGAAAATAATTACAATAGAGCCTCAAACAATTTTAGCCACCCCAATAAGTTATAGTATGAATGGGTTTCATGCGGTACATGCACATGGACGAGCTCAACTGAACTGGAAAGGAACAAATCTGTTCATGAAGTAATTCTATTCACTGGGTTTACTCAAAACATTTGGTTTGAACAACTTATTCACGAACCAGACAACAAAACTCAAGCCCTGTCGAACTCTGAGCACAGTGACAAACTTCAACTGAAGTGCGATTTCTACTTTCCAGTGTGCATGTGCACCTAACTTTAACTATAACTACATTACCAGCAAGTGAAATGGTTCAATGTTTCGTATAATTTGCTTAGTGTTTCCAGAATAGGTGATATGCTGTAAACATATACTCCATATTCTCTTGCTAACCTTCCATTTTGTAGCAGACTCCAAAGTGACACATGAAGTATGAGGCCTTGGTTAACCATTCTCTAGATCAGCCAATGAGAACTAGTTTAAAAATAGGAAACAAATCACTTCATTGATTTAAAAAACAATAATTAAAAACACCTAACCCTCGTCCACACACGCACGCACGCACACAAACACACTTCAGCAAGAATAGCCGTGCAGCAAGTGCAAACTTGAAAGACTCATCACAAGTCAGTGGTATGTGTGTGTGTGTGTGTGTGTGTGTGCTTGTGTGTGCTTGTGTGTCAGTGTGCACGCAGTAATATCACAGTGGGAAATTGACGATGAGCGTTTCTGACTTGATAACTGATTTGCCCTCGTCTTCACCTTTCATCTCCAATCAGCCCAGCCAGGAACAGGGTCACAGAGCGGTACTGCGGATTTAACCAAAAATGAGCTAATGGTTAACCTAAATCCTATAGAGAACGGTGTCAATCATGAAGTCAATATGAAGTTATAGAGTTTCCTTAACTTCATAAGATCCTTTTGAGTTTTTACACACAGCTGCAAATAATATATGGTGCTGGTACCTTTACGTACATGTTCACACTAAATGAAATATTGTTAGTATATTTTAAGACACAGCACATACTCTGCTGTAACCGAGGGTGTTACTTGGATTGTAACCTCTGTAACAGAGTTCGGTCTGTGTTCACATCAAACAATTGAATCTGAAAAAAATCACGTGTTGCCGTCTTATTGCGATTATAGCGCAATTACAATTAATTAAATAAATCAAAGTCAACTTCAAGATATTATTGAAGTTGAGACGTGGCAAATGTTGAGTATAACTCATCAGCCCTTGATGATTAGATAGCATTACATGATATAGAGGCTAGTTTGCTTCCTGTGACTTGATAGAGGATTAAACATCCCCATGTTTGAGTTGGAATGGGAGTTAATTGGCTGTGTCTTACGCCATTACACCTTCAGCCAAAAACCAAATATGTTCTTCATGCTCACCCTGCTTTTACTGTATGTACCGCCCCTCTTGCTCGGATTGGATCTTCCTCAAAGATTACAAGGATATTTTGTTCTGCTTAATGTTCCTCTGGACTGCCGGTGGGATAGCTACATTGTACTGCTGCTGACAGTCTGGTGCATTCACTGCACTTCAACAGCTTCTCCTAGCATTTCTTTAATAAAATAAAAATTCGTGAGAGACTGATCCACTGGCCAGCCATATTCTCTAGATGGTTGTAAGTTACAGGCCTGAACATGAAAAACAAAAGTGCGATTTTTGGTTTCTCAATGGACTGAAATATATATTTGAACAGCTGTTACAGTTGTTTTTCAGCAGAATATTGATTGTTTTTATGGGATAAAAGTTGAAGACTGAAGAAAGCTTACGCACCACAAGTGAAGACCCACAAGGCTTTGTACGAAGATTTGTGTTCATCCAGGGTCAAGTGTGACTAATCATATTCCGGCTCATTTTTGGAGAAAAGCTGAACCGGCATCTGGACTCAAGGATGTTCATGTTCAAAACAATAGCATTTTGGATTTTGGGAAAAAGTGCCGCCTGACTTTTAAGTCTTAATTACTCCTCAGTATGAACCTTGACAAACGATGTATTTTTCATACATCAAATTTTATTCTGCTCATTATTTGTAGTGTGTTCGTTTTACAAGCACAGCTTTAGTCATAGTTTTTTAAATCGCTATTTCGTCCTAACATCAAAACCACTTTATTAAAGATCTAAAACTAAAGCTTAGCTGATTATGTTCCAAAAGCTGAGTACATCAGGAAAAAAATCACAGAGGGAAGGTTAACATTGCTATTAACTTGCAATGTCTCATCTAAATACATGTTGAATTCTTCTTATACCTGAAACATCTTCTGACTGCTGGTATTTCATGCACTCGTCAGTGCTGTTCCAAGAGTTCAACAAAGTGAAAGTGTGTGTACATTCTTTCTATTAATGAGAGCATTACAGTCGTAACCTTTAACGTGTTATGCATGCAGTTGAGTGTACGTAAGTACATCCTATTTTTTTTAACACACTCACATAAACTCAGATTACAGCGAACGTGCAACTGTATGTGTGGATGGATACAAAACATCTGCTAGTCAAACAGTTTATTGGTTACAAAAAGAGAGAAAGAAAATACACAGAGAATCCCACCGAAAAGCACATAACTATGCAAGACAGTTCCCATTAGGGTGCACAACCGAAGACTTACTAATTGCTTCCTACATTGCAAACGAATTCCATGCATTATAGTGGTCAGTGATAATTAGGGTTGGGTTACACTCAGGTTCTTGTATATTCAGTATCATTTCGCTTTATTTTTTTAAGGGCTCTGTGAAAGATGAATAGGGTAGTTTGGTGAAATTGCAATCCTTATGAATGTAATGTTGATCACAGAACTGATGCACATCAGGGTTCATTATTCACCCTAAATGACAGCATTATGTAGATGCTGACATTAAGACGGTTACACACTGACTGATTTCACAACAGAAGGTACCGTATTTTCCGGACTATAAGGCGCACCGGACTATAAGGCGCACCTTCAATGAATGGCCCATTTTAAAACTTTGTCCTTGTATAAGGCGCACCGGACTATAAGGCGCACCATTAATACATCATGTCAGATTTTTAATCCAAATCCAATCATTCTCCATTTTATCTTTTTTATTTCAACTTCAGATGCAACAAATTACTTTATAATCACAAAATAATGATCCATAGTCTTTTTGATTCATGATTCATAGTCTTCAGCGGGCCACTTCTGATTGATTTCATGACACAATGCTTCGGGCCAGTTTAAATTCAGGAATTTGGTCCATATATAAGGCGCACCGGACTATAAGTTTATAATTAGTAATTTTAGGTTTTTAGGTGCGCCTTATAGTCCGGAAAATACGGTAAGTATATTTGACCAAAATGGCAACACTGCAAAGGAGCAAGGAATGAATTTAAATTAAGTGTGGTATGGTGCTAACAAACAAGCATCATTTTAACATTTGCAGCTTGTATTGTACTGAGATCTGGTAATCGCATCGTTAGTATAACTACAGTGTTCCGTCACATAAAAGTAAATGAGAAGTTAAATGTGAATCACACAAATACATTTGTGCGGGGAAATTAGAGCTGCTCAAACCAAGTTGACAGGTTTGTAGGAGAGCAAGCGTGAACAAGCGTTTGGATGTGAAGACAGCTGCAAGATATGTGCTAGCGGTTTTGTCATTTTTTCCATTTCCAATATTTCCATTTCTTGTGCATTAAATGAATTTTAATTGACATTGTCCCTGTGTGTTCAGATTTCTATGCTGCTAGCTTTTTTTTTTTTTTAAAACATGGTAATTGTACTGAGCAAGTACCAGTGTGCCAGGTCTCAGTTTAATGAATCCCACCTGTAACACATTTGCACATTCATTCCTCTCCAAGGAGAGTTCCTGTTGCCAAAGCAAAGCCTGAGCCTGGTGAAAGTGTGCTACAAATCTAAAGAGTATACATATGATGGTTAGAGATTTTATCAACTCAGTTCAGATCCTGCTGACTTATGGCGACACGTGTACAGAATCTATATGAACAACATTTATGCACAGTCAGCAATGAGACGAGGAAGGTAGGAGGATCGAGAGACCTTTGGAATGTCCAAAAGAGTTGCATGGTTTCTGGAACCACCTGAAAGGGATTGGAATGGGATCCATGCAATGATATATTCACAGACTAATCTCATCAAAAATTGTATACATACCAGTTCCTCAAAAATGACCAGGCCATCAATTCAGGGGTTTTCCATGATTTTGTGCTTGGACTGAATAACTTTTGACAAATATTCTGGTTTAAGTGGTGATGTCATTGTATCACTTAAATCTGGTTTATTTTCAGCAGTGGCTTATAAGTGAACAAAATTCTTCAAAAAATGCATTTGGGTCTTTGATGGAATGGATTTCTAGTATAGGAGTACATTTGACACATTTACGTAAACATAAGAATAAAACATCTTTGGGGAGTATGACGCCACACATATGCAAACAATATGCTTTTGTGTTTGGGAATAGAATAGTAAAGAAGATAGACTATATTTCAAAAAGTGTAACAAAAAAAAAAACATTGATTTGCTTATCGTATTTCTCGTTCGCTCAGTGTGAAGTCTGGTTTTTCTTGGCACTCAGCCACTGATTATTGAGTCACTCCCTCCGGCATTCACGACCATATGCAGAAGAGGTGCAAAGGCCTTGTGTATTTGGAAAGGCGTGCACGTTGTCAGCGAAATATTTAGTATTCAGAAATATTCTTGCATTGGGTGGTTAGTCTTAGTGTTATTTTAATATATCGGATTCCTTATATAGCAAAAGGACCACAAACAAAAATCGATTTCTTGTACGGCATTTGCGTACAATTCAAATAATGTGTATAAAAGTCAGCAGCTCTCATTTTGTACACAAATAAATTGGTCATAAATTAACATTTCATCTGACCTTTTTGTTAAGGCAATTTGAATACTGCAGTTTCTTCAGCTGCCAGTCAGAGTTGAAGATCTCACTGCACTCTGGCTCCCTGTTGGTGGTCCTATGACTGAACAATGGGGGGTGGGAAGACCACTTTGATTGGGATGCCAAGCATCTTTAGCTGTCCTCCTCCAGGGCCTTTTGCATTTAGTTACTAGAGCTCATAATTGTGTGACTAAGGCAATTGTTCCCTTAATTGGAGCCTTTCAATACCACTACCGGCTTTTTCACACTCCCTCAGGTGGGACTCAGGTGATCAATCCAAACTTATGGTGGGATCAGGTCCTCATTCCAAACTTATGGTGTCCTCAGATATTGAATGTGTTCATTATGGGAATTCCCTTGGTCTTACCTTTTTACATGAAGGACTCGCAGCTAATTCAAAAGATACCTGTCACTGAGTTGTTCTAGCTGTACTGTATACTGTGTGTTGTTTTCATAGGCCAGACGATGTGCAACAATGACATATTTAAATGACTATAAATAATGACAGATAAAATCATTTTGGCAAAGTTGAATGTGACTCTACTAATTCCGCAAATATGTCTATTCTTTCGTCCTTTGCATTTCTCTCCTCATCTTCAGTGACCCGAAAGGTCACTCAAACATTCAGTCACCACAATATTAAGTGGGTATTAATCGAAAATATGCAAAATCCTAAGGAAAGAATGGAGCAATGATTTCCAAGCAGAGTAGTGTTGCGAGAGATAATAAGAAATAATTTAAATTCACCTGTCGGAAAATTGCTTTTGCATTACAAGGATATTTAGTCCATCTATATATGCCAGTAATTTATGGAGAGAGGTAAAGCAATGAAATGTTCCTCCATTTATTTGGCAGATGGTAAAATAAAGCCCCTTTTGTCATTTATGCAACTGAGTAAGTTGTGGTTTTCTGCGAGTACACCAAATTTCTGTACAATTAAACAGGCCCAGAATTCACACGAAGTACATTTGTGAATAAATCGAGGCAAAATCATTGTTTTAGTCATTTTGTTTGGTGATATGCCGTGACATGTTTGTGAAATGGATACCATGGCTCTATAAAGGTTGGGAAATACTGAGGTAGAATTGCCAAAGTAGAAAATGTTCTCAGTCCATGGTTAGTTTTCACCTGAAGCAGTCATTTATCTTGGCCAAAACCCAATACTAAACCACTGTGTATGTTTCCATGGTCTCGTGGGTTTGAGCATGCACCACAGTCACTTAAGTAGTGGTGGAAGGAACAGCAGATTTTAGTCTTAATCTCCGAATTGTAAAACCACATAATTTCCTTGCACTTGAGAAGTGCTTGAGCTGCTGAGGACTTGTTTACAGGAGTTTACATGGACCATGCAAATGAGCTTTGGATGTGAGCTCATTTGGTCAACATGTAGGAAACAAATGTGTTAGAACAGTTGTGGCTACTGAAGATGGAGCATTTCTAGATGATCTGTCAATACCAGGGCCAGCAGTGCACTGATTTTTACTTTTGCCTGATGTCTGCTCAAAATTGGGACCCTCACTTGTTGTAGAATGTCACTACTGTATTTGCAAAATGCTGTTTTGCCCTCTAGTGGCCAAAAAGATATTCATGCTAGAAATGCACTGACTTGGGCTACCTAGTTATATGAAATATATGCCGCGTTGCCTCCAACGACAACATTCTACCCCATGGACCCATTGGTCATTCTCTGAATCAGAAACAAAAAAATAATTTATGAATAAAATTAAATCTCATACTCCACATGCAGTATACACAAAATACACAGACAACATGGTAAAATGTATACTATGTATAATGATGATGATATAATGATGCAGTATAGTCGACACATTTACTGACATGTAAATGAGTATGGGAGACGACATAGTTGATTAAGTGCGGAAAGACGAAGAGTGGAATAGTGCTTGAAAGCACGGCAGTATTTTATTCCTGACCTGGATCCAGGTCAGGTTGATATGATCTCCATGTACACTGAAAAAAATTGGGTCGAATTTGCTCAACTGATTTTGTTTTGAAGTGATTGCGCAAAATAATATTTTCAGTGTACGCTCAACAGAATACATCATCCTCATGTCCAAGACTAACCGATTAAAAGAAATTATTACCATTGAGGCATTGCTTAAGAGAACATAAATGCATCCAAGTTCCTTTTAGTTTTGCTAACTTTTAAGTCTATTTAATGGCACACTATGAGATGTTAGATTGACTTGAATTCCCTTATGAGTTGTGACACATTCTCAGCAAAAACAAGTCCCCAAAATAGGAGTTTACCACCTCCTTCCAGTCAGCATCCCTGCGGGAGCTTCCTGAATGGATCCCAGCCTGCTATCGCCTATCTCAGTGACCTGCTGTGCCAACAGCTACTCCAGCCTCGAGCCTATACACTCTCACTATACAGCCACATCCTGGCAATAAATCACCGCATAGCGTGAACTTCCCTGGAATGCTTGTATGAGCTGAAAGATTGCTCATAAGTCCAAGCAAGGTCCAAACATTATCAGTATTGAACACATCTGCGTTATCAGGGATGAAGTTGAGATAAAAGGGATCTCTTTAGCCTAGATTCCTCTTGATGATATTTCTCATAATAGCGGTTGACTGGAGGTCTATTAAGTTGGCAATCTTGGCCTGCACAATTGCTACAGTCGTGCATATTCGTTACAAGCAACACCATGAAGCAACTTGCGTGTCAGTAGAAATTAGTCCAAGCATTTCGAGACCTGGGTTTGAAATACTAAAAAAATATTATGGCAGCCAGTTCAACCGAGGAGCACACGATTGCTGCAATTAAGGCAAATGTTAAGCCTCGCTACAGAAACAAGACCTCTCACCCACGTCCACACCTGATGACCAATCTACATCGCCTCAGACATTATGAAACATAGACACCTTGCAGAGTGTATTTTGACATGCAAATATGGTATCCAGCAACTCTCAGCTGACCCTTTCAGAGACTTGGGTGGGCTCCTGAAATACCTCTCTTAATTTGACATGACCTGATTTGGAGGATTTCAACGTTATTACTCCTCCTGGACATATGGACTCACATGCGAGGCATGAGGTCGAGGCAGACCTTCCCAAAGCTTTTATGAGAGTTGATGGGAGACGAGTGGACCGTGCCTGAAGTGAAAGACAGGCCGTGGTTTCTGAAGGGGAGCTGGAAGTGGATAATGACACGAATGACAGAGTGGGGGGGGAATAACGAGGCATGGACTTTCTGTATTTTTCTGTACTGACCTAATCCAGAGAATTTCAGTGTCTGGAGGTGGCAATTCAACTTCTATTATATGTTCCCTCCTGTATCCGTCTTTCTCCGGCCCTCCCAGCCCATCGCACGCTTGTGTTCGAAATGTTTGCCTTTTTTACGTTTTGACAGCTGTGCTTGGAGCGCCGTGACGGCAGTCTAGAGGGAAGGGTGTGTGTGTCTGGCTGTACGTTTCTGATGGTTTGTGGAGGATGTAGACCCTTTGGTGTGCAGCCTATTCATAATATTGGCGTGTGTACGTCCCAGGGGGTTAAACCATCAGGGTACTATTAAAAAGATGATATTGATTTGATTGATATAGCAACTTTTAAACCCATATACTATATCTGGAATCACGGTAACTTTGTATGTCTTTTGCCAAGCAAAGCATAGCTGTTGTGAACATTAACAGTGAATCACCATTTAATACCAAGTAACATGTATGGTATGCAAGACTGCACATGGTACATAGTTAACTCCAGCATGAGAGAAAGTGACGTGATTGGAGAGCAGCGTTACGAAAAAGTGGAGTGGAAATTATTTATTCTATTTTCACTTGTCGTGGTGTCACTTCAAGCAATGTAATTACACTTGTCAATTAGTGTGCAGATTTGTGGATGTGGTGCATGCAGCTTACACAACACCAAACAAAATGGTGAATTATTGACATTTAAGGTTTTTTGGGTTCGGTGCAAGATCCTTCTTTGTGATCCAGGAGACTCTTGATTGGGATCAGGGGTGCATGTATGTTTTGGACCGTTGGTGGGAATGATTAAATTATTTTTCATCTTCGGCTTTGACATGTGAAAGTCTGATGCCAAAATTGACCGCTTCCATCTGTACACTGTCAACGGCTAAGTGGCTGGAGAGGGCTTTGAGCTCCTCTTTCTGGGGATAAAGAATGTCCATACAAAATGTCATGACAGTCAAAGCACTGCACTTGACTGAAAATGTAAACTGTGAGTGTGAATATCAGTGTGCCCGTCTGCACATCCGCAGGCTTTGACACTATTGATATGACTAACTTTTCCACTGGATGCCTAAAAAAAACAGTGTAAGGATCCCATTTACTTAATGGTGTCCCAGCTGGTATACATTTTGTCCTGACGGTGTAGATGAGAGAGGCGACTTTGGAGATAAAGTAGGAATGTGTGGTGGGTGCTCAGCAGCTGAAGGCTGAGCCCCACTGGGTCGCAGGGTGCAAGGCCAGGCCAGGCACATGAAACTCAGCTGGCACACACAATGCCACGTACACATGGAGCTGAAACTGCTTGCTGAATCAAAACTACTGTACGATGAGAGACAAAATGGCATGCGTGTGAGAAAAATCTTCAACCATAATGATCATAGAGCACATAGCCACATGGAACAGAAATAATAGCTTTGAAGATGACATTAACTGAAAAGGACATGTTGTTAATCATCTTTAAGCCCAATAGCTTAGATAACTTATTCGCCCACCCAGGACGCTGCAGAGTCCTTTGCAAAACTTGCAAGGAAATAATCATGAAGGTCAACAGAGTTCTCTCAGTTTTCCCAAAAGCAAGTGTTGGCCATATGTTAATGTAGCTCACGTTGGCCACATGTTAATGTTGCTGGCGTTAGCCTTCAAACTAATGAGGCAGGTGCATTATTACTGTCTTCTCCAAGAGCTCCATATTGCTTTCTTTAACCCACTCAACACCAATTAGCATCAAAATATGCTCACTGATTTACGATAATAGCTTGCAATACGCACGCACACACATACGTGAATAACACACACGCACGCACACACACTAGTAACAGACATATCAGTCTTCGCAAAGACAAGGCAATATTGACTCAAGGGAAGCCACAAAGCAATTGAATTACACACCTTTCCTCTGATTTATTCTTCATTTAAATTGTATTCACTGATTGTGGAATTATTCGAGACCAACCTCTTCACCGTCACAAATGTGGTACAAATAAAAGCCTCCCTTGATTTGGGTCCAGGAGCTAAAAAACAAAACAAAATATGCTTTAAGCAGTTGAACTGAGACACATGTCTGAGTCATGATTGAGTGAAAGAGAAATTGGGTGATTGCACAATCAAAATTACAGATCTCATTCTTACAGTGATTCTGCTGAACGAGAGGCGTCATTATTCAAACTATCTACTGAGTGGCTCGCTCTCAAACATTTGTGGTGTGATGCCCTCATCTGGCTTCTAGTAGTATTTGCTGGTCTTCTGCAACTTGAGCCTTCACTCATATGGAAATGTAACAAAGAAACACGCTGTTTTAGTGTTTCCCCTTAAATCAAATAAAGCAAAATTAATATGATTATTGGCATAAAGACAATGTGTACCGTACAGCGAGAAACACTTTAAAAAAGAGCATAACATTATCTTAGATTACAAATGACCATGGATTTGGAGCAGCTGAAAGTCATTTTCTTTTAAAAGCATTAAGGTCAACATGTTCCCTCAGAGAAATTGCCTGTTCTTAACTGATCGATCTGATATGTTACGGCAATTTCTTAAACAATGCTAGGCGTGTACAAGTAAAATTGCTGTTGCGATAAAGAAATACAAGTGAGTATGATGTTAATTAAAGATGAGGAAAACATTAATTAAACTCGTCGTCATCGTCACACCAGCAGGCATCGAATTATGAATGGTTGCTATGATACCCACATCCTCTCTTTTCAGGTCTTTGTCTGAGCCTCCAGGTATTTAGGGCACTATATAAACTCAATCAGGACAGCCCCCCCCCTTCCTTTTCTGGTAGCTTCTATTGTTGTGGAGCACAGCCCACAGTGTGGCAGTTTCAGTTGAGACCCTACCGGGCTTTTCCCATGATGAAAACAGTTCTGCTTGTCCCAGTCAGCAGGGAGTGTATAAGGGCCCCAGGCTGCTCTGACCAGCGCTCTTCTCCCCTTCCCCGAGGCCTCCTTAGCCCCCCACCTCCCTCCTTCCTCCAAGTCATGATCTAGCCCGTAAATTAAAACGGGGAGAAAAATGGGTTCTGTAAGATGAAACTGGGTTTCTATGTGTATGAACACACGACTCAGGGGAGACAAGAGAGAAGAAGCAGGCAGTAAATCCATTGGAGTCCACTGATAGCGCCTGTTTGCACAGCCACTGCCGCTTCCTTTGATCAAATGGTCGGGGGAGCGGGGGGTCGTGTGGCGCTGCCGAAGGTCAGCTATATATTACACTCCTAAAAGTGATTACTGAAATTCTTAAGTGAAACCATTCTGCTGCCAGGGTGTGCTCTAATCCCCTGCAGCGTTGTCTGGGCTGGGGCCAGGGCCTCTCTGTGGATGTGTGCGTTCACCACTGCTTTCTCCTTTCCCACTTGTGTTTTCTATCATGAGAGCAAGCTTAAAAGAGCCCCTACATGGAAACATGGCCTATCCAATTGCAATATCAACCGGTGGAGTTTGAAAAAGAGAGCGAGTAAGAGGAAAGGTAGTGTCAGGAAACATAAATATGCGTGAACATCAAAGGCTCAGGCAGCAAATTAAGGGTTAGCCATTGGACACAACAGTAAGTGGCCTTTACATAAGAAACAGGGTAAACAATGTCTGGATTGTGTTACACGTCTTTCCTCCATGTTGTAGCGCAGGGACCCCCCAGTTCTTCTGTTCACTGATTTCCTTTCCTTACCTTCATTTTCACGAGCTGAGAGCGAACATGAAATGTTTCACATTGATGACACAGATGATTTGAAAATCTGACAACACAAATTAGCACATAGCCAACGCCTCACAAGTCACATTAAGGTGAATTTCACAATTTATTTTTAAAAATTCTATACTTTTGGACAGTCCAAGCGTGTGGGTTTTACTATTCCAAAATTTTTGAAATGGCTTGCTCTTTTTCATGATCCAATGGCCAATGTTGACCAAACCTGCCATTTTTCAAGTTTTCTGAATAATGCTGATAGAGAGATACGAGGATTCCGCCAGATGCAAAATGTTCTCTTAAATTTCCACACTTTATGGCTGATAACGGACTCCCGTGACACATTGTATCAAATCGCTTTGAAAACAAAGGCGTCTTGTTGAAGCATGATCAAAACAAGCCTGAAGAATGAGTCAAAATATATGTGTGAATGTGTGGTTTCCACTACACAGGCTATGCAGTTGAAAGTTAGCTGGCCAACACGATCTAAATAAGAATTATGTGAAGTCATGCTCTATGAAACGCTATACACGTTTGCTGATCATTACCTCAGATTGTCTCGTGTTAACTTTGGCAGACCTGATCTTGGCGCTGAGCTTAAAAAGGAGATGATGTATTTCCTTTTATTTATTATTTGCACTGGGCTACTGAGAGGGGAAAAGCAGTGGAAAAAAAGTGAGTGTGAGTTGTACGCCTGTGACTGGTGGGGAGGTGCCAGTAATAACAGAACCAAACTTGTTCCTCGGCTCATTAGGGTGAGGAAAATGTTTCCCGGGAGACACAACATCGTGTAAATCCATTGAAAATTCTCCTCACTTCAGTTTGCCAACATTTCTCACTTTTTGCCACAAAATGGCAATGTAATAGCATTTAAGTGCTGCAAGTGTATACGCTTCTATAGATTTGCAACCCCCTGTCGCACGTCTCGTAAACTCTAGAGTTGGAATTCAAAGAGAAATTTATCGAGCATGGCGTTCACACATGTTGACAGTAAAGCAATCCAACTGCACACCAGATCGAGGGAATTTAAGGCATATGGGCCCTTTTTCGGTCTGGAACAGCCTCTTTGACCCTCTGTCTGCTTATGCAATGCATTTGACCTTTCCATTATATACATAAAAAACGATTTGAAAAGATTTATGGGACTCACTGCCTGTATGCAAGTCCTATAAATTGAGAATGTCAGATTTATGGTTGTAAACATCAGCAGATTTATCTACTGATAGACGAAAAGGGCTTTACATTCTATATTTCATTATTTCAACTGGTATACTGTCAAGCAGGTGCACAGTTTTCCCAAATATAGAAGAGTGGCATAAAATTATTATATGTTTATCCTTCCATCTGTTTTCATCCTTCAGTGCCTTCTATTCAGATATTTATACTGTGAGGAAGCTGTTTATGATTTTTTAGATATTTCCAGTCTCACTAGAGAGAGGACCTCAGAGCACCACACTACTTTGGCTCCATTTGCTATTGACACAGCTGCTATCATGCTAAAATGATCCAATGCTGGCGTGGTGAATATGTTTACACACACCTGCCAACACAGACACAGGGCCACATAGTGACACACATTTTATGTTGGCTTTTTCTTTTCAAATGTCATTACCTGCTGATTGACATTTGGGCAGAATGAGGGATAATGAGTAGCTGAATATGTCTGGCTTCCACACTCAGATGACACATCTCAGACGAGAGGACACGTGACAGAATTTGCCGTTATTGTCCCCAAACCACACAGATTTAGACTTGGACTGTTTATTTGGAAGAAGTACAAATAGACAACAATGCAATGTTCTCTAAAATCAAGTGGAGGCATAAAAACACTCAAACCTTTATAATTTCAAACAACATAATGATTAATGGTGGTGGTATGTGATATCATAGAAAGTCACACGATGATAACAAAGCATCAGGAAGCATCTGGGAGTTTAGTTGCAGAGCCAAGCACACAAAGAACCCATTACATTTGGTTGTCAATTCAGAAAAAGCTGCTGTCCATGAGTGTGATTTTCCACTTTGAATGAATTTCTCAAACTTTTCATGCAAACTTCCTGTCACTAATGTATCTTATTGACAACACAACATAAAGACAACATTCAGGCAGAAAAATGCACAGTTAAGTGTAGAACAAAATTAGGAGGATTTGGCCATGGCAAAGTCTTCTCCTAGTTAAAATGTGTTCACTTTATTTCCTCTTCAACTCTCAGTTTTATTATGGAGTCAAGAGCCATCTGCTTTCTGTATAGATCCTCAGTAACCTTGCAGTTTCTGAGTGAAGGAGAGTAAGAAAATAAATGAAAATCTGTATGATCACACATTGCATCATAGGTAATTCTATCCAGTAAGCTTCAGTGGTGCAATGCAGCGTGCAGCACTTTTTCTAAATGTGGCGACCAAGAGTGGTGTGGGGTTTAATGTGAGTCAAGAAAGGAGCGTGCGTGGGGGACAACAGTGGTGTGGCACACTTTGAACTCCACTTGGGCTGATGACACAAGCTTGAGTCAATAAAAAAACAGAATGCAAGACCTTCGGTGAGTTTGAAATTAGAGGTTCCACTGTATCTGAGCATTGTAAACGAGTAACTTTAGAGACTCGTCAGCAAAACAACATTATGCTAATCGGAATATACATGGACAATACACAACAGAGATATAGTCCACCAAGAGTTCAATTTATATAGTCTTGACATGATACAAATGAAATTAAACGACAGCAATAAAACTGAAACATGGATTTGGTTCAAATGGGCAACTCATTGCTTAAATTTGCCACCTCATATATAGTAACATGCAGAGAATCTTATTGGAATAACACACCTACAACGCAACCTGAAATTCAAGTGTTTTTGTAAGACATACTGTAGTCTTTACCTACCTATCTTTATTCTTACCACACGGCGGCGATGTTGCATGGCTAATAGACTAGGACACAGCCCATTTATACACTTCAGCTTGTCCACCTCTCACCTGCATTTCTTTGGCGTCAATAGAACGTCTTAATGTAAGTGGTTGACTCAATAAAATTATGTAATTAAATTTATTTGAAACATTTTGAGCTTAGTTTGGCAGAAACCTGTATCGATTAGTATTTATTATTTTGGAAGGAACATTTTTTCCAATGCTGTCTACTTGGAATGGAATAGAGTTTAATATTGGTGTGTAATAGACGTTATGAAGTCTTACGCATAAATTCTTCCACGTGTTTTTTTTTTAAATAAACTATTTTATTATGAGAAAAATGTTCATCATTGTTCAACATTGCATCTCTTCAGACAGATGATAAATCAATTGTTGTATGAGACACTATAGAATAAAAAAAAAGGCTTTTTCTAATTAGCAATGAAACATTTCTACCACTTTTGTTGTATTCATCATTTTTCTTGAGTCAAATTGCTTGTGAGTCATTGAAAACGCAAACTCATGCAGTTTCACAGTTTGCTCTATTTGTAAAAAAAAAAAAATGCATAATTGTATTAAAAGCATAATGAAAATACAAATTACTTATGCGTTACATTGGACATACATTGGCAGAAGTATAGAACCCAAATGCTGTACCATAATATTTGAAGAAGAAGAAGTATTGGCCTGTCATGAAGTGGAAATTTGTCAGGTTTCCACTCATGTTCAAGAGGGAAAGCCGAGTGCAACATTGCTCATGTCAGATTGACTGATGCCCTACCTTTCCTGAGACGAGTAATTGCCTTACACAGGGGGGTAGCTCTCGCGGCACATTGAAAACTTGAAAAGAATGTGAGGAAATTCAGTTCATTCACCATCTCTCCACAGAGAGCCATCTCAAGTGTAAAATGATCGTCTTTTTTGATGCAAAAAGTTTTCCAATTGTGTGACATTCCCACTGAGCTTTTTTTTCTTTTTGTTTTAATTGATACACGCGATTGGATGCACCATAAACTCTTGAGATAGTTTATCTACTCCTCAGCTTCCTCATCTGAGTGCTGAGCCAATTAACAATTGACTGTAATCTTTTCCGGAACAGCCGAAGGCACCTGAAGCCACAGCCAAGGGACATAAACCTGTAGATGTGTCATAGAAGTCCTGCGCCAGGAGTTCAAGCAACTCCCATAAGCATTTAATGGATAAGTTTTCCGCTCTTCTCTTTATGCTCTTCAACTTTCTCCGTCAGGCATCACCAAGGTTAAAACCCAATAAAGCCTGAGGACTTTTTTCCATGGTGGTCCTCATCTTAAAATACATAACACATAAGAAGACAACACAGTAAAAGGAATGCTTTTCAGGCCATTAGGTCAAGGTGAAACACTTTAAATTAACACTACATATTCAATTACATTAAAAAAATACAACACTTCCATTTTCTTTGTTCTCACATTCACATTTGTGCCTGTGTGCAAGAATTAAGTGGAATACATAGTTATCAGCCGAACCCAAAGCTGCATGGCCAACAGAGCGGTATCCGTCTTTTGGGGTTATTTAGCAGTGATTCAGAATGTTGCTTTACAATTAGTGTGCTGCTTTTCAAGTCTGTTTGGTTTGAGGAAGAATACTTACGAATGTCGGCAGTGACATTGTTATTAGTCTAATGTAATTGGGTATGGGATAATATTAAAAGGCAGCACATTTTCAGCAGTATTTATGAATTGAACACCTATCATATAAAGACTGGCAAAGGAAATAGGTCTCCTGTGTCCGCATTAGCATAGAGTATGATTATGATAATGAATTTGAACTACCTAATTGTAGTGCAGCTGTTTGGGGTTGATTAGAGTTGCTGTATTGAAAGATAAAGACAACTGTATTTTTTGCTTTAGTTATAAATGTATTCATCCCCATATCCATGATATGTCTGTCCCTTCTTGCCATACTCTTATTCTGTGATGTGATTAAAAGGTGGATTGGGTCACTTTAAGTACCGTATTTTCCGCACTATAAGGCACACCAAATAACATCCAATTTTCTCAAAAGCCGACAGTGCGCCTTATAATCCGGTGCGCCTTATATATGGACCAATATTGAGCCACTACAGCAGGCGTGTCCAAATATATGGTTTTATATACGGACAAAGTTTTAAAATGGGCCATTCATTCAAGGTGCGCCTTATAATCCGGTGCACCTTATATATGGACAAAGTTTTAAAATGGGCCATTCATTGAAGGTGCGCCTTATAATCCGGTGCGCTTTATAGTGCAGAAAATACGGTACCCACTGCACATGCACACGGTTGTGTCAGTGTTTCTGGATATGAACAGTGAATGCACAGAAGATACACATTTATGAACAGGTACATGTTTAGTTTGTATGGGCCTGGGTATGGACAATGAAAACACAAATGGAAAACTACTTGGGTATGAATAATATATGTTATGGCGTGTCGGATTGAGCAGTTGACAGCTGTACTGCAGGGATGACAAACTTGTGTTTGTACTTTTATTTCCGCTGCATGTTGGTGTTTTTGTTTTTCATGTTGACATGCAGTTCTCAATGGGGAAAAAAAAACTGGCACCCGTGCTGTACTGCATGATGTGTGGAGATGCAGGAATCTCTAAGATTCTGCTTCAGTCTTTTGGCATCTTATATTATCATGTACTGAGTATGTAAGGCATTGCCTGGGATGCCCTAAATATGCTACAAACTAAACAAAACTAATCTGTTGATATATTGTTTAACTTAAAAGCAAGCAGAATGGAGTAATAGTAAAGCTGAAATATGATTTCCCACGCTGCCTTTAACTGTATCTGCACCCATTATTGAGGGTTCTTCGTCACCCCAAACACTCCAAATTTGGGGAAAATTGCTTTCCCGGTTTTTGCTTGTTTTTGATTGCTTTCATTAAAAAAAACATAGTAAAATCTGTTCACATCATTCCATGGTGTGTTTTTCTTCCCAAAATAATTTGGGCAATATTTTCACTGGGCTTCATTCTAGAAACAAAAATTCTCAGCAAACCTCTGTCTACAATATATGAGTCATGATGAAAAGCTGTGTTTATCTTCCATCATTACTGAGCTTAGAAAAACAACAGAGTTAGATCTGTAGTTAGATCTGTAGCAAGTGTTGCTGTGGTTGGCAAAGCTGCTGCTTCACATCTGCATGTTATGATGCTAAGGACTCAATCATGCTCTGTGTGTGCCTATGCTTTACTCTTTGGTCATATTGAGAGTGTTCCCTGCCTCCCTTGGTTCATTAATCGGTCCAAGGTTTTCTTGATATATGGTCCACTTTGTGGATTGTCAACTTGCTCACAGCGTATCACCAACTATGACTCATGGGAGAACACAAACCACTTCAACAAGCTCACGGGTTCACACATGCTCACACACTATAGACACAATGCTTTTTTTTTGCTTTTTTTTTTTAAAAACACTTTCATCTGTTCAGCTGTTGTGATGAGACGTATGCAGTTGTCATGGTGTTGGTTATTAAGTACGTGCTGGAGCTGGAGACGCTGTAAACGACCCCACAAAAGACACATTGATCATCACAAGCTGAGTCCAGTGCCAAACATCATTGACGCATGTTTGATTTGAAAATAAATCTGAATGACATTGTTTCTTTGCAAAAGAATGTTTTTTTCACAAACACTTGCCAATGAAATGACAATAACAAAACTACAGCTGCGAGCAACCATAAAAGGCCCTTGTAACCCTGGCTACAGAGTACTAACATGTTGGGGTACTTGCAAATAGGACAATACCTCTCTAAAATCTTAATTTTGATGCCTGGCCTGATGCGTGTGCAAAATTTCATGAGTTTTCACAATCCCTCAAAAACAGCATAATTTACAACAGCATAATTGACCACAGCAACAGCAAGTAATGAAAATAAAAGTGATTAAAAAAAGCTTCCAAAACCTTTCCTAAATATATTTAGATGAAACAACCAAAGTTTGAAAACGATCGGATAAAAACTCTCGGCGTTGGTTAAAATATGACCTCTATAAGGAACCAGGAATGTTTTATTAAATAATTGTAAGTGGCATAATGGAGCCATTTTTGTGAGGGAACTCGCACAAGTAATCTTTATAATATTTGTAAATGTTTGCAAGGTTTAATGTGAGTGCAGTTTTATCAGTAATTGGTAAAATTAGGCCATACACATGATCTGACCAATAGAAGAGATTTGTGTCATAAAAAAATCTGATACAGGTAGCATACGAGCAAAAAATCTGTGTTGGGTCGCATTTGTCTGCAATGTGACCCCAACCTCATTGTCAAGTTTTATTTTCTCCTAATTCTGAAAATTTGAGATGGTGACACAACCCAAATTCAAATCATAGATAATTCTGAGGTGAAATGAAGCACAATATCTCATTGCAAAGCTGATATAATTCCCTTTTTGATTATGCCATTATGTCATTTTTTTAATTTGGGTCACATGTCTACAAAATAACACCAAATTCCTCTTTGCACTTTCTATGAGGTTGCCATAGAAACAGTGAAGCTCTATGTTGTTTTGTATAATACATTCAATAACCCATGAGAAAAGGGTCAGTGACTGTATCATTATCCTGTATACCGAGGAGGTTTTAATGGACTCCCTTTCAAGTCTGCCATTGCCAGCTTTCTATCGTCAATGAGCGATTGCGTTTCAAATAAAACATGAACAAAAAACAAAAAAATATTGTAGGCCTTATTTAAGGACAGTACCATAATGGGCCAAATAAATGTACACACATAAGATAATTTTGTGTCATTAGAAAAACGTTTCATTTTTTCGGAACGCCTTTTGTTGTTGTGCTACACTTGTCTTATACCAATAATAGTAAACAAAAAAAACTTCAAATTTCAGAGAAAGTAAACAGTAACAATTAAAAAAATCACAACACGACTGAAACCATTGTTGTGTTAATACACATTGGGCAAAGCGGCACGGAAAATAATGTTAACATTTTGTTACATTTAGCTCCAATGTTTACATTTTTTTTGAGTTTTTTATATTCAGTTTGCTACTGATTCACAACAATCTTTCAACCTAAATAGTATCTGATGTTGAATATTAATACAGTTAGCAAAACACGCTGTTCACGATGGCCAAATGCTGCAAATACAGGAATGACACACAAAGTAGAGACATGTGTTTATGCGTTACCAAAAAGATCTACTTTTACTCTGAGATTCCTATTTGGTCTTGCTGAGGATGTGAATTTCCCTGCATGCATGTGTAATGTTCAGTCAAGAGCACATCATTTTGTACAGATTTACTTTTTCTTGCCAACTGAGTTGATAGACACTTGTTCCTCCAAGTGGCCATCTGTCCTTTGTTTATTCAGACTGGATCACAGATGCTTTAAGAGGCTGTGAATATGCTAAACTATTAAAGAGAGCAATTTATGCTGGAGCCTAATGCTCATCCGTACTGAAGCGAGACTAACGTTGGTCTGGACGTCTGGAGTTTATTTGAGTGTCTGATGTGTGATTGTAAATAGGATTGTCTGTTTGCATGCATGAATAAAACAGTCTAACATTACACTTGCTTGCAAGTATTCAGTAATGCTTATTATAATTTGAAATGATTACATTTCCATGCCTGTTGTTGCGGGTGGCTGAACACCCATCAAGGCCCTCTTCGTGCAAAATGTAGTTTTCATTCATTCATTTTATGACCTGTCAGCCAGTTTATGATGCAAAGTGGATCTCAATATCAAGTTCAAACAGCGAGAAAAACTCTATGCTATTGGTCTTACATATGTATTTTTTTTTGCTGTATTTTATACTGACATTTATCTTACTCCTGGTGATTAATTCTGGTGAGTGACATTCCTCATGGATTTCCAAGTAATTTTGATCCTTCTCCAAATAGGTTTTCAATCTGTGTTTGATTTCTGTTGAATAAAATTGGGCATAGTCCTAATATTTTTTCCCTATCTTGATACACAAGAAGGCACTGCAGCATGCATAATTATCTTCTAGATCTGCAGCTAGACCATAGCACAGTGGTTTCACTTGCACAAAGCTTCAACGATCTCTTGATTGTTTTGTGTTCTCACCCAAAGCAGTAAACACATCTGTGACATCTTGGTGAAAACCGCTTCTCTGAAAATGGCACCATGTGATTCGATACTCTGAAAGGAATATGGAACAAACCCAATCCAGTATAATTTGCTACTTGAGCAAATGCTGCCACACTTCCTTTCACTCATCTGCTACTAACATGCACACTCCATCCTTTTGGCAGCTCCTCCTCACCACAGCCTTATCCCATCTTCTATTTTACGGCGAGAGAAAAAAGTCACAGTGAAATAAGCTTATGTGTGACAGCTCTTTTGTAGGTTTTTTCAAACATGGAACCACTTGTCGAGGTGTAGCAGCTGTCCAACAGCTCTTAAAATGCTCTCCACTCATTGATTTCAATTTCAATTTATGTATGTATACCTTTATGAGTGGACACTTGTTAGCCAGTGTCAATTTTTCAGAAGCCTTCTGCTTTTCAAATGAGTTGTCTTCACATCTGTCAGGTGAAACATTAAATAGCTACTATTAAAGAGAATACACTTTTTTTCATGATAAATCGTCATCAATTTCATAATATACATTTTGAATACATGCAGAATGATAATAAAAAAGGGTATTGTGTATTTTAAATTAAATTTCACTTTTCATGGTAGGACTAAATATTAGTCTGCACATCTACCTCACAGCTCTCAACTCAGATTTATTCGTAGAGCACTTTAAAAGAAATGCTGCATACAAAGTACTGTACATAAAGTAAAATTCTGACATGAAAACAAATACAGTGAAAATTAGTTAATAGCATGACCAAAGGCCACTCTGAACTTCTGTTTTCTTTTTCTTGAAGCTTACATTTTGTTTGTGCCATCTTGGTTTTGATTTTCTCTAGAAATCACAAAAATGGCCTTAAGGAGAAAGTGTCCATTTTGCTTAGCGGGACATACATTTGACTGTCATGCATATGACAGTGAAAGGAAATCATGCTTTCTTGAGACGAAACCAGCACACGGCTTCAAGTAATCATCGTGAATCTAGTACATTCCCAACTCTCTTTATTCATCCCTCCAAAGAAGAATTAAGGGAAGGCGTGAGGTTGAAGGAATGATATTGGGCCATTTTGTGATATTAACCAGGAGGAAGTAGCAAACTAACTACGTGGAGTTTTCTGTGTTTCTGGCGGCATGGTGATGCACTGGTTAGCATATCCGCTTCACTGTTCAAAGGTGCAAGGTTCAATTCCGGGTCCAAAATCCGCTGTGTGGAGCTTGCATGTTCTCCCTGTGCCCGCGTGGGTTTCCAAAAACATGCAGATTGACCACTTCAAATTGTCCGTAGGTGTGATTGTGAATTCTTGCTTATGTATGTGTACCCTGCGATTGGGTGGCAACCAGGTCAGGGTGTACCGCGCCTACCACCCAAAGACTGCTGGGATAGGCTGCAGCATGCCCGCGACCCTCGTGAGGATAAGCGGTTTGGAAGATTAATAAATTAATGAATTCATGAATTTAGATAGCTATACTACAAAAAAATTATCTGAAATGATGAGACACAGCTGCCTGGGCATCTTGAAATTGATTAACTGTATGAAGAAGCCCTGACTGACGAGACCAGGTCAAACTAATCAGAAAGCAATGAACAGTAGACTTGGGTTTTTAAGAGAATGTGAACAAAAGCTCAACCAGGAATTAACAGAGAAAATAAATAGCTCATAAAAGACACTTATTATTTTTGCATACGTGCTACTGACATGGTTTGTTCTCTCCTAATTTTATGACTTCTTCATAGAATAACACTTTGTATGTACTGGGTCGAAAAGTTGATTTTTGTCCAAACTGTATTAGCTTCCACAATATGGGAATTCAACAAGCAAATATGAGTTGCTTTCAGCTACAACGTGAGTGTTTAAGGAATACTTTTCACAACAAGCGGTAAGATTTTATTTCTCTGTTGAAATGAGATCTGCCTGGGCTTTTATGTTTATGGTGGCACTTTTGGGCTGAGACAAAAAATTTGCAGAGTGCTCATAGAATGTGCCAAAACAATAATTTTCATCAATCAAGAGTTCATTAAATAGTTTAACTGTCACAGAGTCATTCATTGACCAATGTTAGGTTAACTATGATTGCATTGTCAAATTTTGCCAGCAAAAGGATTTAGAATATTATAATAATCAGGGGTTATCAGTGCAATTCTAAATCAGAGAAAACTACAACAAAAGGTACGACAACAAAGTAAGTTTAAAGTGACGTAATGTTCATGAGCAATAACAACAAAACAACAAATGTATTTCATGATTTCAGATGGACTTGCTCTCATACACCTTGACAGATGCCGTAAAAAAAAAAAAAAAAAGGTCGGTATACACGATCGCCTGTACTATGACAGCTCAGGCTGAATATGGCTTGCCTCTGAGCAACAAGAGAGCCTCTAAGCATGACCATCCCTCCATTAATGTATTCTGTCACGCATTGTATTTAGTCCCCTTTTGCTCAAGCCTGGACGTTTATCCACCACACAAATGGCAAAACATGTTAATGTGAAAGCATTGGTACAAATGAAAGAGCAAATATAATCGTGAGTAGATGTGCCTTTATTATCCGTCATATGAACTGTGAATATCAAATCTCTTGTGAAAACCTTTAGAAAATATACGGATGCTCATTTCCCAATGGATGTGACATGCAGTAATGGCAGTAGAATGCAAAAAAGCTTTTGAAATATTTGTTTTCACATGCTGGGTGAAATATTTGTTTTCACATGCTGGGTGAAGGTTTGCGATTTCCTATTCAAGCCTGGAGATCAACGTAAACAATTGCAGAAGTCAGAAACATTGTCAGCGATCTAAAGATGGGGACAGAGGCCTCACCAGAAGGTGCATGGACAAAAACAATATGAAGGTCAGACTAGTGTTTGCTCAAAACAATAGAGATGAGCCCCCAAAAATAAATGCTTGTCAACATTTTTGTGAAATGATGGAACAAATAATAATGATTCCTTCAGGGATGAGAACATTAAAGCTTTTAGGTAGAAAGGATGTACCAAACATGCATGGCTTGCGTATAGGTATCATTTCCTCTGTTGAACATCCTCAGCAACATTTTATCTGCCACTTAAAAGAAAGATGCAACCAAACTGATTTAGAGATCCTTATAATTACTTCACTGGTTCTTCTATATCAAACAAATTTCTTTAGGTTCATTTACCTGACATGTTTCGGCGGGTTCTTCCGCCTTCATCAGAGTGTCAGTGATGTGATTGTGACGCGTCTTTATCCAGAGCAGAGATCCTTATATGTGTGCCCTGCAATTGGCTGGCGACCAGTTCAAGGTGTCTCCAGCCAACTGCCCGATGACTGCTGGGATAGGCTGGGATAGACCAGCTACTAGATGGTTCGATTAGTCGACGTCACTGTGAAGTTTTCTGTTTGAGAGTGTAGTTAATTTAAAAGTTTTGGTTGCTATGGCATCGAATACCCTTTGTGTCATAAAAGCCAATTAGCTGTTTTTGCTTGCAAGTGCTGCTCCCAATGGTGAAAAAAAAATCCTTCACAGTTGATAGGCAACTCCCGAGGGAATCTAAAATCAGAAGCAGAGCAATGATGCATTGGTTGAGCCCTTGAATTGCAATAATTGTTGTATTCTTGTCTTATTTCACCTCTAAATTTTAAGCTTGGGAATTCATTTATTTGAGAGGTTTCGCCCGAATGCTTCGATCAAGGAAGAATTGTGTCCTTTTCTTTTTTTGTAGAAGCTAATCTTCAAACACTGCAAAAATATTTTTAAGTGATCTATGCAGAAGCAGTGAATTTGTTTAGCTGTTCTAAAAATAACAATATTTGTGCTTTCCATTACATTAGTTTTGATGCTAGATGCTTTTTCTCCTAATTTGTTTTTCCACCTGGAGTTTGATGGCTCAGACCAGGTCACTTTAGTTCATTTTAATGAAGATGTGTAATTTTAACTTTATTTCTGTATCAATCTAAAATTGCTTATCATTACTTTTGTGACATTTGATATGGATGTGGATTGAATTGCACTGAAGCGGAGGCAGTAAGTACTAAAAAAAGAGTAGAAAGTCGAAACCCTGCCACATGAGCTTCAAGCGACCGACAGGTGAACAAACCAAATGATTTGAAGCACCAAAATGTGGTAGAATTTTTACTTTCTGAACCTGCATTTGACACCTCTAAAAATGGAATTGGGCAATCCAACCACTAGCTAGCAGATTACTGTTGCAACAATGTCACACTTATGAGGTGCAGGTATTTGGTGCTTGACTTTTACAATCTAGCAGCAGTCTGACAGCTAGGAGATCAATGACCTTAGATCCAATACACATGTATATGATACTTTTCACATCTAAGGAATAGACCATGAATGGTAGCACTGCTTTATCCTTGCTTGTCCATAGTCAACACATTTTTTGCACTGAAAACAGCTTTTCTTTTCAATGAAGTTAAAATGTTGTTTTTTGTTTTTTTGTTTTTTTTTTAAAATCAGAGATCCAAGTAAAGGTTTCATGATGATTTTGTTTTTGCACTGATTTAGAATCCATTATTTTTTAGCCGTCACATCAGGTTTTCAGAATGATAATAACACATGGTCAAATTTGCATTGTGCAAGTTTTCAATAGGTCAAATGTAACAACAAAAAATGAAACTATCTTAAAAACCTAATGTTCTATGCTAGAGATTTTTTTTTTTTTTTTTTTTTAAATCAGCGGCAAAAATCCTAAAGCCATCTCTGATTATAATTTGCTGTTAACCAGCATTATTGTACCCCCCACAACACTAAGAACGTCAGAATAGCAATCATATCATCGATATGTGCCATCATTACTTTATATTGAAGATAATGAAATGAAGCATTTTACCTCTCTGGCCAACAAAACAAATGACTACCACAGCACTCACACATTTATAAAGATTGCTCCAGGATTGTTCTCCTTTTGCCTTATTGACCACAGGCATTGTTCATGCATCCAACACTCCTGTGAGAGATTTGCTGGGCCACTGAAGAAACAAACTGCGATTACATGGCTTCTTTCATGCTACTGTCCTTTTCAGTACAATTCTCGATTGGCTGAGGTAATGGAAACATTAGTCGCCATGGTTTAATTTTCCTCTTGTCACTCAGGGTTTCTCGTGCTTCATCTGATGCTTTCACGCGTCATCCAGGTTTACTTTGACTCACTAGATGGACAATCATACAATATGGATGTGTCTTATAAATTTGGTCTATAACGATATTGACTACTGTGTGCACAAACCTGACCAAACAGACAAGGATGAAAATGCACTACGGTGTTAATATCAGAGATGGAAAGATTTCAGTGTGGCAACCTGATGTTACTATTATTATTATGGTTATTGTGTCTCAGTTCCATCACCGGATGCAACATACCAGCCCTATAGACATGCATAGAGTTAAAAAATCTAGACCAGGGGTGTCAAACTATTATTTTCTCACCCAAATGTCAACCCAAATAAATGTACATATGAACGTCTCATATTATATACAGTATTAGTTGCAAGTCAAGTCAAGTCAAGTTCATTTATAAAGCCCTAAATCACGAGCAGTCTCAAAGGGCTTCACATATACAAAACAAATTGACAATTATTCTCAAAGCATCCCCTGATCTTAAGCTCCCAAGAGGACAAGGAAAAACTCAAAAAAAACCTACACAACAAACCGATGACTAACTAGGTCAGGGTTCGGCGACCCAAAATGTTCAAAGAGCCATATTGGCCCCAAAATACAAAAAACATACTTGTCTGGAGCCGCAAAAACCTAAAAGCCTTTTATAATGCAACAGAGACTGTCAATACATAAATTGTATGCCTACTATTAAAATAATTTAAAAAAAATATGTAGTGGTATTAATTTGATCATTTTTTGTTGCGGCCCATTAGAGTTCACGTACCTGCATAGCAGAGCTGGCTGTTCGATATCGGACACGTCACACGACTCATCCATCACAGTCAATTGTGAAAAAGCTGGAGCTGAATTTATGTCCTTGATTTGCTGTTCGGTGATATTGTTTGTGCGGAGAGGCATGTCTTTAATTTTCTGAATGATCTCGGTTTTGTTTTTGAAGTCCGATAAGGCACTCTGATATTTTAATGAATGAATCCTTCATCGGTGAATGGTTTTCCGCGATTTATTATCTCCGGGGCTGCAACAAAACTTGCAGCAGTAGTAGAGTTTGGAGATGCAATGCACTTCTTGAAACTGTTTTTTTCGGTCCTCAAATTTCTCCACCAGCACTGCAATTGCACTTTTCCTCTCAGTTGCAACTGGGTGATCGGCAGCAAATTTAGCATGCTTTAGCTGAAAATGTCGCTCCAAATTCCTTTTCTTGTTATTTGACAACTTCTCATTGCAAATCAAACATGCAGGCAATGCTTCAGCATTGGCAATGAAAGCAAATAGTTCAGTCCATTCTTTCTTAAACCCTCTGTTCTCAGCAGCAATCTTTCTCTTTTTGCCTTTTGGCTCCATGGCCCACTCATACACCTGTTTACAACTCACCTGTGCTGTCACAGGCTATGACGCAATTTTGCTATTTGGCGTCATTCTTAAATTCGGTATTTTTAATATATTTACAACTACGTACATTTTTAATGTATAAGAATTCGTATGTCATAATAACCATCTAAAACCATATTTAAAAAAAAAACCTAAAAAAACATATTTTTCCATTTTCACGCATTTTTGCAAAAACTCTAGGGAGCCGCTAGGGGCGTGCTAAAGAGCCGCATGCGGCTCTAGAGCCGCGGGTTGCCGACCCCTGATCTAGGATGAAGCGCTATTCAGCATTTGCTCGCGAAGGAAGAATTGGAGAGGTGCAATTTTTTGGTAACCAAATTGTAGATCAATTCTCACAAGGTATAACTGTCGTTGTCTTTGTTTATTATATGTTCAACAATACAAGAAACAATAAAGACATTTAATCAAATCGCAAGAGCACAAGAAGCTATTTTGAGACCAAAATCCTTATAGCAATCTGACAAAATAGGCTCATGCTGAAAAATGTGCATCACAAGACATATCCAAAAGAGCAGATTCGACAGAAAACAGGGAAACACGAATACAATTGCAGAAATTGAGAGTTACTTTATACCGAAGGCTCCAACAATGCAGTTTTGGCCTTCCACCGACTGGCATGAAACGACGGCTGACACACTAGCAGAATGGCTCAAGCTATTATTTTCCCCAAAATGCACTCAGTAGCTCATGTTTGAAGAACACAACACTGAATTAATTCCACATTATACCTCACAACTAAATTTTAAGTACCTTTACAGTATGCACTAAGAACAAAACATCACTTTATATTCAAAACACACAGCATTCATTCTATCTTGAGTGCTTTTGTGCCTTCTGATGGAGCACAGCAAACTATGCCGTATATATCTAGTAAAGGCTGCGACCGGTTTACTTTAGTGTGGCACTTTGTCAAGATCTATTTACATATCCAGTCCTTGGTTTGCTGAGCATGTATATCACGGAGAAGTGCTGGCTTCTGCAATGTGTTTGAAATACTCCCACAACTGTTATCTCAGTGTATCATGTGACAGCAGCTCTGTCGGCACCAAAGGGTGACATAACTATTTTCTCTCATTTTCATTTACTACCTTTACCATGTTGTCACAAAAGGATAGTCGGAATTTCTATGTAAAGTTGAACCCTAGGTTCCCGTTCTACGACATGCAAATATTTGCACTGACACAATCAAAACAATGTATCTAAAGAAAGGAAACACCAGAACAATGAGAGTGCCTTCTGGGTTTTTTTTTTTTTTAAATCATTCTTAAGTAAATATATGTTTATGCTTTATGTTGTGCCTTTTGTATGACATTCTTGCCCATTTTTTACAGGTGCTTCCTACACAAAAGTTATGTTTCACTACAGTGCATTTTATTTTATTTGGTTCAAGTGAGACAAAAAAATAGTGCTGCAGAATTGCTTTCATTTGAATTCAGGCTTTGTCTGGGGGTCACTCGAAGTAAGCAAAGTGATTTCATGATGGTAGACCAATCATCATGTTCCTTTTTGCTGAGTCTAATATTTACACAGTCGGATATTTTCCACAGTTTGCTTAAACAGTTTGAGGACAGAGAGGATGCCAATGCAGGATCTGACGATAAGCCTTTTTGAGTGTTGGCCAGAGTTCCGTTTTGGTGGCCCATGTACCACTCATATATATTTATGATGTATATTTATGATGTTCTAGAATGTTTTAGTAATGTTTTTTCATATTAGGCATTTTTATAGTGCATTATTTATACCTTTAAGAAACATCTGTCATAACAGTAGTTATTTATATATATATATTTTTATATATTCATATTTGTATATTTTTAAAGACACACTTGGAAACACACACACATTTCACATTACCCTGTTAGCACATTTTTTCAGGAAACTACCCTTTTTTATTCACAGAAAATTAGCATTCATTTGCTGTTTTTGTGTTCAGGCCAAAGCCTCGTCTAATGCAAAATATTGTTTTGTTGTCATCCTGTGGCGTCTTAGGCCAAGTTGAAATGAGCTGCAAGGCTTGATCCCTTTCCACTGAAAATAGTGTGGGTTCACTGTAGTGATGTTTTGGGGGTAATTACCTTAGCATGGTTCAGTCAGTCAAAAAGAAAATAATGGAAGCAGTTGCGTTGATCTACATTGTTGTGTGTGCCGAAAAAATAACATTTTGTATCTGTAATAAAGTGATATAAATTATTACAAATAATTCGATTAAGTCGATTTCTAGGTTTGAGCACCTTTCTCCAGTAGGGAGTGCTCCTCAAACAACATCTGATTGGTAATTGGCGGGAGTCCAGTGGGCACTAAGTGGTCACTTGGTGTGTTTAGTTCTTCCATTTCTGTAGTGAAGTGGTCAGGACTTTCTCCATTAGATGTATCCTTGATGACACTGTAGGTGAGCGCCACGCTGCATGAATTAGGTTTCTCCTTGCGCTGAGGCCTGCAGTGACACAGCTTTTTAAAGGCTGTGCGGAACTTCTGAGACATGACGTTGTAGATGATCGGGTTGATGGCACTGTTCAAGTAGACGCAGAGGCGACAGAAGAGCAAGAACCAATTGTCCAGGTAGGCCTTGTCCAAGAAGGAGTTGACCACTACTAAGGTACGATAGGGCATCCAAAGTAAGGCGAACAGGATCACTACCACAGCCAGCATTTTGGTTACCTATTAAAAACAACAACACACAGTATAGTATACATTAACCATTTTTGATTTTGTTTTCAATTTTCCTCTGTGTGAAAGGTTTTTAATGACAGTTTATCAGTATATTACTCTGAATAATAAACACACTGTTAGTTGTTACACCAAATGAATGGAAGATGTCTTCTTGTTCTTGCATTGATTGCTAAGGACTGAAGCAAGTCGGGGCAAACATCAGCTGCAAGTGGTTGCATTTACATTCCCAAGAGTTCTGCCATCAGAGAAAATTGGATTTGGAGAGTCTATAATAATTTACTTTTTATTTTCATTTCCCTGTGGTGTGCTGGAATTGCATTACTAGTATATGGTTCTATTACTATAACGAATCCTATTTTGTGGATTGTCCAATACGATTGCAGCGTGATCAACAGGTGCACCTAATAAAGAGCTGAGGCTGGATTGGACACCCACGATGAGTATGAGCTACAGAATAATGACCTCATTATGAGCCTATTAGGACTGAATCCAGACGAGCCAAACATTATTTGCATAATAACATTCACACCCAGAAATTACATAAATTAAACTGTTTTGCTATCATTAAGGGGGGGTCAAAGCAATAAACATACAATATAATTAATATAGGCTTGATACCAAACCTTAACAACGTTAGGAGTGCTCATGGTTACCACTACTCTCTGGCACTATGATTCTTTATCCTTGCTTTTCATTCTAACGAACTGGTCAGATAATACATAATTAATCCCAAATCAGGCGATTCACCATGGAAGAAAACACTTTTTCTGAAAACCCTGACACCAGGGGTTACCAACGTGTATTGCTATTTGGAAAAATAAGAAATGAAATGGAAAAATAGTGTAGCTTACTTCTGAGCTGCATCTAATATATATGATATCATTTTTAAACAATATTTTAAAATGAGATTTTAGTGCTGTATTGCTCAAAGGTCAGTAAAGTGCATGACCAAACCAGCATATTTACCCCATAATTATTTTAGCAAATTCATTTCAGTAGTGTACATGAAACCGGTAGCCCTTTGCGTTATCAGTGCCCGTGAAGTAGCTTTTAATTTGGTTTAATGGTTGGTGACGCTTGCTTTTCAGGTTTTTTTCCCTGACATCACTGACACACAGTATTGCTTTAATATAATTTGTAGTTATCTCTTAATCTGTTTTATATTTCCTTGTGCCCTTTCAACTAATTAATTGTTAATTGCATCATAATGCATTCAGATCTATGGAGCTCTGCTCTTGTTTATTGTGAATAATGAAATGGGGAACTGCACAGGGGAACTAAATTCATCTAATCCCCAAATTAAAATCCAATTTAAAGTTCTAAGATGTTTAAGAAGAATCTATTGTCTTGTTTATTGCACCACCCAAATAACCATATTGTATGTTATTTGCAAAGAGATCTACGTTTTCACCATCTATGACAGCCAAACAAGCTGCTGCTCATAAGCAAATCATTATTCAGATGATTAATCTCCAAGGTGACGGACTGATAACATCTGCATGAAGTGCATTGTGATATTTTCATCGGTGAACAATACCTGCTCCCATATCCTTTCTTGACCTTTTGCTAATCCAGCGAAATATCCATAATTTCCTCCTTTTCCTCCCAGTGCTTTGGTTAATGCTGACCAACCCAAACACATGAGCTTGTGCAGTTTTTGCTGTGCATTTGACAAATAATATCCACCAACCACACCAATTGTGGAGTGAAATCATGTTTGTGTTGGTGTTAAGCGATTAAATTGGTCTATAAGGCAAGGACATCCTAAACTACCACACCCACTTTGTTATTGCAGGAAGACTTCTTCCCTCCATCTGATGAACAAACATCGCAAAATGCATGTCAAACATGCGTGTTGCAGCTATGCCTTCAGTGTTTTTATTTTAGCACAATCTGAAGCAAATATACACAGACTAATCAATGTTTTTTTCGTAAACAGAAAACAGTCCTAGTATAATTCTGAGGTAATGTTCAATATTTGTGAAGTTGTCATGGGGCTTATGAAGCTTAGAGGAGCTGGTGGTGCATTCGCCCTTGTGTGTTTGCTCGCCTTTATTTAATTAGTTCTTTTCTGTGCAGAAGAGGGCCATCTCACCATGAGGAAAATTTGCATTCATACCATACATTCATTTGCTGTAAGTATGTACAGTATTTACTTATATCTATAATATATCTAAAATATACATACATATGTATGCATGTATGAATGTGTGTGTGCATCTATATATATATATATATATATATATATATATATATATATATATATATATATATATATTCTTCACCTGTCTGCGAGATGCAGCAGTGCTGCTGCTGGAGGAGCTTGCACTGATGATCCTTCCTTCCCCTTTACTAGTTCCTCTCCTCCACTTGCTGGTGCTGTCCTTAGCATCCGCAGGCAACGGGTTTAGAAAAAGTATCCTGGCGATAAGTCCATACAGAACTGTGGCCAGCATTAGGGGCAGCACGTAAAACACTGCAAAGTCTATGAAGTAAATGGGCAGATATTGACTCCTGGATACTTTGTACGCGCAGCTGATGAGCTCAACGTTGTCATATACCAAAGTTTGGGTGTCTGACAAAAAGAGCCACATTATGCAATACATTGACGTGAGCGCCCACACCAGCATGATGATCTTCTTAGCTCGGGATAAAGTACATAGGAACTGCGCTTTAATGGGATGACAGATCGCGATGTATCGCTCCACCGTGAATGCTGTGATGGAACAAGAGGACGCGTTAATTCCCAAATATTGGAAATAAGTGATCCCCAGGCAGCCCGCGTATCCATACACCCAATGTCCGTGCAGAGCGTCGGTGATGTTTGGCAGCCCGGCAGCAATAAGCACCATCAAGTCGGCTGCAGCCAGACTCACCAGATAGCAGTTAGTGGGAGTTCGCATGTGTTTAGTGGTCAGCACCACCAGGATGACCATTATGTTGCCCACCATGCCTACTCCGCAAATAAGGGACACCAAAAACACACTGACTGCCTTGTATTCAAGCGCGTAGTCGCACCACACACCCAAGGTTTGATTGTGCTGCGACGAAGACGTGTCATTCCCCGCTGTCACGTTGTCTGTGGTCAAGTTGTCCATCATGGGCTTCTTGGCAAAAAACAAAAATAAAAAATGCACTAATCATACAAAACAACTCTAAACCTGCAGTGGAATAATTTGCAAGTCCTGGTCGTCAAAAATCCAACTTAAAAAATGAATGCACTCGTAATTGTCCCGAAAATGAATACTACCTTCAAACAATTCAAACGTCCTATCTTTTCCATTATCTATTTCTTTTATATTCCCTCGTGGTTGCAAAAAGAGTCAGCCTCGCGTGTAGACTGAAGTTAAGAGTGGCGAGCGTCTGTTTCGTCCGCTCACACCCGTGAGTGAGAGGGGAGATAAAAGCAGCCTCTGACTGTGCACCCTGGTAACACCACGGACAATCTGCGGGCAAGTGACACGATTGGAATGTGATGCACCCAATACATGACTTGCTAACTACAGAATTATATTTCTGGACAAATTGTGAGTTAAGGCTTTTATCAACTGATATTTCATGACATGAAATGATATAAACTGCAATAGGGTTGGACTGAGTAGAATATGAAGAGAGACTATAGAGAATATAGACCTGAAGCAGCTTATAAAGTGCCTTCATTCTTTTTAAATGAAGTACATGAGATTAAAACCTAGCTCATAAGAATCTATACAATGTAAAAAAACAAAAATGTTACAAAATTTGAAAATTAGCATAATTTTTTGTATGGCAACAGTATTTGACGACATAAAAACCTTTGGTCATATTTGTCATCTTGAACTCCCCCAATCACAATCAGATACAATTTATCTATTAAAAAAATTATTAAAATTTTGAAAGAAAAGGCAGGGTTTCTGTTAGGTTTGACATCTGGCACCAAGAAACATTTTTGTAGGTCTTGGGATGTTACGTCCAACTTTTAGGCATGCAAGTTTTTTTTCAGCAAAACGTACAACCACGGCTGCTTTGTTGAAAATGTGTAAGTAGCACTCCTGAGCTGCTGCTTTAAAACCACCAAATACACTAATGAAATATTGATAATTTTCCATATCATGTGTGTACAAAATTTCATGCATGTTTAGACACTCAAAATTAGGCTTGTTTTCTTGTAAAACAGCGTATTACCATAGCACGACATTTAAAGAAAAAACCTCATGAAAGCCTAAACAATCTTCACAGCAAATATGAGATATTAGATCTAGACATCAGCTTGCAGGATGGCTGTGATTCAGGCTCACAAGTCACAAGGCAATCGAACAGCCACATGCCATCCCGCCCATCCAGTTAACGCCGTTTGGGGCCAACCGCCCGTGCCTCAACGTGTATTGATTTTTTTTTTTTTTAATCAAAACTCCACATACAGCACCTCATATGATCTGCTATTTCGTTCGTTCACAACAAATGACGCCTCTCTTCACTGATCCACTGTCAACGAAAGCTGAATAACACTTCATCCTAAATGCTGTCATGAATCACACTTATCACTTCGCTATGAGCCACAATAACACAAAAGACATGCATTGGATAGGTTGAGAAATGCAATTTGAAGTCATCCAACATGTGATTCTGCTGAGCAGTCTGTCATCATAAAATAACCAATCCTCATGCGCTTACTGTGAGTAACATAAAAACCTATCAAACCTGACAGACTTCGGTTGAGTGACTGTTAAACTTGGGGATAGGAAAGTACAGTGCAGTAAATATTCTTTAACTGAAGATCTGGAACATCAGAATGATTAGCATGCATTCAGGGCTGGACTGGTCCAAAAAAACATAACGGCATTTTGACTTAGACTGACGGACATATCCAAAATTATGGATGCATCAGTATTGACTGTGAATGGGTGTTGAACATAGCACATCGGTTCATAAAACACACCCTGACCAGCAAGATTTTCTTGGTAAATTATCTGCCAACACAAAGTAGTAGAGGTAAAAAAAAAAAACTCATTGTCTGACTGAAATAAAAAGTGAATCAACTTTTGAAGATAAAAGAAGTCAAGATTCTGATTTGATATGGTTGCAGCATTGGCTGCCAAGACCAAGAGCCCCAGTAGAGAAGCAATAATGGAGGTGAACAAAAACATTTACACTTGACTTGACCACCCAGCAGCAATACTGTCGCTTGCACATGGACTATTGAACGAATGAGTGTATGTCAGTGTGAAGGTTCACAAAATGATCACAGCTCAATTGGTGAAGTTTCTGCATCCTCACCATGTTGCCCTTGGCCCTTAAATACCAGCATCACTTTAAAATATTTGGATCAATAAAAGATATAAGATCTATGTTTAATTGTTTTCATATTTGTGTCAAAAGAGGATCCCAAAACATACTCAATAGGGAAACAATGGTCTGGGGATTGAATGATTCGTCGGGCTAAAACTATCCATTTCTTGTAAATGTATTACTAGTCTCTCTGTTTAAACGTAACGTAATTTAAATAGTAGAATAACATAAAATACAATTACACCCAATTACAAATACATTTGTATGGGGGTTTGTTGAATTTGTGGTTAAAAACACATCAATATCGTATAATTGTCCATCAATTGAGTCCTGTGAGTCAAAGTAAACATGGCTGGCTCAAATAAAGCACGAGAAACCAAGAGTGACAAGAGGAAAATTAAACCATGGCGACCGAAGTTTCTATCACCTCAGCCAATCAAGATTTTTACTGAAAAGGAAAGGATAGTAGCAAGAACGATTAAGCCATGTAATAGCTGTTTGCTTCTTCGATGTCCCAGTAAATCCCTCACAAGAGTGTTGAATGCATGAAAGAAGCCTGTGGTCAATAAGGCAAAAGGAGAAAAAGGCTGGAGCAGTCTATATATGTGTGTGAGTGCTGAGCTAGTCCCTTGTTTCGGGGCCAAAGAGTTGAAATGCCTCATTGAGGCCACTCTTTGATATAAATGAATGGTGGGCAGATATCAGTGATGTGATTACTATTCTGACAATTTATTCCAACAATTTACCATTTGAGTTTTGAGGATTCAATAATGCTGGATAACAGCAAATTTCAGTCAGAGATGACTTGATGAGTCACTAAACAGATTTTTGATGCTGATTTATAAAATCTTTACATTTTACATATTTTTAAAGGCACATAAGGCTTTTGAGATATTTTCATTACCTATTTGTTGTAATGCTTGAAAAGCTTGCATAATGCAGTTGTAATCTACAGCCATGACAGCACTTAATTCAAAAATATTACAAAATATATTACCATATTACATATAATAGTATTTGTGTTATATTTATTATGAAAACCTGATGAACTAGAGATAAATGAAGGCAGAATCTAAATGAGTTAGAAAAATTAATGTAGACTTGCATCTCTGATTAAAAAATAATAAATAAATAAAAACGTGTTGACTTTTGTAATCAATTGTCCAAAAGAAACTGTTCTCATTGCAAAAACAAAAACAACAAAATCTCAGGTTTGCACAAGCAGCGGTAAAGCAACGCTTCCTTTCACAGTCTATTACTTACATGTGAAAAATACCATATGTATGGGTCTTGGATCTTAGGTCATTTATCTCCGAGCTGTCAGACTGCTGCTAGATTGTAAAAATACTTTGCACTGACACACATCACATATGCACCATTGTTGCAGCAGTAGGTTGTTAGATCGCCGTTTGGGTTGCCGAGGTCTACTTGTGTCAACGCTCCAAATGACAAACACACCATTCATTAATATGCCATGTCACTATTCACTAAAACAAAAGAATATAACAACTGCAGAGATTTTATACTGACACAAAATAATGGCTTCTAATATAAAGTCTCAAAAGAGACCAATTTTTAAATATGTGGAATATATAGATGGATAAATAACCTATATGGCTCAACCTATAAACTTTGACATGACAAGCAGTTACATCACAAATAAATTTGAATACAGATAAGATAAACGGAAACTATTCCGTATGTGGAAATGATCCACAAAATACGATAGAGAAACTGAAAGAATCATGAATAAGAAACCCTTTGATACAACTAGCCTCCATCCTAAAAGCTATGTATGTGCTAATTTGACTGCAGTGTGAGCAGAAAAATATGCAGTCAATTGCAATCAGTCATCAATCAATTGATCAATCAATGACATACAAACACAAATAGACACACTAATGCACGGTCACGCACACCAGTCTCTCCCAAAATAATGCTGTTGTATCCCTCCCTTTGCATTATTCAAACACATGATGAATATAGTCAATGAATAAGCTGATTTGTTTTAAAGCCAAATGGATGCAAGATCCCACACACACTCCCTTTTAACACTAATAAATACAAAGCAATTGATGCAACCACATTTCTTGACTGAATAAGAGTAGGAAAAAGAAAAACAGACCAATCCAAACATACCATTTGTTTTCGTCATTAAATATTCAAAATAGACTTTTATATGTAAAGATGCTGACAAAAACTAGAGGTTCTTCAGCTTGTATAAGAACCCATCTGGGTTCCTGTTAGAACCATTTAAGAAGGTTCTCCCTTGAACCCAACTCAAACGGTTTTACCAAGAAGCATCTGTGAAAGGGTCTACAAAGAACCCCCATAAGCGGTTTCAATTCACAATATTCGCAAAATTAGCAAGCATGAGAACATGCAAACACTACACAAGTGGGAGTTTGGAAAGGAATGGGAGGTCTGGTGGATCACCAAGCGCTGCCCTGATTCCTTGCATCTTCTTTGCTTGGCCGTGGCTTGAGGTACCTCAAGCTGTTCCAGCAAAGATTACAAAGTTAATAGGCTGGGGACTGAGGATGAGCAATGTGTGTGGCAGATAAGGAGTAGAAAAGGAAAATAAATTGTCAATTAAAATAACTTCCCAAAAAAAGTAGTTAATTGGCTAAGTCATAAAATGTTAAGAATCAAAAGACGATAAATTACTTGTCAATAAATCAATTACTTTACTGAGGAAAGGTAGTGCATCAATCAATCTGACGGAAGGCTTTCCCTGTTGAGCATGAGTGAACATAGTTCCATCTCATGAAAGCCCAAGAGTTGTCAATTTTTAAAGGGACTGTGCATTTTTTGATTTTTCAATGGCATGATAGAATGCAAAGACCTAATTTTGAAGTGCATGCATTTTGAAGCATGCGCACTACGTTGCAACAGACGGACTTCTCCGGCTAATTTCTACAGCAGAGGTGCAAGCAAAATGTCAACACAAACTACTATTCCCTCATGCTGGATTTACTGTATTAGCCAACATTGCCATCATGTGGTTAAAGTGACAAATTACCATGTGAACAGGGAAAAGTCATCTTGTGTAGAGATTTTAATAGCCACAGTAAATTGAGAGTCGGGGTGACTATACTGATTATACTGGAACTAGAAACCTTTAGTCTCTAAATGACTGAAGGGGTACAAGACTGAATGCCAGCAAGAGGCAGCCATAGGTCCAAAAATTATTTCCATTTCATTAGTAGACATACATTCATTGCAAGTGGAGATAGGAACAACAATGAGTCTACAGAATGAATGGTGAATGACTATCCTATTATTGCACAAGTAGGCCTGGAAATAAAAGAATAAATAAATGCAAAGCAGCCATGCTTTTTCAATGAGGCAGACCATGTTCTGAAGTGCTTGTCCTCACAAGAGCTGTGGGCGTGGTGGAGATGATTTTGGGCGGTAGACGAGGGACAACTTGAACTGGTTGCCAGCCAATCGCAGGGCACATATAGACCAACAATCAATTTGAACAATTTGGCCAAAATATTTCTCTGTGCAAGTAAATAAATCCAATGTGTAGATAAGTACTCGATAAATCCAATGTATAAACAAGATAATCACTTATCTTTCTTACACGGCAAGCACAGCATCTCTTGTAAGCTGGTGTCCATGTCAACAGGAAAAGTGGTGCAATGTTGCAGACGGATATAGCGGTCTCTATAATCATTCATGCAGTCAAATATCCACTTCCTTTTTTCTATTTCTATGCTTTAGAGTTTTGGGTTATATCGTATCAAGGTTTTGTTACAAATTTTTAGATATATTGCAAAGATATAATAGTCTGCAGGTGTTCGAGCCGACTGCCGCTTCTGCTCTCTGTCCTGCACCCTCCAATCATGACTGAATTGGAGTTCGTTGTCTGAATCCTGCACCGACTGACCAGTACAAGATCTGAGGCGGACCACCTCCTCGGAGGAGCCACTATGGAGATTTCTACATTGACCAACTAGTTGCCCGGGGACCCTGTCAAATAACATTGGACCCAATACTGACCCCTGTGGGACACCAATGTCCATGCATCGGGACTTAAACCCATCCATCATTACAAACTATTGGCTTCTCTCCAAATAGCTAATCACCTAATTCAAAACTACCCATCCGTTCCCATATTGTTCGAGTTTAGTAATTATTTTATGATTTACTGTATCAAATGTTTTTAAATCAATAAATGTTCCAATCACAAGTTTTGGTGTTGTATTTGTTACATCTTTCTCATCAATAGGTACATTGAGCTTGTAGTTACTTTGATGGATTCAGTCCCGAGGTATGGGATCTGTCATAGATATTTTTATTGCCAAAGTTGCTCCAATATTTGCAAAATATTTATTGAGCTGACTCAGCACCTCTTCCATTTTAATGTAACCAAACAAACCGTAAACCATTATGACTAAGCAGGCATTGTGGCTGTGGAGCATATAGTCTGACTACCCAAGAAAAGGGAGGCTCCTATTTCCTCTCATTCTCTCTTCCTCATTTGCTTATTCAGTATTTTGAGAAAAATGTCAGCCAAATTTCAATGTAAAATATTCAGCAAGTGAATAGTTAGCATTTATAAGTGGGATGGAAATACTGATTGTTACATGTAAATTGTAACTTTAATTAAAACATACATTTGTTTAGGTGGGTTTTTTTTTACATTCAAATGTACAGCAGAGTAAAGAGCTCTAAGAATGGCGAATACACAGGTTGAATCTCCTAAAGGTTTGTTTGAAGTTGCAGGTCACATGATCCATTAGAACTCGAGATTAAAAACGGCTGGATGACATGGTCACTAATCTTCTAAGAGCATGGGACAACAGATGGTGCATGATGGTCTATGATACACACAATTTGACAATGCTGTTTGCATAACACTATTGGTTGTTTTTATCCAATATGATGACAGTATTATGTAAAAACTCTGTGCAAATGATTATGTCACCACATTTGAGGGTAAACACAATTTTGATAATAAGTAACTCCATTCAATGTTGTGTATCTCTGGAAGTTGAAGCACTTAATGTCAATTTTATTGATCTCTAATTCGAATAATGTATGAGATTTTAATAGGCATATTAATGGTGCCTTATGGTACCTTTCTTGAGAGAGTTCCACTCTTTGGAAACTCATTAGGTATGCTTGTTACATTATACATTTCATACATGAGGTGCGGAGACAAGTTCGTTGACCAGAATGTAGAATGTTAATAGAATAGAATATTAATCAAATTATGTAAGATGGGGCACTATAATCACATAAGAGCTGTAAAAAATAAATAAAAAAATGTCTTGCTTATGATCCAGTCGGCCATCTCTTTGATTTCTACACCTTTGTTGAACCGGTCAACATCTGGTCCAATTCTGTCAACATCAAGGTCTTGACTAACTAACATGATCTTTTTTGGGGTGTATATATTTTCACTCACTTTTCGGCCATAGAAAATATAACTATAACTTACAGACATTATGAAAAGGTCTACAGAACCCCTTTTTATTGATTTGATTTATATTGTTCTAATTCTGCATTCCAAGTTTCTATGTTTCTTTTTTTTTTTTTTAAATCGGAGGAGCGTTCTCATCACATTTTAAACTCAGATTCACATATCCATTATTTTTACATTGATTTTGAATTCAATATATAATTGCGGGTCCGTTTCCTCTGAGTGAATCTGCCTTTTGCTGATCTGGTGCTGATTTGGTCAGCTCCTCTCAGCAAAAGCTCTGCTGAGGGCGGGGCTAAGCAAGCGCTCCAATCAATTCAACCTCTGACGTCACAGCTCCAAGCAGAAAGACGGCGTCTGAGGCGTACTCAACCGTTATGGCTAAATCTGCCTTCCGTTGCGTGGAGTTACTTGCGATGGCGTGTTTCGGCGTGCGGCAGCCAAAGGGATCCTAACGAAGCACGGTTGGTTTATTGGTAGATGTGATTTGGGAATGTATTTTTGTGGAAAACGATTGTGCGCGAATGCTCCATGCAAATGCAGCAGAGCCTCAACCGTATCTTTTCGGAAGCAGGATATGCTTGATGGATGGATTTGGAAATCCAATGAGATGTGTTCTTCAATTTCGATGTGTCCTTTGTAGATAAAGTACAGATTATGATCTGTTTACGTTTACTACTTGCAGTAGATCATTTGAATATAGTTTAATCTAGGTTTAGGATGAACACAGATCCCTTTCCTAATTGGATACAAAGGCATTTGGCTCATGACATCCAACGTAAGCGTCTTTCAAGATGAGGCTACGGATTTCTCTAATCAACTTTAAAGTGGCTTTTACCCAGTTTTGCGACTAAAGTGTGTGCGTTTTCCGCACTTGTCCCCTATAAAACACACACCAATTGCGCAGAAATACACCCCGCGTTAATGTATTCATCACTGTTATTTGATTAAGATGCACCATTTGACTTGTCTCATTAGGGATGCTGTGCAGCATTACAGAAGAGGGAGGAAGAGGGAACCGGCAGGCGGCGAGGGCAAATGGCTTCTCCGGTGTTGTCTTTAACAAGGGATGGTGAGAAGCAACCGCATCCCCCCGCCGTCCTTGAGCGCCTCTCCGCTGTGCTGCACGTCCGCAAGCAAAGTGAATCAACAGGAGGGGGCTCCCTCGGGGACGCCGGCTGTAACCCGGCCCGGAGCTGCCATGACCGGTGTCATTCAGCTGCGAGGCGCTCGGAGGTCAAACTGCGCCCTCTTGGGGAGGAGAAAGTGCGCGTCTGCTGTGACGAGGAATTGGAGACATCGTTCACCTACATAGATGAGAATGTCAACCTGGCGATTGGTAGCCCAGAGACGAGCTGTAAAAGTTCTCATAGAACCGGGCGCAACTGCGAGCCATGCTCAGAGACGCTACCAGAATTTTCTTTCATGTCTGAGGATGAGCTTTCCTTTGGGGAGGCCTCAGGCTCCTCAGTGGACTACTGGTTTATTAGTGCAGTCACGTTTTTGGTGACAGGCATCTCGTTGGTGATCATCTCCTACGCTGTGCCCCGGAATGTGGTCGTGGACAGGGACAGTGTCTCGGCCAGGGAGATGGAGAGAATGGAACTGGAAAGGGCACGCATTGGAGCTCACCTGGACCGGTGCGTCATAGCAGGATTGTGCTTGCTGACTCTGGGAGGGGTTGTGCTTTCCACTCTGCTTATGATCTCCATGTGGAAAGGAGAGATGTACAGGAGGAAAGTCATTGCTTATTCTAAACGTTCCGCCAAACTGTATGGCTCCATTAGCCTGAAAACTAAATCCAGTCCCAGTCACTCCTCTGCACACTTGTCCCTGGAGGATATAGTGGAAAGTCTGAACTAGCAACATACAGTTTTGAGTCAAACGATGAGCTTCATACAAATTGTCATCACTTCTTCACTTGTGCACATCGGATGTGCAAGTATGCACTATTTTAGTTTTCGCTGTCCACTTTCAGAAAAAGGGCATTTCTATTCCTCATATGTCGGGTGTGAGCAGAGCTGAAGAGCCTATGCCAGCTGAATTTGGAGTCCATCCCATGTCTGGCCAATCGCAATGATTTAGTCCAAATTAATGGCATTCATTTACATATTATTTTCATATGTTGCAACTCAATCCGTTTATCATTTTCTAGTTCAGAACCATGCAATTGTCTTCAGAAAGGGCATAAAAAGAGTTATGCTTCACAATAATGTCTACATGACGTGGCAAATCAGCACCTCCAGAACATATTGTCATCCTCCGAGAATAAAGGCTGAAGTCTTTTTTTGAGCTTTTCCAGAAAAGGTAGAAAAACTAAACCAAATTCTGAATTAGATTTATTAATAATTTAATTTCAGGGTTATGGATAATAGATGCCAGCCTGAGTTGTACCTTCTATTTACCTTCTACAGCAATGCAGATGTTCTAACAATTAGACGTTAAATCTGTTATGATGGTGTGTAAACATTAAGTCTTAAACATTGTTGCCATTGTTCACATACTACGTCTGAAGCTAACGGCACACAAAAACTATTTACAAACCACACAGTATTACTTTAAAAGAGGTGCAGCTCTGGTTAATTAAATTTTCAAGCTAAAAATTATACGTCTGATTTACTGTTCATATTTGGCACTATGGTGGAGAGCTAGTTGCAGAGCCACATTTAGTGACGCCCACAGCATATTCCCATTTTCATGCTTGCAATCGAAGAGCTTTTTTATATGTTCTACCAAATATGATATATAAATCTACTATTACTAAATATTGCAATTATTGGGGGATAAAATGACTTGCAAGTAAGGTACTGTAATAGCAATCCTTATTTTCTTTGCCAATCTTTCTTTTATAGTTTGGAACTCTCTGACTCGAACAACTTAGCCTTATGGAGAACATTGAAAATTAATACTTTAAGGGCTACACATGAACTCCTATTATATCCTTATTTCTGACAGTGGACAGAGTTTACTGAGCAGCCGTGTTCCAAATAAACACTCCACAGTAGTTAAATACTGCATTTCCTCCAAAGTGGTTGAGGCCCTTTATTTACTGTATGGCAGCCAGATGTATGTTTATTTGTTCAAATATTGTGAAATCCATGCAAACAAGGTTACAGTTAAGATAATTAGAGCTACTGTTTTACCATATATTTGTATTTATAAGTGGAGAGAAAGGAGGTGTTGGTTATTTCAAGTGGATGGCACAGTCTTATAGAGCAGATGCTTGTATTTTGATGGTGTACGGTCAAAAACTGTACTATAACACTGATCATAAACAACACACACTGAACCCTATCTTACAATATTAGTGGAGCATGCTAACAGCTTTATCAACATACACTTGAATGCCTTTTTGGGTCCACAGGAAATCTGGGAGAGCTTCTATTTACTATTAAGGCTATTTATTTTTAATGTGAAGATTCTGAACCGCAAAGTCATACGCAGACGTATTTCAGGAAGTAGCCAGAGTCCCTAGAGTGGAGGTGAGTCGGGCTTCTAAGAGGTCTACTCACTCTGTGGAATCTTCTGCTCAGTGGTGTGCATGGTAATATCCAGTGACAGTCCCTCTGTGGTGCACTGCAGAGGTAAGCTAGTAAGCCCAGTTTTGTGCATCTGAGCCAAAGCTCCAAGTCGCTTTGACTGAACTCAGCAATTTGACTGCAATGGACAGTCCTGTCATGCACGGTGCACATTCCTCTGTCCTGATCTTGTGAGCTTCACTTTATAATCAAGCTTTTTCTGCTTTCTGGATAATACATCATTGTCTTTAGCCCTTTATCACTGCAAGGCTGGATGATATGACAGCCTAAGTATCATTTGAAGCTGATAAGCATTTTCCCTCAGCAGAATCTGTCTCTGTCTTCTTTTCACTTGTCCACACTAGAATGGCAATATTAATCGACTTAAGGAATGGCTGAGTATATGTAAGCTTACATATACAATTTGGTAAAATAAAAAAGATCAGAATAATTTGTTGAGTGTTGTTGATGGCAGTGATATTCTGTGTAAAAACACAATCATAAGATCATGATTTCAAGTAAAACAAATACTTTGGTTCAGATGAGGAACATGTTACTCACCCACCCTTTCAGATTTAAATAATCATGTAATTTCACTGATTTAATGTCATTTTCAGATGAAGAAATTGTAATTACATGGTACACACATTTTCTCTGTTCCTTGGGATGCTGCTGAAATGGTAGCATTCATGCGTGCCAGCAGAAAATAAAGAATGCCACAAGATGACTATGAGTGTGCATGTGTGAATTAGTATGTGCTCCATAAATCATGTATCCACAATAAAATCCATTCTAATTTGCATTAATTCAATACAAAGACAAACCTCGAGTCATGTGTGCTTAGGATTCCAAGAGTGGCATTCTGCTACAACTGCTTAACTACTGTAGCATAATTTTCTAGATTGTGTAGAACTCATTTCATGACATTCATTCTAAATGACATGGGTCGGCTTCTATTAAGGAGATTCAGCCTGTTAACAGTATGTAAACAACCATAGCCTATATTCCCAATACTATAACAGCAAAAACTCACTGCCTGTGTATGAAATATGATGAGTTTTAGTAACATGAAATTACACAAACAAATTAAGCATTTAATGCTTCATTATACTTTATTACATACTATTTAATTGTATCTATGACGACTGAAATTGGAAAAAGGTTTCATACCAGAAAGCAGTTTCATACCGCAGCAGGCTACAACAACAATAATAAATGCTCTATATAAACTGAAACAAATTTAAATCAAAATTTTTTCCACTTTTCATGTTTTAGCCTTAGTCCCAAATTGATGAAATCAAATTTTCCTCAAAATTCTACACACACCACCCTATACCGAAAGTTTTTTTTCCCCCTAAAATTAAATTTAGAAAAATGTAAAACTTTCTGGGTGTGTCAGGCCATTTGCATCAATGAAAAGTAACAAACATGAAATGGGAATTTCTATTGAAAAAGGAGTTAAAGTGATAGAAGTCAAAGATCCACATATGATCCACGTGATGCAATGTGTCTGATCCATCACCAGTTTTACAGCTATTGTAGTGCACATATTAATTTCCTGGGAATTTATTAAGAAATAAGATGTTCTGAATAGCCATTTCTTCAATGGTATTTTTCAGCCAAATCTTGGTTAAACTCTGAAAGGCATCTGTGCCACATACAAGCCGCTTATAAGTATGAACTAACTGGCAGAAATAAAATAATATAATTTAAATATTCAGTTTAAATACCTAGACTATTTCAGTCAAATGCTCATGGTTCTCTAAAGGCATACCCTTACAAAGATCCCTTACGGCACCGATGTGGATTTTGAGCCATTCCAAGCAGCCTTTCTGATTCAACCTACTGAATATATTAAGGGTACTTCTACAGCAATTTGCATAAAGCGACAGCATTTAAATGTCAAGCTCTATCGAATTTCCAGTAGTTTCAATGTATAATCTCTTTATCCTTGAGCAGAGCACAACCATGGTTGCCCTATTGATATTTGCTTGGTTCCTCTGTAAGCCAATCCGTTCAGGTAAGCAAAACCTTCACCCAGCAGCTGCCATCAGCAAATTTCTCAAAGGTGCTAATACGGTGCTAGGTGTTTGTGTATGTATGTGCAAGGGTGTGTGTTTCTTTTATATTTAGGTCTGCATTGGTTTTCGTGTCACCTTTAAGAGCTGCTGACTCGGAAAAAAAGGATTTGTGTTTCAAATTTAGTTTGACATAGGAATTAAAATGGATTTTTATCGCTATTGTAACATAAAAGATCAAAGAAACCCATCAAAATGATTCTCAATTTGGATTGATAGTGACAGAGAGCCAGTAATGGTTGAAAAATATGTTTAACATTGTGGTTGTAATTTTCAGTGGTGTTCAATCTCGCTACATCAAACTGTAATGTTTTGGCTACCTTATTTGGGTGCATGAGCAAAATATTAGCTCTTGAACTAAAATGTGTTTTCAGTGAAGTTGAAAAGAACCGAGTTCCCCTGACAGTGCCTGTGGTTGACATGCTGCCTCTAAGTAACATGATATCACTTCAGCAGACCTAAACCTAAATAAGAAAGTATATTGTTATTGAGCGACGAAGCGTTTATTGGCTGAGTACAAAGACTTACAGTACAAAGTCCTCTGACAACTGGCGACAAAACTCCAGGAGGCCAGTGCATCCCGCCAAGAAACAGTTAACTAATTTGACCACATAACCACAACCTGCATGACAGGTTAATTCATCTCCAATGTTTTTGCGTGGGACCAAAACATAATACTTTTCAAATACCTATCATGTGAAGAACCACACATAGAAACAGTCAAGACCTAGGACTACTGTAATTTTTGAAAAGGGCAAGGTTATGTATAGAAGCAGACTCGTAGTGTATACTATGTACCGTATTTTCCGGACTATAAGGCGCACCTAAAAACCTAAAATTTTCTCAAAAGCCAACAGTGCGCCTTATAGTCCGGTGCGCCTTATATATGGACCAAATTCCTAACTTTAAACTGGCCCGAAGCATTGTGTCATGAAATCAATCATAAGTGGCCCGCTGGAGATTACGAATCATGAATTAAAAAGACTATGGATCATTATTTTGTGATTATAAAGTAATTTGTTGCGTCTGAAGCTGAAATAAAAAAGATAAAATGGAGAATGATTTGATTTGGATTAAAAATCGGACATGATGCATTAATGGTGCGCCTTATAGTCCGGTGCGCCTTATATAAGGACAAAGTTTTAAAATGGGCCATTCATTGAAGGTGCGCCTTATAGTCCGGTGCGCCTTATAGTCCGGAAAATACTGTATAATGTCTCTTGAGGAATTCAATTTAAAGGCAGGGGTGTGTTTTAGCAATAATTCATTCATCTTTCCCCTTTTATCCTACCTTCATTTCAATTCCAATAACGTTTGACTTACATGAGTGTTTGTGAAACATGAGACAATGTAGGAAATTAGGAATGAGTAACAAGTCTGAAGGGTCCAACCTTTCAAGACAGCTTACCAAACATCCATTTGTAATGAACTACGGCTCCATTTATCAGCAGATGGCACAGCCAAAAAACTTCTCCACTTCAATTGATTACTTTGAGGGGAAGAACTGAAGCCAAACTAGTCCGAGACATGACTTCATTTTTCGGTTGCTCCCTCCACTGCTTAATCCAAACAGGATATTTTCAGTCAGAGAGCATCCTGCATCGTTGGAAAGCGGGTTGTATTGTAAATCTTATTGGGCATGAAGTATTTTGCCAAGTATTTAGCCCATGAGGAAATCTTAGTTTAGTCATCTCTGCTCAAAAATGTTCTTTGTTTGCATAATACTAAAACCTCATATTGTATGCTGCCTCTGATCAGTTCAGTCATGTTATTAACAATAAATGAGTCTGTAAAATGCAAGAAGCAAATGACATGCAGACTGACTTCTGAATCTTATGACGCTTGAACATTGCCTATGAAGATAGACTGTCACCTTGTGTGATGTCACCCACGACAGCGGGTGAAGTTCTGTGCGACTTGAGAGTCGGAATTTTTTCTATTGTACGTCGGCATTTCCAATTTTCTACTGTTATTCCAGTTACCTGCACCATTTCTCAGTAGGCAAACACAGCCTGTCAAAACCAGACCAAAGAACAACGTCTGCAGATCTTTTTCCTGTGTTGTACTTGGCATCTTTACATTGCTTTCTCAGACAGACTCAGTGTTTTGGCAGCAATAGTAGATGAAAAAGGAAATGAGGTGATCGGTTAGATCAATCTTACAGTAAAACCACTCAACCATTGCAGGGAAGCCATGTAGATTATATCTCCCACAGCCTTTCTGATCGTCCACACAGAGGATGTTTAATGGGCTGTTTGTGATGGCTGGGGCTGTGGTTTTGCCCAAGTCGCGGTAACAGAGAGGCGTGTCATTAGCATCGTATTTTCAATTAGGAGAATGTCGCCTTAGCTTAATTGAGATGTAGAAACAAATGACAAGCTCACTTCACCTCTTGATCACCTCACTGCGTAGCCATCACAGGGCTCCTTTGATTTAATTTGTATCAAACTGCTAATGCAGTTATTCATCATGCAAGGCCTTGTTTCCCTTCATTATGCCAATGCATTCACGTCTAATTATAGTAAATAATGATTGTCTGCCTCTGTTGCTATAAACAAGTAACTATCTGTATTCTGGATCTTCAACATCACAAATGTCCCAACCATCCAGGGATCGTGCTACACCGGGGCTACAGAGGTCAAGAAGTTTGACATTCAGCATAGTTAGTCACTAACTAACCCCATGTCCTCTGACAATATTAATGTATTATACCGAATGGGAAACGACATAATGTGGTGCGATAGGAAAAATCATCGAGACAATACATTAAACGATAAATGATGAATCTGAGATATCTCTGTTTCACAAAAAAAGACTTTACCTTGTGTTCTGCTATGTAGCTGAGTAATATAAAACTGTAGAAACGTCAGGGAGCTGACAATGCTATAAAGCTCAGCCTTATAGGACTCTCTGACCATCCATCATCAAATTTCATGGGAATAGTTGCAAACATTCTCAAATTCCTTGACAAACCACCACCCTTTTGCCAACCCTTGAATGCATGCAAAGATGCAAGCGATTCCATCCAGCCACAGACTAAATTACCACCAAGTAGCCCATTTCTACGCTGATATTTGCAAAGTCACGAATGTCATTATCACAAAGTGCTGTCATTGTGAACGGTCAGAACCAGTTCTAATAGGAAGAAATAAACAAATCCGATTTACATTAGCAAACATACATTGCATTGCATTGAAGATCAACGAACACTCGCATTGTTTTCTTATTACACAACTAGAAACAAGCCCACAGTAATTAATATAAAGGTGCACTTTTGAAGAAGTGTGTGAACAGTTGCATTTGTTTAAAATAATTTCACTTATGAGTATTTATACCCTGCACAACCAGTTATCATTAGTATGCTCTGTTAAGAACACTATAGCATTCTGAGTTAACAAAGCATTTTTATTTATTTTTATATGGAAGAAGAAACCTAAAGGTTCGGTTAGAAATTCAAACCCAGAACCTTCGACTGCACTAAACACATACCATAATGTGCGGCCCATGATGGATGTCATTTTAAATCAATTTTTTTTTCGCTAACTAAAAACAACCTGAAGATGGCAGCATTACACAATAGAACAGCCTAAACTAAAGTATTACAGTTCATGCTCTGTCAGCATGACTGTCTGTTTCTCAGCCAAGACTGTGATTACATGCTTACTGGTGCCTCTCAATAAATATATTTTACAAAAAAAAAAAATTCTAAAAGTTAATACCAGCCACTCTCTCAGGACTCTTCATTTGCACGCTTACCTGAATTGATTGGTTGGCCAGAGAATTTAAATGCAAACACATATAGCATATTCTTAGATACCCCTCCGCTTGTGTTGTATTGTGCAACATATGGCTCCTGTTGTGTATTGATCTTGGCTGAGGTCAGGACAAGGGGTTAGTGAAGGGGGTTGTAGTGTAAGTTAAGTGCACGTTTCTTAAGGACCTCCCGTTTGTCCCAGTGAGCATTTACCGTCAAGTGGTGCTCTATTGCACAAGGAGAGTGAGTGCCCCAGAGGAGATCATCCAACCAGGACCTGAATAATTCATTTAGTGCTTTGCCTTCTCAGAGCTTCACGAGTCTGCGAGGACGAGGGCTTTTAAAGCACGTGTACCTCCAAAGGTCTTTGATTCAAATCTGTTTTTCTCCTCCTATTACCACTGCAGCCTTTACTTGTTTCTTTGTTTATGAAATAATTAATTTCTCACAATTGTTTTGTCTGTTTTAACAACGGTCACCTGACACACCGATTGTAAACCGGATTTGATTTCCTGGCAGGGAAATATTATGCTAACCTCCTTGCCCCTAGCCTCCTTCGATACTCTGTCACGAATGGGGTTCTTTGCGGGAAATTCTAGCACACAATTCTATCTGCTCACATCTCATATTTCAGAGCTGTATCGTGTACCGATGGAAGGTGGTGCATTCGGATCATCGTAACCTTCAAATATGCTTTCTCTTCACTGTCCCATCATCGCCTCTTCCGACTCTTTCAGGAATTCTTATCTCCATTGTGCTCATGTTTCCTCTTTCTAATATTCATCTTGTGATGCACCTTGCAGGGATGTAGAGGAAACTTAGATTGCAACTGTGACATGGATGAAACTCAAACCATGCATGTAAAGACATGAACAGTATTTGTAAAAACATCCACATGGCCAATAAATCTGTCAAACAAATATGTTAAGTTAATTCAAGAGTTTTGGGTTGTCTCAGTTTACCATGGATCTAACAAAGCATGGATGCAATAATGTTACCACATGAAAATGCGGTGTTCTTACTGAACCTACAATTAAGTAGCCACATTCATATACTCCTCAGTCATATCGTCAAGTTTTAGTTTCTGTTCTGCAATTCACTTTTATGTTTTTCACTTTTGCATGCTCTTGATATGTAAAGTAGGAACACAAAGAGATTATGCCATTAAGACAAATCCTCCCCATCTGACTCCTGGTGACAATGCAAAACAAGTTCACGCTGAAAGAGTTAACAAAAAATCTCTAATGGAATGACTGCATTTCCCTTCCCTCACCGTAATGAAAAAAATGTTGCCTACAGACAGCATACTAATGACGTTATTCACTAATGTATCGATCAATGTTTAAAAAGCTAGGCCAGCATCAAATTCAGCTAATCGTCTTGCCTTTTTCACTTTGCAATAAGTTTCATCAAATGACTCAACAATGCACTTTGCCAATGTGGGTTGAAAACTGCAACTCAGTGGCTGAAAATACTGATGCATTACATCACCCCTCGGGTGATCTGTTTACATTTCAGACAGCATACGTAACTGAAGCATTCATGATGATGTCATCCAAATACAGGACTTGTGCTCAGAAGTTGTTTTGTTGCTTCTGTACATGACTAATCTCTAATAAATGGAATGGCGATGGCAAATGGATAAAGTATTGGCCTAGATTTAGGGGTCTGGCAGGTGTTTGAGACTCTCTGAAGGTGAAACACACACACCAACCGTTCTGTCCTCTAACCTTCTGAAAGTCATGCTACAGTCTAAAAGACAAGGTATGAGTCATCTTAACAGCCATGGACGTAGGTGACTACCTCGAAGCCATTTGTTTTGAAGATTAATGATCTATCAGTCTTTTAATTGACACACACAAAATGAGTCCATTCTTGTTATCCCAATGATCTTTCCGTCAGTCTCTTTTCATCCCTCTGTAATTTGCCTTGTTCTCTGTTGTCCCAGTCAAGGTTAGTGAGGGGATTCAGAAGAGACAGACAGGAGGTCTAAACAAATGCAGGACGATCTACTGCCAAGGTTTCTCTGGGGCAGGATGAGATGGAGAGGCGGAGCTCAAAGGTGGGGAGGTTGGTGTACTGAATTGTAGGAAGCGGTGGGGGCAGCGGACGATGGGGAATGACGTGATTGCCTTCATCCCAGCCAATAAAACAGAGTGGCCAGTGAGATCCAAATCCGTACGTGCCGTCAAATTCAATAAGGTACAGCTTTAATGTTTTCTTTTAATCAACCAAATTGCATTACACATAGCCTTCTCTGTGAAGCGACCATACTACAGAGCAGAGGGAGTGACAGGGATGGTATGCGCTCGGGAAGACAGCAGCACCGATGTGGGCATTCCCGATAACAAGAGAAATTTGAGAACGAAATATCACATGCATGTTCGAGGTTACTCATACCTTGGTTTCACATCTAAGTAACAGGAAGCAGGCTGAGTGTAAAAATTAGGTCGGACAAGGGACGAACAAGGTGTTCAGACAGACTACGTCATCGTGCTCGGACAGAATTGTCTGTGATAAGCACTCTCAATTTCCATTCCTCCTTCCCTCCCTCAAGCGATTCCACCTCATCATTCTATCCTCCTCACTCTCCGACCTCACTCCTGTCCATTCCTCCTCCAATACCCAAAATGACTCACACTTTCACAAAGATAGATCAAGAATGCTCTCCTAACCCCTCATCATCAAAACGTCATTTTCTCCCCCAAGGTTGGTAAAAAGCACAGCATCCAGCCTGAGGTAGAGCGATTGAATAACATCCTCGTGTACTGCAGTAATCATCATCCACATGATGAGCAGCTTGCTGCTCCAGTCCAGTTCTGATTGGGGTTTTACTGTTGGATGTTTCATTCCACCTTGGATCAGGAACTGCTGTTGTGGCCCAAAGGATTACAGCCTCCTGTTGCTGCCGCCCGTTCATCCATAGACGGATGAAAGTTCACAGAGAGCTGTAATCCACTGACGAAGGGTGGCTTTACTGCTCAGCTGCCTCGGCCACAACTTTAAAGCCAGCTGACATTTAACATAATGATCAGTCAGAGTGGCCGAGTGTTTACACACAGCAAAGTTTTCTCAGACACAATTAGACCGCACTCCTTCCATGGACTAAAAAGAAATCACAATACACAATGGCATTGTGACGTTTCGATCCATTTAATGGTAAACCAAGCACAGTGACTGGAAGAAAAGCCTCAGTCCCAGCTGTGATATCATGGAGGTTTATCCACGAGGCTTGAAAAGATGACCGCAGTTCGCCAAGGATCCAGACAGCATTTTGGTTTTAGGTATCCATCCTGGGATGACTCATTTGTGGTATGCTATTAGACAGAAGGGTTGAGCAGGTTTTCCACCGCTTAAACGGCAGTGCCTTGACAGCAGCATCATTTCATTTTCAATGCATAGACCAAATCCATTTTTTCTTACATTTAAGTTCCTCAAACAATGTTCACCTGAGTCTTTTACTTTTAAAAGGAAACTCACACTTATAATTTAACTGTAATTCGGTGAATCACTGGCCATGGTTTTGGTCAGTGTTAGTGTAATGAGAGAGCGCTGACCGAGACTGGCATTAGATGGTTATATGTTTGCACAGTGACTCATGAGATGTTAAAAAGCTGTGATCTGGAAAGATTGATGTAGCCCGACGCATTACGTTGGAGTTTCAATCACATAGACTTTGGCTGACATGACAAATCCGTGTTATTTGGGTTGTCACGTTGTCTCGCTTCCACGCTCAATAGTGGATTCTTTTAATACTGTAATTGCAAGATGAACGTTAACACGAAAGCTGAGAAGCTCAAACATGACTGGAAGATGTTAAAGGGGCTTTTTGTAATTCTGAATAAACTTTGTAACATTTTTAGGCCTGCGCATCACCAGTAAGTCATATATTTTGCGGCCAACATGTCTTAACAAAATTGCCTCAGCCATAGAGTGATTTTCACCATGCCCGCATGCTATGCCGGATTATACGTTCCACAGAAGCATGCAAACTAAATCTAAAACAACAACAAGTTGCAGGGTTTGTTTAGAACTCGCCCCTGAGGTCCCTGATGGGCGAATGACTTCATCCACAAAGTCACTTTGACTCAGTGAATGAGGAATTAGGTAACGGGATCAGGCTTCATTAGGTGACTTCAGCCGAGCTGGCAGGCGGCCAGGTGAGCTGGACGCACAAATGGACATTGATTTTTCAATAAGGGCCCAGAAGCTGTCAGCCAACAGGCTATGGTGATACCTTCTCTCACAGGGAAGGCCTTCACTCCAATGATGAGCTGACTGGCACCCAACCACAGGCCACCACAATGGCCTTCACCTCGTATCGAAAAGGCACATCATGCTCCTCAAATGGTGATAATGAGGAGCCCTGGAGTGCAGTCCAAGCTTTTAAATGTAAAAATAGTTCATACTGGAGACATATTGGATGATTGTATTGTGCTACGCAAAGTTTACAAAATGGTCCAAGGTGTCAGGTTATTAAGAACTGCTCTCATACTTGCCTGTCAGGTCGCTAGTCTTCCATATTTATCTGGCAAATGTCTCTGTTGTTCAGCTTTGACCCAGTCCTGAAGTGGCCCAACATCTCTAATAGTTTCCATCCATCATGGCTCCCGCTGACATGTCCTGTCAGTATTTCTAAGATGGTTGCCGTCACTGGCTACCCTTCTCCTGAACCCCAAATACATCTTGGTATCCTGATGTGAGGGAGGTTGAACGCTAACCTGGACCTGACCCTGTAGAGAGCAGAGCACGTCAGACAACCTTGATGAAGGAAGGACAATAGAAATTAAACAGATGAGATGAGACACTGTCAGCAATAAAAAATAGCAATGGAAAGGAGGTTTTTTTTCCCCCTCATTTTTTAATGAAACTGACAAAACTACTCTCCTAAGGAATTGTAAAACAAACAATGTAGTGAGATGATATATTTTCTTTGTTGAGGTCAAATCATCTAAGAATCAAAATATCACATCTGTGTTTTTTTTGTGTGGAATGTCTATCTATGATGATTTGGTCAAATAAAAAATGACTAGTTTCAGTTCTCTTTTGGTCACTGCACTGCTGAAGGCACATAAAGTGGAATATTGGATAAAATCTTTATTTGCTTAAACTTTTTGTGGGTTGAGGTACTTCAAGTATGCTTACATTATCAGCCCATTCAAACAATGGATTAATGGTAAAGTCATGGTGTCGGGATCACACTCTCTGTGGAGGGATACTTTTGGGCTTACCATAAAAGATAGATTTACATCTCAGAAAAGGTTGCTTAAGGTAACCGACACAAGTTCACATGCATGGAAATTTCAAATGTAATGGTGTTAAAAATATATTTTGGCCCACTCTTCCTTGCAGCATTGATTTAATTCTACAACACTGGAGGGTATTCGAGCATGCACAACAACCTTTTAATGGTTAGGCCACAATATATTAATTACAATCAAGTCTGGACTGGACTTTTTTTTTATTATAGCTATTCAGAAGTTGAGCTGCTGATGTGATTCCCATCATATGCAGAAGCCCCTATGATCTGCAGCTTGAGGTCACAAATCGATGACTAAACATTTTCTCTCAAAATTACCTGGTCTAAAGCATCTTGCCAAACGATACTGTGGCCTACAGAGAAGCTGAACGAACAAACTATAACACAGGGCCAAGTCACCGTCAAGTTAACAACTTCACATTGACCATGACCATCATGTAAAATAGAATTATACTGTGCTGTTAAAAAAGGAGGTGGATATAATCCAGCAGAAGCTTGAATGCTAAACCAGAGCGTTTTCCACAAGAGTAGTACTTGAGAGGTTTTGGCACTTGAAGCAACAATTGTACGCTAATAAAACAGTTTGAATTGGATATCAGTGCTGTAAAAGAATCACCTGCAGGCTTTTGGAACCACTCATCAGTCAAATCACTCACATTAATGCTCATGCTATTCGGATTCTAATATCTCTTTGAGTTTTATTGGAAACTGATTTGGTAGAATAACGCTGAAGCCATTAATCTTGCTTTCCCCACCTGTCCCTTCCAATAAACAGACTCAAAGAAGTGGTATTCCCTTTGCTTTGTAGAAGTATGAACGTGTCGGCATGTGATGTTACAGTTTTGTGCTTTATTTAAATATTTTCTGTCAAAATGGAAAAGTGAATGAAAGCCTTGCCAACAGTTGAAATGTGGACAAAAACCGCAGCTGTAATCCCTTTAACAGCTTTCAATGGTAGCCTAAAGCTATGGACTCAAACAGCTTTCTTTGACAATTGTTAGAAATTACTAAACCATTTGAATAAATCTGCCCGGATCAGCTCACTAACATAGCTGATATTTTTTCACGAGAGCATGAAGGCCGCACTCAGAGGAATATATATACACACATGCAGAACATTTTCCACTTCCAATGTGTTACAAGCTATATGGACGCTTTCTGGTTGAAAAAGAATTTCTGCCGATAAAAATGTAATAGCATATGGTGGTGTATCAGATATATCCGGTTGTTCGGTGCTAGTACTTTGTGAGGTTAAAACAGCATTACTGTAAAAGTTAATGTTTTATAAAGATGAGAATATACGTAGCTCCACCAGCCAACAATACGTTGTGCCGCCATGTTCGGCATCAACCTGGTCTTGAGTTTTGAACACATTTTCCCATGTATCATTATGTATTAACATGCCATGCAGAAGCTAACAGGCAACTTTAAATAGAATATGAAAGTGTATAGAGTTTATTTTGCAGCACAATTGGTTGTCCTGGAAGGTTCTGGTCTTTCTACAAAGAAATGCTGGAGCTCTAACAGAGTGATTATTGGGTTCTTATTGGTTACCTTCCTGACCAAGGCCAGGTACAATTTTATAATTAGGGGTGCAGAGCTCCTGCCTGGATCAAATACTCTACTCTTCTCTGTCTCATTTATCCTCGCTGCCTTTGGACAGGAGGTGGGGTACACCCTCAACTGGTCAGTTGCAGGGCACAATTGGAGTCTTTAATTTACCTAACATGCATGTTTGGGAGAAAACCGAAGTACAGAGAGAAAACCCATGCAGGCAAGGAGGGAACATGCAAACTCCACGCAGGAAAGCCAGAGCCCAGATCTGAACTCTACCTCTGCACTGTGAGGTGGATGTGCTAACCAGTCAGCCACTGTGCTGGCCCAGCCAAGATAAATTTAGAGAAAGATTAGAAAAAAAAACATTCCCACGTTTCTGAAAGAAAAGCACAACACTTTTGGGAAAATCTATGATCAAAGTGTCAAATCTGATAAAAGATTGTTTAAATGTTGAGTCACAGCGAAAGATGACTGGAAACCATAAAATGGGATTCATTTTAGGGTTTCTGAAGCACCAAAAAAAACCAAAAAAACAAGGTAGGGTCGCTAGAAACCCCTATATGCGGAGGACCTTCCGCTCAGATTATTGTTCAGTTTAAATGAGCAGCCAACTCTTGGACGTGTCCAAGTGATTCTGAACATCTTCCAATCCGAACAATGGAGGCCACTGTGCTTAATCGGACTTTCAAGGCAGTAGCAATATTTCTTGACACTTCCCAAGATCTGTAGCCTGTCATGTTTGGCATATAACCTTTGAAATTGTAACTGTATTCCCGTAGGAATTCCGTTGCTTTTCTTCTAAAATTGTGAGTTTGTCCTGGCTTTATTTCATCATTGTTTTCTCATATTTCATTTTTCTTCAAAATTTGATCAGGTTTTAATAGTTAAGACTAGAAACATTTTGTAGGCCTTTTTCCACACATCATTGTTGAATGACTTCGTATTAGCTGGATCCGTCATCATCAATTGTTTCCCTTGTAACTTGGATGTGTAGAATTCTCTTACATCTGTCAATGCCAATTATTCAAGGCTCAGCATTTACATAACCAGGGCCAGGAGCGGATACCATAAATGGATGGGCGGCAAATCACACTCTGCTAGATCCCCTTGCAACTTCACGCCATCTGTCTTAAAATACGCAGAATCTCAAAACGGATCCACAGTGACTGTCTGTAGACAAAACAAAATGTAAGTATTGCTTCAGTTTTGTTTGCTCACCCTTAGGCCAGAAGCAAAACCATATTTGTTGGGTTGTCTCAATGTTCCAAAGCTGACAACCAATTGAAGAAGAGCCAAGTTGATGTCCAAAACAGAAGGAATAGAGAATTACAAGGAGTTAGGATTGTGGATTTGGGATAGTCACACAGTTGCCATTGTCTCTTAACTCATGACTGTTTTTGGCAGCAGCAGTGGTCTTTTCATTCCTAAATGCAACGGGCCAACCTGCTCTGGCAGACACCTCATAAAAGAGACATAGAGAAGCTGTAGTTAAAAGAAGCATTTGTGTGGCTTGAGGGCTGCTGACGTATTACACTCACGTGAAATACAACCTTCTGTGAGTTTGTTAAAGGGAGGGGAGCTCTGACGTATGCTCAGGATGATTTGTCAAAATGGTGAGTCACTCCAACATACTGCAGTTATTCTAGATAAATGCACTGCAGAGCATTGCATCAAAATGCTGGAGCCATCTAACTTGAAACAAGCAAACAAACAAAATGCATTCTGGGAAAAATGTCTTATGGATTTTGGTATCTTTCTTTTCATTACGTTTGCAAAGCAAGTTCAACAACAAACAAGCATGTGCTTAGTGCAAACAAGTATTACATTATCGAAGCCAAAGAAACGCATCATACATCACTAGTCTACATATAATCACTTTTTTAAAATGACAGACGTGAAATTTCATTTTGATTTACAACTTTCAAAGAATATTTAACATTATCCTGACTGAGTTTCTATTGTCCTAAAATGTGCTCTTCCAATAATTACAGCAACTTGATTCAACCTAATAAAGAAATGTATATTTATTTAATTGTTTGCTTTTATTTGTTTCTTGTAGCCTACTGGTCCATAAAAAGATGTCTAAATGAAACTGGTCCAAATAAAAATGTTTTTGACCGCTATTGTTGAGAGGTTTTCAATTTTAAAGTGTGCCTCTTTTTTTTAATGGAGTTCAATGATATTCACATGTTAGAAAAACACCATGTTCCATGATGTCCAGACAGCTTCTGTTGTCAATGAATCACACTTGTTTGGTGTGGTCACATTCATTCAGAGTTTATGCATAGTAGTTGTGAGAACTTGTGACAGACGTCTGGAGGGGAGAACAACATAAATGAAAAGGGCTAAGGTCTGGGTGCTTCACTAAGGACTTGCAGTACGTGCAAATGGGAGAATATGGCCCCATACGAGGACACACTCTTCTACTGTGAATAATTTTGGTTTTCTGGTCGGCTTTCCTTTGACTTGGTAAAAAAAAAAAAAAAAATAGTCTTAGCAAGTCAGAATGTGTCACAACAAACCACAAGTGCCACATGACAACACACTGACCGCAGCACATGGAAAACCAAAGACACTGTTTGTTTGCCAAGTCATTAGTTTCTGTTTACTAACCATACTCTTTTCTATTAATTGTCTGATGTTTGTGATTCAGTATTTTAACCTTGTGAGTCATTTTGGGCCATAGTCTCCCATTCACGCTTAAGTCATTTTATTATGCACTTGGCTTGCGCTGTTTAAACACACGGCAATTCTCCCATCCAGATTCATGACACACCCACCATGCCTACGTAATCTGAAAATTTGTGCGCAAAAACAACAATGCTGTCCAGGTGTCATGAAAGAACAAAACAACATGTACTTATAGTTTGTTGCATCGAAACATCATTTGAGACTTTATAAGTTGCATGAAGTTGAATTGATTCCTTACCACATCTGAAAAAGAAAACGAGCTAGAATTTGATTGAAGTTGACCAAGGTTGCTCATATAAAATGATTGTGAGTATAATTCACTACTAAGATGCAAACTATAGATGCAGTTTGTTGTATATTTTTATCATAATGTTTTATTTTTTTCATTAAGTTGCATGTGGGTGCGCATTTTCAGCAGCACAACAAAGAATACAGCGATCTACTGTAGTTCGGAAATATGCCATTTTATTATTGAAAACAGGGGAGGCAAAGCATGACAGAGGCAGTCAACTTTGGACTCTTTTTGACAGATTGGACATGTTCTCAATTGTATATATAATCTGCTGGTTATTTCCTTTGCTTCCAAAGACCATTTCCACAGTGATATCAAGTTTCAAATTATTAACCCCATACATCTTGTTCCAAAAAACCTCACAGAAACTCTTCAGAAAGTACTACCGTATTTTCCGGACTATAAGTCGCTCCGGAGTACAAGTCGCACCAGCCATAAAATGGCTAATAAAGAAGAAAAACACAAATACGTCGCACTGCAGTATAAGTCACATTTTTGGGGGAAATGTATTTGATAAAATCCAACACCAAGAACAGACATGTCATTTTAAAAGGCAATTTAAAATAAAAATAGAATAGAGGCAACAAGGCTGAATAATCGTGCGGTATGCTAAACAACGAACTGAGAATGTGCCTGATGTAACATATTAAGAGTTATTCAGATAACTATAGCATAAATAACATGGTAACAAATTTACAAAATCATACGTGTCACTCCAAATCACTAAAGCCAATGAAATCTTCATCCTTGGTGTCACTTTTAAACAACTTCGCTAACTCCGGAGGTAGGAGATGCAGCACTTTCTCTTCTACGTGGGTTACGTCAGACTCATTGTCAGTTGCAGTTCCAAATATTTCACAGGCCTAGAGTGCCCTCATGCGGTTTAGTGTGAAAATAACGTGAAATGATATAGCAATGTGTATATAATTTCACATATAAGTTGCTTCTGAGTATAAATCGCACCAATCTATGAAAAACTGCGACTTATAGTCCAGAAAATACGGTAAATCTGTCAATGTTTCCAATACTTGTGCTCATGGATTGTGTATCCCTTATTTTTTTGCTTTTGTAGCATCGTAAGTAAATTAACATTGAGATGGTGTTGAAGCCTCATTTTAATAGACCTTCAGAGGACACTGAAACCCGCTAATATTATCCATTAAAGGGCAAAGAGAGGGATGATGACTCCCCTGGCAGCTCAGCTCTTGAGTCATGTGAAATGATGTTGAGGTGCAAATTGTGAGTAATTTGGGACAGATGAAATTGAACTCCTCCAACAGCACGGTGTGCTGCGTTAATGCAACAGAGCAGCCATCAACTTCACGCCTCAAAGTCAATATGAAAAACATCTGTTTCAACATCTTTCACTTCCCATAGTGATGTTCCTGGGTGGACTCTGGCATTGCGACCTTGAAAGTGTTTGTTCTTACTTAGCTTCGGTCTGTGATAAGGCCTCTGTTGCTTCTGGGGGCAATTCAGGTCTGGAGGTTTACTGTTCTGCAGGAACTGTTGATATTTTCCTCTTTCACATGGCCAGATACAATTAGATGCTAAACCAGTATATGGGACTGTATCTTTTGGTTTGAGCTTTCTTTTTCTTGTTTCTGTTGTCAGATAAGCAGTACGTGTTTTTGTTTCTTCTTTTCCTGCATTATTCTTCTCTAAACATCTTTTGTTGTTGCTGGTCCCTCTTTTGGCCTACGTGTTGCACAAAAGCCACAAGCCATTATAGCTCAAGAACGGTGCGCTTAATCAAAGCTCATATCTCACAGAGAGTCAGGCGCAAAGATGAAAGAGTTGCGACTAGAGACGGGCTGTCAGAAGGCAGCAGGCAAATTTGGAGAGAAACTATCTCACGGTCTGTCTCCCTACCCCTGCTGCTTTGATGGCAGACAGAAAACCAACCAATAGGAAGACGTTATGAAATGACATGACTATCCCAGCGAGCACACAGCCACAGTCATCATAAACATAAAAGAAATAGAGGGGAAGAAGAGACTTCATATTTGTTTTTATGTAGGACTCAAACAGAGGTTGACTGTGGTTAGTATGTGGTAGAAAGAAAATGTTCACTATGTATGTAAACTTACAGGAATATACATAGCTCACTTCCAGCACCTCCAGGTGGGCCTCTTTTTAACCAAGCACAAACATGACCACTGTCCAATTCCTCTTTTTACTTATCAACACAAAACTTTAACCTTGCATCGCCTTGACAACAACCCAAGGTATATGCAGACTGTCGACATAATGATGTTGCGTTTGGCGCCTGAAATACACTCCATAATAATTAATATATAGTACAGGGGTGTCAAACTCATTTTTTTCGCGGGCCGCATTGTAGTCATAGCTTCTTTCGGAGGGCCATTATGACTGTCAACCCAAATAAATGTATGAGCACCTCATATTATATACAGTAAAAGCTACAAAACAAACTGACAAATAACTCGTTTTCAAATCAGACGAGTAAAAACTGGTCAAATTTTTAAAAAAAAAGATATTAAAAGTGAAGACAATTTGCAATTCTAGTAATGACACACGAATTTGATGCACAATTTGTCTTCACGGGCCACATAAAACGATGTGGCGGGCCGTATCTGGCCCCCGGGCCTTGAGTTTGACACCTGTGATATAGTATGTTTGATTGCACAGTCAATATGCTAATATGTTTGATGACATGCAGTGTCGCTTGCTTTCATCTGTATCATCACTTTCATATTCAAAACATGAAAAGCTGGTTCTATGCTTAAGTCACCTTAGCATGTATTTCGTAGCTTTTTGGAAATTACAAAGGTAAAGTGGGACAATTCAAAAGAGCCTCACCCCATCTCAATCAAATGTGTTTTAACCCTTCAACATCCCCACATTTAAAAAGCTTGTCTTTTGCATTTTAAATTTCCTTTGGACAGTTATCAATTGATCAATTCTTTTTTTTCAAAATGTGATTATTGTTTGTTTCATTCAACTAACATGACAATTATTTCCAAATAGATTATAAATTGAAAAAGACGTTTGGTATATTGAAAGAAATGTGGGGTAAGTTGAGAAAAATGTGTTCAGCCTTGAGGTATTTTTATGCCTTCTCTTTGAATTTGATATGTGAACAATTTGATAGTCTTACATTCTTTGGAGGCCACACCACCGCACTAGACTGGACATTGAGGAGTTATAAAGAAACCAAAATATTATTTGATACAATTCATAGATGTGCACGGGTACAAAATGACAGGTGATGTTGGCTTACAGTGGGCCACCCACAGAGGAACATTAAATCCCACCTTTGGTCGGAATGGCCTTACAATGTATTGAGCAAGCGTCATCAGTTTATTAAGCTTCCCCCAAAAAGAAATTGGTGTGGCCGGATCAGTGTGGGATGCAGTCTGGCGTTTCCACGATTATTGCTGTTATTTCAGAACTCAAAAATGTTTTACATTTTACTGGTGAGAAAGGGCCGTGTGAGTTTTTGTGCATTTTTGCAATCAATGGGCTACATACGTACTTATAGTTCAGAGAGCCACACTTGTTTTTGCTGCATCGAGGTTGATGAAGGCTCTTTGAAATAAGTATAATCAACGAAAATAGTGAACCAATGGGAGGGACAACAAGGCAGTAAAATATTATTTAATAAAAAGTCAAAAACCCTAAAGTACTATAGATTAAAAAAAAAACAAAGAAAAAAAAAAAAACTTAACACTAATATTGCACAATATATAATAATATGGTGGGAGCCTTCAGGACCACAATAAAACCTTTCCTTTTGGTCTCATATAAGTTTAATCAGGTCAGCCCTGCAAGTTCTCATGGACCGATCACTTGGCTGCCCTCGAGGAAACACAATTATAGGCTATGGTACTGTGGGGTTCAAATGACACCACTGTCTTGCCAGCTTTGACATCTTGAAAGTCCAGTGTGCAGAATGTTTGAACAGGTAAACTCCAAGATCTACACTGATGACCTAGTCGGATGCACATACGACGTAGGAAAGTGGAAACCGCCTGTGCAAGTGCCTCTTGTCTCCAGGCTGGCCTGCCACAGGATCCTCTCGGAAGAACTGGACAAAGTAGCTGGGAAGAGTTAAGGTTAGGTTGCTGCCCCCAAGTAATGGTGGCAAATACAAAAATTATTCAAACCAAATTGTAATCTATCTAAATTTCTCTTTGCATTCGACTCATTTTCAGTGTTCAAATATTAAAAGTCAGAGGGATAGTAAAGATGTCTGTCAAGATTCGTGTTCACTTGACAAACTTAACAGCAAAAACCACATTGGAATGCCAAAAAAATATCTGCCCGAATGAAGTATTTGGTAAGGACATGAGATGCTGTGTTCAAGGCAAGAGTTCAAAGGGCCTGAACCAATAAAAGACAATGGGCCATATCCATATTGTTGTGGAATAAAAAGTGCTTGGTTGAGGTTACGCTCCCATATGAGCAAAGGTTTGTGCTGGAGGCTTGTCTTCTGAGTTTTGACTGGAAGCCATGGGAGCAGGCCACAGCAGAAAAACAGGTCAATACTGACGGTTAGTGCCACAATTGGGGAGTTTGTGGTCTGACCATTTGGAAGACTGAGCAGAATAACATTTTACTGGGGTTCATAAACCTCTCATGGATCTTCGAATGGCTCCTCCATTAATCTGAATGTGTTGAAAGCAGGATATTAAAGGCGAAGCTACAGGAATAACAAATTGTTACTGAGCTTTAGATGAGTCTCCAGCACTGAGAATTAAACTACATAATAGCTCTGGTATTTTAAAGACAATATTACAAGCCAGTAATAATTGATGAGTACTAAATGATCACTTAGATGAGACATAGCTTGTAAACAAAACATATAATATTTATTACTCATAACAATTCTTATAGAAAATTCTAATTGTTATGCAAAGATAGGATAAGATGAAGAAATTGCTTCTTAAATTGTACGGAAGATCACACATTAGACAGCTCAGATGATAAGCAATTATATGTGTGCGTGTGTGTACAGGGCGTTCTGTGGCGGCCTGAACATATAACATTTTGGACTTTGAGGAACAGCACGCTAAACAAGAAGGCACACTGAGTTCGCGTTGTACTCACAGATTTTCATTTGTTGTGTTTATGGCTTAAAGATGTTTTTCACTCTAATAACGTAATTGACGTAATTGTGTCAGTTGTACTGTTTTAGTGTAGCTTGATGATAGACTACTTAACATTCCAGTTTCATCGCTGCAGTGGAATAGAATTCCATCGTAAACCAAGGATCCACAATAAATACTGTACATATGACAAAGCAAGATGTCAAGATGGTTTGTAAGAGTAATGAGTCATATCACTAAAGCACACAATAAAACATGTTGATTAAACTCTTGCTGTTCCTTGGGTGTGTGTGTGTTTTCCTTTGTAAAATCCCCCCAAATTACAATGAAAAACTGAATATATTGATGAAAAGTCTAGAGAAATTAAACCAAACATGGCCTGTGAAAAAAATAATTGTAGCGATATTTTTTTTTTCTCTGTAACTCACTTCCCACTCCATAACTCAAACTTCATTTTGCACTTGAAGCCCTCTCCCAAAAGTTCCATTGTCAAAGGTTTTAGAGCTAACGAAAGTGCAAAACCCTCACTTACTAACTATAGGGGTCTCCATCACTTTTCCAGTTGTTGCCAACAATACATGCAGTATGTACGTTACTGGATGAACACATAATTTAGTGCCTGTTTTTTGGGATTTTAGAAAATCTGACCCAAAGGGCCTTATTTTTGTTCCAGGCGCAAGTCGAGCGCAGCCCAACTGTGCACACGTTTTCTTTCTTTTGGCATTTTGCTAGACCTTGCGCTGGTAGAATTAGACATAACGATCATGTTTGTGCCTTTATACACCTTTGTGGAATGAAAGTAGACTTCTGCCAGCCAATACGCTTCATGTCCCTTATTTGGATCAGAATCAGGGAGGGCAAAATCCGAGCATGCCGTGCCTGACATAAAAGCATCATCTACGTGGAGGTCGTACCTGCAGGAGGTCGTACTTGGAAGCGCAGGGGCCTAACCGCTGAGCTAAAAGTCGGGGTCGCCCCCCTTCCCCATTGCCTTACCCTCACCATAGATCAGTCTCCTGGAGTGAAGGAATATCATCCTCGTTTTTTAGACTTCACTTGACCCCTTGCTTTCAAAGTTACACAAACAAACATGCACATGTGGAATTCAGCCTCATGGCAGTTGGGAAGATGATCCTCAACAAATGCGGTTAGCTTCAGAAAGAAAGCCCTGCTGTGTCCAATAACCTAGAATCATCTGCCAAGACCCAGCACATTAGTATGACCCTCTCCATTGTACTTTATAGGTCCATTAGTTGGACCTCAACAAGACATCATTTGAGAAAGCCCCCCCACATTCACATCGATTGTCGTCAGATGTTCATTTCCCTTTAGGATAGTTAGAAAGATGAGCAAGGGTGGAGCCCTTAAAGAAACAAGGCTATATTTTATTATCCTATATCCTGGGATTGCAAGGCCATGCAGGAAAACAGAGTTATTTACAGATTGTTATTTTTTCTTCATGAATCACACACTTTTTAACCCATAAGAGGGAACACCACAGTAAGTGCATATGCAGCTATTGTGGTTTGCTCCAGGGCATCTTAGCTGTATTGTGGAACGCAAGAGGAGGCTTAACCCTTGGACTATACCATCACACAAACAATAAAAAGCAGGGGTAAGGCAATTGAATTACGTGAGGTTCTCACAGAGCAGTTCTAACCCATAAATAAATTGAGATTTTGGCATCGACAGATACAGAAAACAAAGACAAATACACACACATGCACACACACTGTGGATACTGAAATGAAATTTCTTTTCCTTCAAAGATGCATTATGGTTACTCTGAATGTAAAGAAGCTTTATTTTTCCATCCATTTTCTGTACCGCTTGTCCCGACGGGGGTCACGGGTGTGCTGGAGCCGTCATCGGGCAGTAGGTGGGGGACACCCTGAACTGGTTGCCAGCCAATCACAGGGCACACAGAGACAAACAATCATCCGCACTTGCACTCACACCTATGGGCAATTTAAGCACTGATGACTAATGAGGTTGTACAATCATAAAGAAAATGGCAACTGTTTGATTTCTTCCATTGTCTTATTCATTTTCACGCAGTGATTCATTGAGGATGTGATTTTTTTATACGGTCTCAAGTCCAGTAAAGTTAAGCACCATGCATGTGCTAACAAATGATTCATTTAAATGCTTGAAATAAAAACTGTTTTAACAAATCACTCCATCCTCAAGTTGACTGCTGACTTAGATAATAACTGCGGGAGATGGCTTGAATGGGAACCTAAAAATCATAATACGTTGAAATTTTATTTTGAAATAAATCTCATCGCAGTGTTCAGCCAAGATCAATGGTCATGAGTTCACATAACTACAAACAAAGATGAAATGTTTTTTGTCCTGATATTCAATACCAGCTAAGGCATTCTTAGAAGAGTAAAAATCAACATAAAACCGACGGTGACTCACCATTGTCTTCACTACTGATCAATCACTGAGTCAATCCAATTGGTAAGTGACATAATGAGCTGATGATAAATGTAATTGAGCAAAATATACAGAATCCAATTGTTAAGTGACAATGAGCTGATGATAAATGTAATTGAACAAAATATACAGAATTTGCATGAAAGAAAACTTTGTTCCAGCAGTACAATAACAATTACATATGACACCAAGGAGATGTAATTATTGTTTGTTATGTGAGGTTGCTGGTGGAAAACAGAGCGATGTCTTCTGGGGGGTTTCATGTCAAAAAATCCAAGTTTTGTATATATTATCAATTTCTTATTTCATTTTAACCAAAAGAGCATGTTCATTTCCCACGCATCCCAAAACCTCTGACCACCCTCTGTAGACCGCAACTTCCTACTATAGATCTCCTGCTGCTCAATAGGCCCCTGAGACCAGACCACTTCAGCGCTGTTCTGTTTTTTGAGTCCGAGTGTGTCCAGATGAGCCAGTTAATAAAAAAAAGTCAAACATCTCAAGCCCTTATCAACACCAAGCATGTAATGTCATAGAGTTCGTTTCAGATTCAATGTGTTCTCAATGTGCCATAGTTATAAATTCTGGGCAGCTTTCAAGTACTGCGGTGTATAAGATCACAACCAAGGTGTCTTTGAAATGTTTTCCTGTCAACTTGAGAGAAGACGACAAGGACCTTGAAAGGGTTTCTCCTAATCAAATGATGTTTCCCAGTCTGTATACCCATCATCATCCATCCATTTTCTATACTGCTTGTTCTCAGCATCAGGGTGAGTTGGAGTATATCACAACAGACTCAGCTAAAAGGCAGAGAACACCCTGGACGAATCACCAATCAATCGCAGGGCACATAGAAACAAACAGCCGATTCCAAAATGCACAACCTTTGGGGTATTTGGACTTCAAAGTAGCATAATAATTTAATTTTTGTTGGACTGCAGTTGGACGTAGATTTAAGGTTATCTTCGCTGACCCAACCATAACAGCAATAAGTCTCATCATTCAACTTTGGATTTCAAACATGATTGGTGAAATAACAATCTGCTCATAGCTCCAGCATGATCACAGTGTTGTGAACATTTGCAAATTGTCTGTCAAGTCTCAGTGTTGAAAGTAATTCCAGTCAAGAGCATTTGAGGTTAACAGTAGACTTTTGGTTTTGTCAGTCAATCAAGGACTTGGGAGATAAAACACACTGGTTTCACAGTGGGAACCCATAACGCAATGTGTTAAATATTAAATTCCATTCTGCGTAAGTAACAAAACAGTATATTGTCCCCGGGAAGGCTTGGAGTCGTAGATGTAAACAAACCAGCATAAAATACAATTCCTGTCTTGAGGCAAATCTGAATTCCCCAAAGTCTGCTCTACTTATCAATGAGGTGCATTCATTTTGCATTTGCTTTACCCGCAAAAAACAAATCTTAATATGACCTAACTTTTTTGCCTGCATTTGTTTCCATCTACCAAGGTTACACTTGAGAGGTGTTTTATTTTGGCGAAATGCTTTTGTTCCCCGCATATTGTTATTACTGTTGGAATGCTATATACAAATCCAGCAGAAGTATTGCTGCTCCTAATGGGAGCTGATTGTGCATTTTATTTCTTTTTAATTCAATGATGGTACATAAATATATACTGTTTGATGTGCTTCCACCATTTTGAAACTCCTGACAACATGGAGCCCAAAGACTCTACCTTGGACTGGTTGTCAGTCTTAGGGCAATTTAAAAATCAAGCACTAGCTATGCAATCTGTGCATATTAGAGTTAGCTTTGTGAACCTTCACACCGCCTATTGCCCTCAGTATGGGTCATGCAGTGTGCACCAAATAGGACTGAACTAATGCCTTTGAGTGTCTAGAGGATCTTTTTCTACTATGATATCACCGGTGGTAAAGTAAAACTGTTCACGTAATGAGATTGAGCGTGTCATCAAGGGGTGTTATTTATTTGAACGACACAAAACTAAAGTGCCATTGATAGAACTGACAGTTTGAATGATGGCAGTGTCTGTGGGATTGCATCTGCTGGACGGAGCTGGGCTCATTAATCTCGTCTCACTTATGAAAAGAAAAAGGCAAGAAAATATCAGTCATCTTATTTGACTCTGTACCAACCAGTCAGTCTAGACCATTGCCCTCTCTCCTTCAGGGGTTCTGGCAATGAAATGTATCAAACTCAGCAGTTTTTATGTCTGTCTGTCAAAGCCAATTTAAGAGCAATGCACCACCAAACAGCACTTTTTTTCTTTCTTTAAAGGGACAGTGTTTAGATTTTTTTTTTCAATTTAATGTTCATTTTTAAAAACCTTTATAAATTTGGTATGTGAAAAACATGTTTTATTTCATGAACATTATTATTTTTTAAATATAATCATAAGTCTCGGCATAGCTAATCATATGACATAGCTAATATTATGACATGGGTCGTGCCTCACATCACAGGAGGCTGACATGCTTCGTCACCATCTTTCTGCTACTGCTACTACTTTGCCAGATCAATGAATACATGCGTAACAATTCCAATGAATTATGAATGAATTACTTCGCCGCTTGAGGGAACACTACAATTCGTTTGTGATGATATTTTGCTTGCACTTTCGCTGAAGGAATTGGTGGTGACTTTGCAAAGTGTGGTCTCGCTGAGGCACCGTTGAGCGTGTGCTTCAAAATGCGCGTGTTTCGAACTTGCATTCCACCGCCAGATGACATTGGGGAAAAAAAAAACATTTCTACACAGTGTGGCTTTAAAATGTGGACTTTAGACTGTATTTGTTCCAGTGCAGCGATTTAAACATGTAGTTTATGTGTTGAAATGAATTTGTCTATAATATTCTATAAGGTGGTGTTATTGTTGAAATACAATTTGCATATTGTGTGCATAATGTAACAACTACCTCTTGTCAACTCTCTATCCAGTTGCATGGTAAACTTAAAAATAAATAAATAATTGTATTACTTGGATACTTGAATAATTCAAAACTTGCATGTGTTTAAAGGTGAGAAATTGAATTTTGAAACACACCAGGCAGTCAAAGTAATTGTAAGTTTTTCTTTCTTTTCATGAGATGTTCAGTCATCACAGTCAATAAGTCACTTCTGACTAGAATTAAAAATTTAACTGCACAATGTATGATATACCGTGTATCGTATTACTGTCACAGATCTTTTGTAGCTCTGTGTCGCATTGCCATGCATAATGTTAGAGTTTAATAGGCACAGACAGTGACAATTGAAAATATTGAGCTGAACCACACAAAAATCTTGATTCCCACAGAGAAGGCAAACTTTACTGCACCTTGCAGAATATGATACATCAACTATGACATAATTATACACCTTGGCCAGTGACAAAAATATGTTTGACACCCCTGCTCTATGTTATATTGTTAAATTACCATGTTGAATTGTCATTGCTGACATTACTATTGTAGCCTGTGGCATTCAAACTGAAAAATGGAAGTGTTTGCAATTAGCTAGAATGAACCGTACATGAGAAGAGGCTACAAAAGTGGCACTTGAGTTTAGCAGCTCCATGACAGTGTGGATGTCACTGTGGTTGACAAAGATGCTCAGAGCTCCAAAGCAGGTCCGTTGAGGACTGCACAGGCAGTTGTGACATCTTCATTATTGGTGCAACGTGGTTGCTGAAGAGAGTAAACAGAAGAAATGGAAAGCTTGCAGAGCCAGACAGTGGAGAGCCAGGCGGCTTGGTATATTGTGGGTGCTTTTTCACGGGTGAGCTAATGACAAATGAAGAGAAAGTAATCATTGTGTCGAGTGACTTGCAAGGGTAGTGTGCAACAATGAACTGAGGAGCAAGATAAGTACTTCAAATAGCACTTACACACTACTTGGATGAATGGTCTTGGCTGTAATCCACATCTGATAATGTGGTGTGTGGCTAATCAAAATCCTGAGAAGGAAGTGTTCACACACCAGTGAATATGCACTGTAAAATAATCTTATTGCATTGTTTCCAGTTGCAATCAGATGATTACATGGAAGGATAAAGGCGTAAATATATGAGATGTCGCCAAGACAACCCCAAACCTCATCTACGTCCTCATTGTCCCATCTTTAATCGAAACCCTCACAGGGTATAAAATATCCCTTTGTGGTTGCCATTAACATTCACCCAGGAAGCTCAATCAGTAGCCAATTCTGGTTTTTCCCTCCTTTTATGATTAGGCTCCAGGCGGTGTGGGATAAGGCCGAGCATTTTGGCTGAGAAGACCCTCGGAGATGGGTTTTTGCGGTTTGGAAAGTCTTGGCTGGAAGGAACAGCTGTGTTTTGGAGCCAGCAACTTGCCTTTCTCAGATGTGAATCATGTCCTAACACAGTGACAAAGTTCGCAGACAAGATGAGAACTCTGAACACAGACATGTGCATAGAGAAGGTTTCTGTCAGAAAGCAACAACTACAAAGATTTTGCATTTCTGCTGGCAGGCTGGTTTCTTAAAACAGCCTTCTGGGGTGCTTCTGGACAAAACGTTATCAGGCGTAGATCCTCAGTTGCTTAAATTCCATATTATGTTTACATTGTTGAAATAGTCTTGCACCAAGTTCAAGCTGACAAAGGTATTCTTGCATTTTTCCCTTTGATAATCAAACTTTAAGGTGATTGATTTAAGAGAAAATTTGATTCAAATATCAAATGATTTGCATTCATATTCATTTAAAGTGTTGAGAACAGTGTTCATACTATAATTCGGACACCTCATAATAAATTGATATTATGGCACAATTTCAAGTCATTCTAAAGGCAAAGCACAGTAATGATCACATTGTTAAATCTCTGGCAGAATTATTCAAAAGCAACCATTATTATTTTTGTGTTTATATTGTACACCTGTAGTCTGCTGAAAGGCTCCGTCCAGAAAAAAACGCGATCCTAATGAGGGTAAGTGGCCAACAAAATCGAACAATAGATCCCGTTGTGATGTTAATCATCATACTGGAAGTAAAATGTTTATACTCACCAGAATGTAATGTACTTGCATAGTTGAACTAATAAAGGATTTTCCAAACTTCTTCCACTTAAGTAATAAAGGATTTTCCAAACTTCTTCTCCTTAAGTAACAAATTATAACTGTGATGCGCCTGGGAACCAAATATACAAAATATGAATACAATGCCTTATGAGGACAATGAACATGATAAAATAACTTGTAATTCGTCGGCCTTATGTTGATTTAAGGAGCTCACATTTTAGTTGGTGATACAAAAAAAATCTTAATACTGACCCTAAATTTGGAAATGGAACTCTCATGAATTAATGATGGCAACAGATGAAAAGTCGAACCACTCAAGCTTTCACAAGCTATCCTTACAGGATGATGAATGAGAGTATCAAAATCCTAAGTAAATTATCCAGTAGTTGCCCGTGTTTTAAACATAATATTCTTGCTTTTGTAGACGTTACCACCAAGTCTGAGAGCTGAATCTTCTGGAAAATATGAATTTCTATACCATAATGGAGTCAAATACAGCAAGTTTACAACAGTGAATTGCACATTTTTAAGTTGTTAAACTACACGTGACAATTTGGAGTTTATAAGTGTCACATGTCGCTATGTCACATGTCAGCCTCATAGTAGCATGAATCCACCGCCCGTGCAACTTGAAGTAAGAATAGGCTGAAGCAGACTTCAACTCTGACCTTTGGGTGTCCACAGTCAACCCAGTGCAGACTACAATACAGACTATACAATGCCTCTGTCAGACTCGATAATCTCCCAACTGCAGAACCATAAATGTTTCCCTTTACTCTAAGAGAAAACTATGTTTGGACAGCACATCGGAAAGCCAAGGAATGATGGCTTGGAGTTTATTGATAAATGATGCGGAACCCACTATTTTTGTTCACTGAGTCAGAGTTGAAGACAAACTGGATTCTGTACACCCAAGATTTTAAACAAAGACAGCAATAATCCACTTCCAGGTGAATGCTTTCAGTCAATTTTGGAACGTTTCACCTGAAATCATTTTTCTTCATATCAGACTACAGATGGCACTATTGCCTCAGTATGTTTGTAGTGGTACCCTCATTCAGGTGGTCCATTACCAAAATCGAATAGCTTCAAGGTAAAGCATCAACATGTAGTCATCATTCTAAGTTTGATGATCATAAACTGCATGTTCAATGTGAAAACGTATACAGGATGGACAGGTGTGTAAGTAGTTTTGGAAAGCCACCTCCGAGTACTGAGGTTTTGGGTTTGAATTTGGGTTCTGGCCTTCCTATGGGGAGGTTGCACTTTCTCTCAGCTCAATGTTATTCTGGATACTCCAGCTTCAGCCCACATTCTATAAGCAGTATGTAGGGTTTATTTAAGAATCAACATTGTCTTTTGGTGTAAATGTGAGTGTGAATGGTTGAATCCAGGGCATACCCTGCCTCTTGCCAAATATCATCTGGAATAGACTCGAGATCAGCTGCAAACCTAGAGAGGATAAGTGGTATAGAAATTGGATGGGTGGTCGATAGAATATTATTAAACGTCTCAAAGACCAGATAGTACTTAAGCTTCACATTACATCAGAACTTGTACGGATGAGTGCCAATCAAAGACTTTAGGTCACATGATTCCATTTCGAGAGACGACTGGGTATAAAAGGCTGCAGCTAAAAACACCGCAAATGTTCTGAGAATGTTTTAGTTCTGCTTTCCAATTCAATGCAGACTGTTCTCTGCGGTATTCCAAATAAAATGAGAAAGACATTATACAGTGTGCTCAAGTTGATGCAGCTGCTGCCTCGGATATCTGAAAGGAAAAAATTTGGAACACTCGATTCACACAAAATTCCTAATTCTGCTCCAGGATAAGAGGATAGGTTCAGTATCAATGAGCCGCACCCTTGTAAAGTACTGCAATAAATGGAAATGTACCAGAAAACACAATAACTCAAATAGCCAAAGAAAATGTCAATCAGCTCAACTTTTATTAAGACATTTTGCTAGATTTGACTGAAAGGCAAGTTTTCTTTATCAATGCACCGTCTCCATAAATAGCATTTACTGAAAATCCTTTTCTCTGTCTTGTCCACATTGTTGTAGCCTGTTAGGTCAAGATAACTGACTGTAAAACATTAAAGCAAGTTAGACTACTTGGGAATTGTGTTGCAACATACCAGATGGAAGGACAAATGTTTTCATTTGAGAGGATGCAACACGCTGCCATTGTCCATATCAATTTCAGCCAATTACCAGACCAAAACTTGAAAGGGCACAAAACAAAAACAAACCAATGTTAGATTAAGTTTCACTTCAAGTCATAGGGCTATTTGAGCTGCCATATGGCTCCAAGAGCATGTGGTCATCAAAAGATGGAAGAGGGAAGGACATCTAGGACATGGTTATCTGCATGGTTTCCAGCATCTCCTCCACTGCCTTGACAGAGCACTTGTTCTCTTTCGACCCACGTCCAGCCAGCTGCAAATGTCAGAAGAAGGTGCAAAAGAACCTCAATTGTAAGAAAGTAGGCGAAGAAGATTTAAGTTCAAATCTCGTGACCAGGTAAATTAATGACAAGACTTACTAAAACAAAGATTAGAAACACACACTTTAATACCACACAAGAAACATTACCGTTTTAACTGAACTATGCAGTATGTCACCATCAACTGTTGTATAACGTCATTTTATTTTTAGTCTGCGTGTGAGCTGACCGGCAGGATCTGTCTGTTTCCGAGGCCTCCGGTATTAGCACACAAAACAAATTTCTGCACTGTTGCTGAAGGGCTTCACAGGAAGTGCTCACGGAATAAAATCCAAAATACATACATATTCACTCATCCATAAATGTACTATATATGAGCACACTTTTTCAATCCAATTAAACATGTCCTGCTGATTGGGGCATGTCCTCAAAGAATAGCAAAAGATTAAATCAACATCCTCAACCTTAGGCCATCCTTAACTCAGGGACAGAATAAGAGGGTCAGGCCAATTAAACAAAATTTGCTCATTGTCCAAAGGCTGCAATGTGATGAATTTTTCATTCGATGTTTTTTTTGGCAAACGTTTTATCTTTTGTGATCCCATAAAAGCAAATAATCGCATTGTCACATCACATGCTATATTGACAATTATATTTATATACGTATATGACTATATTGGCAGTCAATATTATGCATACTGTATTGATAATAATAATTTATAATACTTCAGGAGGGAAAAGCACTTTTTGGTAATTCATTTTATTTGGTCAGCAGTATAGGCAGAGGTGGTCATTCCTCCAGACTGATGGAAGGTCCGTCAGTGACTGACTGACGGATGCCTATTTTGCAAACGACAGTCGATTGACGGTGACATTTAAATAAAATGACAGATGAAGCACTGATGGAAGTGGACTTTTGTCCATCAGTGTAATTAGTGCCTACCGCCTCAAATATCGACCGACTACTCAGTCCGTCATTGACGGACGCACGCCCCACCTGTCCCGTGTATTGGTTATAATACAGGTTTGTTTGAGTCGACTGTATTGACATATAGGAACAGTAGATGAGGCAGAATCACCAGTTAGGCTGGCGAGAACTACACTAACAACTAACTGACTATTAAGCCAAGAGGTCAAATAGTACAACACAAGCAATTTTATGGACGCCTCAACTTACAAGACAATGGGAGGCTTCGGCGTAAAAGGGTGCGAGTACCAGAATGGCCTGCCTGCAGCCCGAACCTGTCTCCCATTAAAAATGTGTGGCGCATTATGAAGTGTAATATACGACAACTCCGGACTGTTGAATAGCCGAAGCTGTTCATCAAGCTGGTAAGAATTCAAAGCTTCAACAATTAATGTCCACAGTTCCCAAATGTTTGTTGTTAAAAGAAAAGGTGATGTAACAATGTGGTAATCATGACCCTGTCCGAGTTATTCTGGAATGTGTTGCAGCCGCAAAATTCCGAGTTAATTATTGTTTTCTATAAACAACAAAGCTTACTAGTTTCAATATGAACTATATTGTCTTTGTAGTGTATTAAATTACAAAACATCACACTATGTTTTGATTTGTCAAACGCAACGTTCCATCATTGGAATTGGGTTTGTATTTAATCCTTCAGTTGTGCTCAAGAATTAGAAAACAGGAACTGTCACTAAACTAACAATTTCCATGGCCTGAGGTTTTTTTCCTCTTTTAGAAAACTTCATCATAAACAGAGCAGTTGGCTAAGGTGTACAATTGGCTCCATAAATTTCCAAGAGTGACTCATTCAGCTGGATTTAGGGTGTGCTGTAATCATTGCATTTCATCGCCTTGATGCGTATGTGGCATTACCCCGGATGTGAGTCAATTAGCTCCTCAGCCTGAGGTGTGACCACTATTTTCAAACAGTCAGAATAGAAAAGACAGCTCTGCATTTGTATAGAGCATCTAATTGAAGAATTATGACACAGCAGAAGTTCATAGTCTGTGACACAAGACCTAATAAGAAAAGGTTTTGGATGAGTAAGAGGAAAAGGCCATGTTTTAATGCTTCCGCACCTACAGCTCACATCTCCGGGTCTTTAACATGTCAATTGACCCCATCGCTAATGACTTCTGTTATTTTTTTCCCTATTAATAAATGGGGCCCTGCCAAGTTGACCCCTTGCTGACGTCTGCTCCCAAGTGCACTCACCTGCCCACCTTTTTCTCACTGAGGTATGACAATCACCAGGTACCAAGGCTCATAAATATAGACGACTGACTTAAAAAACTCTTTAAAGGAGTCATCAATCAGCATGCACAAACCCACAGCAGCCTGCAGCTGTCTAACAGAGAGGGCCCACACAGTGACTCCTTTAAAAGCGCTTTGCAGTCCTTATATAGGAGATGAGGAGCAAAATAAAGCCAACCCTTACACTTTGTCACTTAACTTGGTTAAAACAGCAAAGAAAAAAAAAAGGCAGCCTAAACTACACACTGCCTGTGCACATATTGGGATATACACAGGTTTACTGAGATCAAGTAATACAGAGGAAAAGTCATCAAAAAATGCTTGCAAGGAAAGACGGAAGCAGAGACAGAACTTTTTTTTTTTGCTTCAACACAAAACGCATGTTTTAACAGTGGGACCACTGGCTTTCAAGAGAGGTTAAAATATTTAAGACTTTAACCAGAAGAACTCAAGTATGAGGGAATCCAACGAGGGGGAAAAAGACAATTACAATCCATCATTTTGTGATATTTATTACAACAGGCAAACTCTATTCTGTTTTTGGATGGTTGTAAAACTACAGGCATCCAAGCATATTTGGCGATCCAAATAAACTATTCTAATTGTGTTCATCTGCAATCAATTACCCAGAAGGAAATCTCCCTCAACTATAATTATTCAATTGAAAATTGCATTGCAGTCCTTCAGCAAAAATGAGGTAGGGGGTGAAATCAAAAGTATATATGTATTTGTAGAATATAACACAGAGATGCCTCCACTGACTGTTAGTGGATGAAGACAGTGTTGATTTTTCAACTTTAGACTGACTGGCCCTCCCTCTTTCTACATACCGTACTTGTAGCTACTGTATATAATTTTGCAAATTCAATATACCGTAAAATTAATTTAAAACGTAATAATTGATTTGTGTTGTTAAAACATGTCATGTTGGACCGGATTCGGTCGCAATTTATCCACTGTTTGCACATTCCGTCATTGGTCCTAATAATATGTCAGCTGTCTCTTCATAGCTTTGGAAAGAAAAACGTAAGCATGAGCCTTGCAAAAAGAGAGAATATTTTGTGTTTGCCGTGGTCCATTGCAGAACTCATTGATCATGTCACCCATGGGGGGGTTATGGACGAAGGAGTTGCGGACAAAGTTTCCTAAATTAGAAACCAATCATCAACCGGGTGAGGGTGGTGCTGAATGACTTTTTCACGACTGCAAAACACTGGTCAATGGGGGGCAGTGCAGGGGAAATTATTGGAGCTCGGAAAATATTCATCAATGGGATTGGTTGCTGACAAAGATTCATGATCGGAAATCACAAGCTTCAGTTTTCCAATCCCCCTTCCCACCCACTAATTTTATTAGAGTTCTAATCTGATTAGAATTCCAACTAACACATTGTTTTGTTGGTTGAGCTGTAGTGAATGCATGATACTACTAGAAAAATTTGGTCAAGTTATTTTTGTAAAGAGTTTTAAAGAATCTTAATCTATTTTAAGATATAAGACTATTTACAATCATAAATTCCTATTAATATTGTGACTTTGGGAAAAAAACGTTTTACATTTTAATGCCAATCAGGGAATTGATTTTGAAAAAAATCATTGATTCTGTGATTTTTAAAGAATCTGCGGGAAACCTGTAATAGCAACAACAAACTTAATACTGTACACATGATTAGTGCAGATCCTGCAACAAATAAAACAATGCTTTCAGGACCAGACAGCAGAAATGAAAATATCTTGAAAAGATAAAAGCAGTGAATAATAATGTCACTCACCTTATAGGCTCTATTTATTTGATTGGCAGCCCAAGCAGAATACTTGATGTTGTCCTTTTTCACCTTGGCACTAACCTTTGGACTGGCAGCAATGTGACTTGCAGACTATATAGGGGAAAAAGCACAAGAGAGTTCAAAAGATGCGGTCTTTATCAAAACTTGGTTAATAAACAGAAGCACCATACTTTGTACAATGGTTTCTCAATTTCTGTTTCAACCTCACTAATCAGAATAGCTTTGCCTGAGATGGGCAAAGTTGTTCTTGGCAAGGAAATGGTGTGAGTCTTTACATGCTACCTTTGCACAATGTCGATCTATAGGGGTCAAACTTCTCCAGCACCAGCTCTTCAGAGCAATTAAAAATGTGGTACACAAAATACCTTGGCACTTAATACATCAGGTAGCATGTGAATCACAGTCTTAATTCCCCTTCAAACCACAAATGCCATGTATTTCTCAGGTTCCTGCCATCATCTCCACACAGTACACCAAAACGTCTTACCATGTCTGCAGTTTAAAGCCCTGGCAACCAGGATGCTAAAATCGGAACTCCGTACCAATCTACATGGTCCTTGTTTTATAAAATGGTTTTGGCTTCTGTATTTCCTTATTCCGCTGTATGCGTGTTTTAAGTCAACAAACGCCTTGATTTAGATGATGTCAAATCAAACAGGCTATCCCCTGCATGACAAAGTGCACTATTTTAGTGGGGAATCCCCACACGTGTTGTAAATAACTTCGCCGCAACCCAACTGTGGTCACTGCTACCAGTTTGTCGGTGGATTTGCCAAAGTTGGTGCAAGCTGGTGAAAGTTCCATGCACTTTCGGTGACCTTCTTGCACCTGTAAAGATGTGGAACAGCAAGACTTGCTGAAGAAAAAAAAACACTCATCAATCTACAGATGATAAAGTACAAAATCTCACTAAAAGTACTCAGTTAAGAACTAAGTGTTGCCGGATGACTTGTCAGGAAATCATGAGGTCTGCTCAGTCTCCAGGCAAATATAAATGTTAGAGGAAGCAAATGTCTCCATTTAGCCCAACTCTGTTCCTCATTCTTGTTGCTGATCCTTCTGAGAGTTTCAAAAGTATGCTGTTTTAAATTGTTTGGATTATATGAAGAATGCCAGTGCCGCACAAGAAAAACAGAGGGGCTTTCTATGTTAGACCAGCTTCCCCTATTCACCTTTAATTCCAAGCACCCCTTCGTTTGTGTTCTTATGTCAGGTCTCACTTTCAGATAATACATTGGCTATGGCAAACAACATCCGGTTTAAACAAATGAAATTACAAGTGGGCTGTTGGGCCAAAACTGCAATCAAAGTGGCACCTTGTTTGAACACTTTTCCAGAGATTCCTGCTCTCTCTTTCAAGCCCTGACTACTTTATTTATTTAAGTCATCATCATAAAAAAGTTCCTGACAAGGGAGTATTATTACTTAAAGAGTTCCAGTGGGGAAGACTTTCCAATGCTTGCGTTCACCATCTGAGTCAGCAATGAGGTGACCTGTCTGAGAGCCCCTCGAAAAAGACATTCACACATACACCAGTGGACACATTCACTTGCGTGGCACTTGGCACACCTAGTGGCCAGCCTCAACACTGACAAACCACAGGGCTACAAAAAATGTCTATTTTTGTTTCTTCTGTCCTGTTTTTTATCCCAATGTCTCCACATGCAAAGCAGTACTCACCATATACAGACCAAACAATGCTCTCATGTTTCTGTTGTTCAGCCTCAGAGCCTGGGCAAAATACTTTCTAGACAGCTCCAGGTTTTCCAAGCCTCCCTGGGTGTACTTCACCTGTGAGGGACAACAGCGAATAAGCTGTACATCGTTGTAGTATCGTAATAGCAACATGTCATGGAGTAAACACTCATGAGCCACTATTCTCTGAAATGACACGAAGAGTGTGTCTGTCTACTTGGTGTTTGAGTGGAGGCTATATTCATAGCAGCTTCACGTTTATTCCAAACTTCCTCTTTATGCTTCATGACAGATGTCCAGATGGTTACCTACCTCAGCATACTGCTCACAATACAAGTGATTGTGAGGATTGGTCATCATCAGCTCCTCAAGACAAAATGCAGCTTTTCCATAACTGTGAAAGACAAAGAACACAGTAAAACTGATTTAGCTGTGCAGAAATTCATACCTTGTACATGCATGTGAGCACACACACACACACAAACATCTCTGTAGATAGCCCAAAATCTGTACATAAGCAGTCAAATGTGAAAATGTTGTTGTTTGCGCACCTTATCTAATGTGTAAATAAATGTTTTTGCCATTAAAAACACATTTTTATTATTTTTGTTCATGTTTTATAGAAAAGAAGGGCTGTTGAGATGTTTGAGAGGTCACTAAACCAAGTTAGGAACCGGATGAATTTGCCACTTATCCACCATTGAGAAGGCTCAATATGATGATAGGTGATATGATCATCAATGAGCATAATGAATAAAAATGAGAAAAAAACCCCATCAAATTATGAGACATATCCATTATGTTCACATTATAGAGTAAAAAAAAGTTATAGGTTATACCGTCCAGATTGAACTTCCACAGCAGCTATTTAAAGACCGCCATAGTAACTGGCTGAAAGATTAACAGCATAGGAGGGGAAAGGAAGGTGGGAACAGAGAATGAAAGAAATAAACAGGGGGAGGGGGTTTCACAAAAAGGGAGATCAGAGGGCTCAGAAAGTTGGGGGCTGCTTACAATTACCACTTCCTCTCCATAAAGACTTTCAGATGTGCTCGTGCAGTGGCCCTGGCTTGCAACAGAGTCTGTTCCATTAGCCCAAACAAGAATCTTGTAACAGGGCCAGACTCTTACCTCTCCATTTCTCTCTAAGCCATCTCCCCCTACCATCACCATGCTACTCCTCCAAGGCTGCGCTGAACCTCACACAATACCACAGTTCTTGAGCAAGTCAGTGTCCACAAAATACCGTCATTTCCGGACTATAAGCCGCTACTTTTTGCTCAGGTTTTGAACCCTGCGGCTTGTCGTCCAATGCGGCGTATCTATGGATTTTTCGTGATTTTTGTGATGACTTGATCGCTTATACACTCGTAAAAAGGCTGTAGACCGCTGTTGTGCGGCACCGCTTTGCTCGGCTAAGGGATATGTGACACGGTCACTGGGGAGAAGAGTGGTGCGTTGATCGCATGTCCATCCGTCAGGCAAAAAGTGCCGTATAATTGACACAAAGAAGAGACAGAACGAGATCAAGACGGACATTACTGAAGAAAGGAAGCTTTGATACACAAACCCTCATTTTGGGGGACAAAAGAAATGCATATGATGCCTCTTTTAAGTTAAAGGCAGTCGATTTGGCTCTTAACATGCACTGTAGAGGTTTCTTCCGGTCACTAGGGTGCACTGGGCTATTGTAGATGACATCTTGTCCCCCTTTTCTTTATTTATTTCCTGGTCACGTCTACTCTGGAGCTATATGTTTGCTCACTAGTTTAATGTAACTTGGCGCTTTGAGCATGAATAAAATTAGCATGAGCACACCCTCATCATGGAAAATGCTAGAAGAAATGCATAAAAGCGACAACGAAAGAGAGACTGAGAAAGTGTGTGGCGAAGTATCAAGTATTTCAATCGGACACTGAGGAGGAAGACTTCAATGGTTTCAGTGCACAGGAGGAAGATGGCTCTCAGTGACTTTTACTAGTATTTCTTTTAACCAGCCCTGTTAGTGCTGTGCTACCGTGTTGCTGCTTTGTTACCGCCACGTGTCAGTGACTTTTACCGGTATGTTTTTTTATCCAGCCCTATTACTGCTGTTTTACTTCCGTGTTGCTGCGGTATTACTGCCGCGTCACAGGCAGTGTTTGGAAATACATGTTAAGGTATGTTATTAAAACTTTCAAAAGGCTTACTGTGTCCCGTCTTTCTTTGTAAATAACTCGCGTGCACATGCGGGTTTTTAGTACGGTGCGGCTTATTTATGAAAAAAACATAATGTTCCCAATTTTTGCTCGTGCGGCTTATAAAAGGTGAGGCTTATAGTCCAGAAATTACGGTAAACAATAGTTTAATATTTTGGAGTTAATAAAACAATCACTTGTTTTCATTTTAATTCATTAAAAATATATTTATGTTGTACAGTACTTTGAGGTTTAAAAAAAAAGTCCCTTTACATGACTAGCCAATTAAGCGTCAGTTTCATGCAGCTTTCTTTGTAATACTTAGGCAAACTCAAACTGTGCAAACTCCGTTGACTCCCTTAATTGTACTTCCAGCACAGTGTTTGATTAACAAGTTAATTCTTATCTGCCTTTTTAATCATCAACTGAGTACACCTCAAAAGATTTGCTCGAAAACCTATCGGACTGTCAAACTACACTTTAAAATACTCCCAAACACAAAAAATCCAATTCATTTTGCAAAGCTGGAAATAATGAGTAGATGCCAATATCTGTCTACCTAAGTTTGGAATGTTTGGGATGTACTCAATTATGTTGAGGATTTCAACGGTAAAAATGGCATAGTACAAACAAGTGCTTCATAAATTTTAAGTTAGTTATTATGAAAGTTTATTTCTCATTCTTGCATCTCCATTAGCCTTGTTTTTTTTCTGGCTGGGGAAAGTTTGTGCCACTACCCTCTCCTGAGAATTTCACAGCAAGTGTTCTCTCTTTCTGTCTGTCTGTCTCTCTGGGGAAAAAAAAAAGTGATGATAATGCCATGCTGTCTGGAAGAGGAGGAGGGGAAATGGGGAGTTTTCAAACGCTCAATAAAGAAAACGATGAAAAAGAAATTGACACGCCTGAAGATAAGGGGTGGGAGCGAAATTAGAAGTGTTTGAATAAACTGGGAGATAATCTGCTCACCCCTGGATTTCCTCTGGCTGCTACAGCCATAAAGCCTCCCATACAAAAGCCTGAATTCTTCAATAAGTAGGCATCTTACCATGCTGAACATTCCTTCTGTCATTGCCTTCATACCAGAGCAACCAAGACTCCATTGAGCCAACACATGCAAGCGCACACAGGAAGACTAAAGTCAATTCAAATGGCAACTTTTTGGCCTTAACAGTCAAATCAAGAAAGAAAAAGAAAACAAGTTACTCGTTTTGACCAAGCTGAGGGGAAAAATATGGACTTACTCAATTCTGAGGGGAAATTAAACAATGACAACAAAGATCACTTCAACACACCACGAGTACTTTGTGCACCACCTCTGGCTTTTATAAAAGCTCAGTGTCAGAGGCAAGGATTTATGAGTGATAAACAGTACTCCTCATCAATCTGGCTCCAACTTTCTCTTTGCCAGATTATCTTCTGCTTCCACCGAAGACTTTCAATTGGATTGAGATCATTTGCAGGCCTGGACATTGTGTCGTTCTTCAAGGAATGTTTTCACAGTTTGTGCTCGAAGGCTAGCTGGATTATCAACTTGAAAATGATTACATCATACCCAAGGTTCCTTTCAAGTGATGAGGTGAACAAAATGTCAACGTTTATTGAAGATGTAATGACAGCTAGCCCCAGTGCCATCTAATATGCAGCAACCTGTCATACTTGTGTGTGAAAATTTGCATGTTTTCGACAAGCAGTCGTTTTCGTATGTCATTAGATGTTGGCTTTGGTTTAGCTTTTTTGTATGTAAAGCCCATTTCCTTCAGGCGGTTTCTTAAAGCTTAGTCACAGACGTTGACTCCAGTTTCCTTCCGTTTGTTCCTTCTTTGTTTTGGAGACGTTGCCTTAAGTTTTCTTTCTTGATGCTTTGATGTCTTCCTTGGTTTACCACTATGCTTCCCTTCAACAACCTTCCCATGCATGTTTCTTGCACTTGGTCCAGAGTTTAGACACAACTGTGAACGGCCAACATATTTTGCAACACTGCCCAATGATTTGTGTACCTTTAAGAAGTTTTATGATGCTCTACTTTGTTTCAGCTGACATCTCTCAGGTTGGAGCCATGATTCATGTCAGTCCGCTTGGTGCAAGAGCTCTCCAAGTTGTGATCTATCATCACTTCATCTTGGTCTGAATCAGTCCATGAAACTTCCACAAGTTTTTGGCTCATCTCGATACTTCTCTGCAAAATCCTACCTGGTCTTCCAATTCCTTTTGGTGATGAGTGGTTTGCATCTTGTGGAATGGCCTGTATACTTTGTCACTTGGTCTTCTTCAAATAATGGATTATGATACCTTCACTCCCCTGCCATGTGGAGGTTGGCAGTGATGACTGTTGACTGTTGTCTTTGGGTGTTTTTTCATTGTTTCCACAATGTTTCTGTCATCAACTGCTATTGATATCCTTGGCCAAAGTGTTCTGATATTACTTGTTCAGTACAGCATTATTTTCTTTTTCAGGACAATCCAAATGGATGTATTGGCAATGGTCAATGCTACATTTCTGAATGATTTTCCCTGTTGTCAGATTTGATTTTTTAGAAACAATACATTCTATAGCTAGATAGAGATATACACACACACACCAAATAAGCATACCAAATAACCCTTTGCAGTATAATGCAAATGTACTTACTCATGCTCATTTATGTAGAGTTCTGACAACTCGTGCCATGCTTCTTGATCCCCAACAAACCTGTGAACACAAAATGACCACAGAATAAATAATGCATAAAACATGAAAGTTAATCCAGCTAACAAGAGCTGCTCACATGGACCGATATACTCAGAATATCAGGGAAAGCGAGAGAGTGAAAAAGAGAAAGCGAACAAGAGGGATACACAATTTGTAAACACATACAAAATGCAGACCCACACACACACTATAGATACAGTACATACAATAATGAGTCAAGGGGACTTACTGCTCTAAATATTCATTGAGCTCCCGGATGGCTTCAGGGCTCTTTCCCTGGGCTTTCAAAATAGAGATCTTGCGCTTTCTTGCAGACTGAAAAATAGAACGTAAACAGGATTTAGCCCAGAGTGTTTGACAGAATATGACTGTGATAGATTGCATGAGTTCAGAGTTTGTTTGCACAGCAATTTATAGTATTTATCTCAAAGGAATCAATTTGGTGTGTTACAGTCATGAAGAATAATGGGAAAAGCCAGAAACAATAGATTAACATTATAAAGTGTATTTACTCCAATAATGGAGTCTCAAAATGAAGAAGCCAAGCAAGACATTAGAGGAGATATTGGCAGTATCCGATAAATGAGCTCACAGGCACAGAGCACACAAGATAAAGTAGTGAGTCATGACGAAACCATTTGGGGAAAATGGCACACTGCCCTGAACCCAAATGCCTGTCTTCCTGCTGGCACAGCATGCATCTCGTCCACTTGTCCAATTTACATCGGTTGAAAAATGCTTTCCGCTTCGTTTTGATGTTGAATTGACCTAAAGGTGGATTAAATTCTCATCAATTTGAATTATAAATTATTACTTCCACTGCTCTGACTTTTCCACTGTTTTACCCATTTTACTTTCTTACTGATGGTAATGGGTGAAAAACTTAAGAGGATGCTGTTCCATTTGAAGTGCACTGCCTTGCCACAGCTTACGTTACTTATGGAATGGCACTTGATTGAGTGGGGCTTCCTCTGCTTGACTTACTGCCAAAGAGTTTGGAACCAATGTACGAATCATGTCAGAAGGAATCCATTTATTAAGCGTGAACATGGATTTGCACTGGCACCGCAGTACTGACCAGCTATGTATAAAACTCAATTTCAATGATGTTGGGATGGTATGTAAAACAAATAAAAACAGAATACAATGATTTGCAAATCCTTTTCAATCTATATTTAATTGAATACACTACAACCAGCTCAGTGGCCTAGTGGTAGAGTGTCCACCCTGAGACTGGAAGGTTGTGGGTTCAAACCCCGGCCGGGTCATACCAAAGACTATAAAAATGGGACCCATTGCCTCCCTGCTTGGCACTCAGCATTGAGGGTTGGAATTGGGCCGTTAGATCACCAAATGATTCCCGAGCGCGGCACCGCTGCTGCTCACTGCTCCCCTCTCCCCCAGGGGATGGATCAAAATCACACGGGGATGGGTTAAATGCAGAGGACATATTTTACCACACCCAGATGTGTGTGACGATCATTGGGACTTTAACTTTTACAATGCAAGATACTTCATTTTCAAAAAGATAACATTTTTCACAAAAAATTATTCAGCTATTTTGAATTTGATGCCTGCAACACATGAAAAAACTTTGACAGGGGCATGTTTGCCACTGTTACATACATCACCCTTCCTTTCAACAACATTCAATAAGCATTTGGGAACTGAGGATACTAGTAAATATCGAAGCTTTCTCGGGCAAATTGGTTCCCAGTCTTGCTTGATGTAAAACCTGAGTTAAACAGTCCAGGAGGGTCACTGTTGTCATAATTTGAACTTCATAATGTGCAACGCATTTTCTATGGGAAACAGGTCCCCATCGTGGTGTCATTAACACCCATGTACAATACTATCCACAATTTTTTTTGGGGGGGGGGGGGGGGGGCGTATTATGCACCGGACATTCTGTACATACTTTTGCCAGGATATTAATGTGGTGGATGAAAGATAAAAAGCAATGGAATGGATACGAGTTAAAAAAAAAATTGGATCCATCCATCCATTATCTGTACCGCTTGTCCCCACGGGGGTCGCAGGCGTGCTGGAGCCTAACCCAGAAGTCATCGGGCAGTCTTGTAAAAAGAAAAAAAAACCTTGCATTTTTTTGTTGATTCCACAGTTTCGGTTAATGGGTACCACATCAACTCCACAGCCTGTAATTACAACAGCTCACTTTCCGATCTCTGCTTTGCATGTTGGCATGCTTTGCAAGTCTTCCTTGTGGTTACCAATTTTCCGTCATTTCTCGGGCCTATCCCCAGCTGACTCCTGAACCTGCAGGAGAAATTGCTTGCAATAGTCCTTTCCCAAAGATACAGTAGTTGACAAAATGACGAAGCTCATCTCTGCACCACCCTTTATCATTACACCTAATATTAAAGGGAAAGTATGGTGGGAAATGATCTATGGTTAACACACCCAAAAAGTGGGCCGATGGTCTGATTTGTTCCATCCCAAGACCAGTACTGAGTGCTCACTTGTGTCAAAATAGTTTATCATTCCCTTTTGAAAATGTTTCTGGAAACCCTACAAATACCTCGTCACTTGCCTTTCCAGTACAACCAGAACATCAAGTGAATATAACTATTGTTGAGGCTTGTCGAAAGTACGTTTGGCAATGTCCAGCTTGGCCTTCCTATTTCCTGTGTGTGGTTTGCTTCTTGTAGCGTTGCATCTGTACTTTTGTCCTTGACCTTAACACCTGCTGCTGAGGTTTCTGTCATCATTTGTTTGTTTTACTTTCCTTGTTCTGTTTGATGTCTGTTGCTTTTTTTTTTTGTGCTGGCTATGGCAAATGTTTGTACAACGACTGACTGACTGAGGCTTAAATACCCGGACAAAAGAATAAAAAATAATCAAAAAATATGACTTTTGATATTACGGCCATTTTTTGGAACGTAACCCCCGCAATAATTTTACACTGGGCGGTTAGGTTAGGGTACTTTGGACAATAAAATCCATCCAACATATCCAAGCCAATGAATGCTTTAAGGCAGGGGTGTCAAACTCATTTTTTTCGCGGGCCACATTGTAGTCATAGCTTCTTTTGGAGGACCATTATGACTGTCAACCCAAATAAATTTATGAGCACCTCATATTATATACAGTAAAAGCTACAAAACAAACTGACAAATAACTCGTTTTCAAATCAAACTGGTCAAATATTTAGAAAAAAGATATTAAAAGTGAAGACAATTTGCAATTCTAGTAATAACACGCGAATCTGATGCACAATTTGTCTTCGCGGGCCACATAAAATGATGTGGCGGGCCGTATCTGGCCCCCGGGCCTTGAGTTTGACACCTGTGCTTTAAGGCACCCACTTCACATTAGAAACATTTCACTGTACACAACCCGACAAAAATGTCACAGAACGTCCTTTAATTAAACACAATGCTATAATACATTATTTGCAGTGTTATAAAGTCATAACTTATTTTGTTATAGAAATGGCAACAGGCTGAGGTTTATTTAAATTTCTGTTATCTAATGATGGCACATTTGATTATTCTCTGTTACTATCCGTCACTGGCATACATAGATGAAGACATCCATATAAACAGTAATTTTCTGATAAATTAAGTGAAATTGTATAATTTCCTGCAGCACAATGATGTTTTCTTGTGTAAACTACCACGGGACCATGGTTGGGAATCGGTGTCATACCGTATTTGTAGGGTCGTCTTGAAGAATGGCATCATAGTGCTTATTGGCCTCATCATACCTTCATAGAGGGGGGGGGGGGGGGGGGGGGGGGGGAGAGAAGGAGAGAGAGAGAGAGAGAGAGAGAGAGAGAGAGAGAATAAAATCTCAGTTTTCACGCAATACTTTTGTAAAATTAGGCGGCGCGGCAAAAAAAAAAAACGTTTGGGAGAATCAAGTTTCTGCATACAACGTGCATGTGTGTATGATTACAAAAATGCTACACAGTAATCAGTGGTGATCCTAAGAATGAAATAAACACTCAGCTAAGTGTACGTTGCTGTTACACAGCCAACTTTGTAAGCCTGTAACATTTCACAATGAGTCATGAAATTGATGCAAACAAAGCACTCTGTTTTGAATATTCTATTCGTTTGATTGTGCCCAGTTTGATTCACCTTTAAACAAGATCATATTGCCACATTAAAATGTTCTTATATCTGCAGCCAATTTGTTGATTTGGCTGTCTGTGTCTTGACCAACAACACCAAAGTACATGTGAACTTGGTCACCCAAAACTAGTTGCTGAAGCAAGCATGATTGCTTGAGAGAAAAGTTTAAGAGTTTTAGATATCAAATTATACTGTAGAGAAATACAGGAAGAAAAGCTAACTTAAAATGTGTGCATGAACATTTAAACTATACCGGTCATATTCCATAAGGCACATAATGACCATTAATGATGTTTTCAAATCTAAAACACTGATATTTTAGCTGTCAAAAAGCAGTGTCTAGTCAGTGATCAGACAGTGCCCCAGCACATACGCTACAGCAGACTGAAGCAACTCTGGTTTCCATTAGCACTGAACAGCCCCACGTCAAGAATGACTGCCTCTGTCACACTCACTTTATTACTCAGCCACACTTTGGAATGTTTCAATGGCACAAGGGTGCAAGCTGCTGATTTGGAGGGGAGGGGGCGCATGCTTTGGAATTATTGTGAGAAGTGCACCGTTTTTTTCCTCGACCAATTAACTGATGTGTTCAGGTCACCTAATCGAACAAAAGACTGAAATGTTTTTTTTTTTTTTTTTTTTTTTTTTAAAGTTTGGTAAATACAACAAAAACAACTGAGGGAAGGGGAAACACCCGAGGTGACGTAAACACTTACTGAGCCAAGACACATTGATTTGTACCAGAACCAAAAACAGACGGGAAAGACAAAAACAGAGATTGAGGGACCCCGAGAATAACAGTGGAATCTGACCACTTCCTTCCCGGGAATCCCGAAGTCCGAATCAAGGGCTATCCAAAGTCAAAGCTATTCTCCATGTTACCCAATTCAGTAAATGAATGCTGAGTGATCCAACATAAACACACCCAACCCTCAAACTTTTCTGAATATATACAGTCTCAAACTATTGTTTGGAAATCAGCATAGTTTTTGATTTCAAGCCTTCTTGAATACAATTCACGAAAGTGATGCTTTTGCCCCCTTTTCTGCTCCAGATTTTGTTGCACCATGCTTACCTTTCCAAAGCTTCCAGCCTCATGCCCGATAATCGCTTCACTCTGTGGCTATCTGGAAACTGCTTCCTCAGTTCCTGTAGACAGGTCTGCAAGGATGTGGGCAGACAAGAGACACCAATTATAGTTGGCTGCATCTACTAAACTATTTTATGGTCCATTCGCGCGCGCAAATGAAAAAAAGTGCAATTTTGAGATGTTGACCCATTTTGCTTCCACAAGACACTGTCCAACACAAACCACCCAAAATATGTCTTTGGATTTAATTTTTTTTTTTTTATACCCAGGTTGCCCACTTGAGTTAGCTTGCTGTCTCGTAACTGTAACTGTTTGTTTAATCTATCAAAATCATAACGGGGTATCAGCAGGAAGACTTTTGAAGATCATTTTTAATGAAATTTAGGAGCTAAAACTAATAATGTGGTATCTGCAGGAAAACTTTAGAAGATCATTTTTAATGAAATTTAGGAACTGTATCATGAGATAAAAACTAAAACAACAAAATCAAAACAGGGTATCTGCAAGTAATATTTTAGGATTTAGGAGCTACAGCATGAGATGAAAACAAAGAATGCAGCCAAGAAATTACATGAAAGTACATTTATTCCAATTGTATGTGGTATTCAAGTTAAGTAACGTCTGAACTACAGTAAAAAGAAATCATTGCGCTGTAAAGTCATAAAAGCAGGATATGCTTGTCTGAAATAAGTCACCGGCCAGTTAATCTGTTCAAAGAGAAGAAACTGAATCTATGCCCATGTTTTACAAAAATAGAGTTAACCATACCAGTGCATTCTAAAATCGTTTGGTTTTAAGTCACATAGTTTAACACCCAAATTTAAAAACTACATGCATTTATTTGATGGAGCTTTGGCTTCACATCAGAAGGTTCAGAGGTCATGTACACTTCAGTCAAAATGACTGGAGAGCATGTGATGGTCAAAATGAGGTCAATATGGCAGATTTGGTAAGAACAAAGCAAATGCTGTCAAGAGGATTCCTAACTCAATTCTAAAAGGATTTTCAGGGGATCCACAATTTAGACATGATTTTGTGGAGTGACTATAGTCCACAAATGGGGAAACATTCTGAGCTAATTAAGCATTTTATGTGGGGGAAAGAACAGAGCTGCATTTAGCAATAGGCGACCTGAAAACCTACTCACGACACACCGATGGCATATTTAGAAAATGATCTATTTCCGATTAATAAAATGTATTTAAAACATAATACAATCAAATGCTGTGAACCTACTTCCAGTGAACATTTTGTCCACCTTCAATCTAACTGAGGACTACTATGTAGCAAGTACAAATCCCACGCCCCCCAAAATTATTTTCCAAACAGTCATTCCATCCATGTATAAGCAAGTGAAAGAGGACATTTTGAAAGAGACCTCATTTTCGCTGCGGTTGCATGTGTTGTGTTTGTTAAAATTCATAACAGAGTCCGAGTCATTTGATTTTTTTTTTTTTATATGTATATTTTGTTCTACATTTCAATTAAATCATTACTCATTAAAAAAAAAAGTTGACTGTAAATTAGGGTCACTCTCATTCTAACCCTCAGCTAATGATTTTTTTCAGAACAACAAAGTAATACCATTTGGCCAAAATGAGAGCAAGAATGACTGATTTTGAAGCTTTTGGTTGGGTAACTGAGAATCATAAAATCTTACCAGAGCCAAGTCATCTCGACTGCAGTCCAACGCTGCAATCATCACCTGTTCATAAATAATCCATACTGGGCAGAAGAGAGACAAACAAAAGAGGCTGTGTCAAAATACTTTGCAGTTACTTTCTTGGTGCAACATTGTAATCAAGCTATCATAGCACAGTTTTCTAGAACAGCATTCTTATGTCTGGGTTTTTTTTTCTCCCCACCACAGACCGCTGTCATTTAAAGGCACATTGTCGGATCGTCAAACTCCGACACGAAAATAACCGTTTGGTCGGCGGACCTCCTGTGGACTGTCTCAAAGAGAATGCAACAGTTAGTGGAATGCCAGCATAGTCAAGGCAGCCACAATAACAGTTGTTCATTGTCTATTATGCAACATAACACGAGGGTCACCTTAAAAAAAAAATCAACACATCATAAACAGGTTTAGACAAGACCGGCAACCATTTGCCGACAGGGATTGGGGGTTAAAAAAAAAAATCGACTTTACGTTGCTTTCAAAGAGCCAGTTTGAAAACAACTGCAAATTAATAAAAATGAATAAATAAAATTCAACATGGAAAGTAAACAAACAAAAAAAAACTACATGATTTTGTTTTCATTCAATTCAAACATTTTTATTCAACAGTACAATAAAGGTAGCCTTCTGTTGTTCACTGTCACATTTTAAGTGGGGAAATTGCCAGATCAGTGTGACTGAAGCAGAACTGTACCATTTAGAAATGTGGTGACAGCACATAAAATTTGAAAAACATTCACCACTTGTTATTTTTCCTGAGGAAAACATGGTGTCCATTTGCAGAGAAACAAGAGGATGATGCCAACTCATTAAACGTAGAGGCCACTTTAACGTATTAAGTCAGAAGCCACATTTTTGAGAAATACTGTATGGTAGTTCTTGCCGATGTCTACACATGCTTTGTACCATTCTACAACCCCATGCATAAAACAATATGTACACACTATCTCATACAATTACTCAAATTGAGTATTCTCACCCTAGAGCTGTAGTCTACTTTCAATGAACAATTAGTTTTTAATAGTGCACTTACTGTCATCCCCCAGTTTAGATGAATGTTCACCGATGAGCTCTTCACCAACATCCACTATTTGTTCACTGTTTCTGCAGTTATCCTCTCTCCATTTGCGCAACTTGTCTCGCATCTCTGTAGATAAGAGTACATAAGATAAATCGTGCCACTCCAAATAGCGGCGTATATTGGTAAACAAACTTCGTTCGTGTGTTGTGCAGGAATTTGGTACGATATGCAGTAGTGAAACACAGCCATATGCGAGCAAACCATAGCAGTGTGCTGCTCTGTATTTTAGCAGGGGAACTTCGCAAACACCACAATTACAGCCACACAATTGTCAGTATATTCCTAAAATATATGATTTGCATTTTATATTTGCAATGTGTATCAGTCACAAGCTTGCAGCTATGCATCAACATAAACAACCATCGCTTGAAGATAAGATTGACGTGCAACAAACCATACGCGAACAGAACTAAAGTCATTTTGTCTATTACAATATGTAACTATCCTGTTATGATCAATCATTAACAACATCCAAGGGAAATTGACAGTCGTTCACCTTGAATAAGTCTTAGCGATTACAAAGCTAAAGCTAACAGCGTAGCATTGTTATTACTAGCGGCGATCTACTTCCCACTTTGACATGCTGTCACTTTGGAGCATAAAAAATACGACCTCACACAAAGAGCATCCTTACTATACTGTGCTATCAAATAATTATTCAGTGAGAATTACGCCTTGTCTTACCTTCCCAGCCTACATCGTACATTTCTGAAACCGACGCCATCTTTTCTTTACAACACCCCCCCCCGTGTGTAAGTCATGTGACTGCTAGTGGGCGTGTCATCATTATAACATATTCGCCGATGATGAATAAAATATTTGAACTAGAAAAGCCAACATTCTATTTTTTTGGGGGGGGGGGGGGCATGGTTCAAATTGTTGTACATAAGTATTTTAATAAGTAATTTAACCTAGCTTTGTCAGTGCAAATTATCTTTGTCCACACTCATTGTCATAGGACTATGTGTCAAACTCAAGGCCCGGGGGCCAGATTCGGTCCGCCACATCTTTTTATGTGGCCCGCGAAGACAAATCAAATTTATGTTAGTACTAAAATTGAAAATTGTCTTCACTTTTAAAAAATAGAGCTATTGCGTATATTTTTTACCATTCATCTTTGAAAAAAATGTGAACATTTTTTATTTGTTTCAGATTTGAAAACTAGTTATTCATCAATTTGTTGTGTAGTCTATACTTTATATAATATGAGGTGTTAATACATTTATTTGGGTTGACAGTCATAATGGCCCTCCCAAGGAAACTATGACGACGATGCGACCCGCAACAAAAATTAGTTTGACACCCCTTCCATAGGGAGTTGTAAACACCCACAAGGATGCTTGTCCAAGTCACCCACTTGTGGTACGAATCTCTAAAAATAAACATTCATTCATTCATTAATTTCCTGAACCGCTAATCCTCACTATGATCACAAACATTCTGGAACCTATATCAGGTGACTTCCGGCAGTAGTCGATGTACACCCTGAACGAATCACCAGCCATTCGCAGGCGAGACTTCACAGTGTTAAATGCTACTGCCGAGTCCCGACACTTGGGGGGATACAGTGAAAGCACTCTGTTTGTGATCTGCATCAAGTTAAATCGTTCCGATATAAATATAATTCAAATGAATAAATAAACATCCAAGTCTGATGGATTGTGGGTACAGTATGTGACAACTGACTCCAGCCATAATCTTGATGAGTGTGGAAAGAATGGAGTGAGGTATTGGCAGCTCATCCTAATGTCTGCAGTGATGTAGACTCTGTATTGGTCTGTTGTGGTGAAGGAGGAGTCGGGTGGAAAGGTGAAGCTCTCAATATACCAATCAATGTACTTTTCTACCCTCACTTACAGTCAGGAGCAGTGGGTTGCGACTGAGAGAACAAGAGCCCACATGCAAGTGGGAAATGATTTCCCTCTGTAGGGCTCTCTCCCTTTAAAATAGGGTGAGAAGCCACCGCTACTAACCCTGTACAGCTGGATTGACACATGGACACTGTGCTAAGCCAAATGCAACAAAATGTTATTCTGTAAACACTTATTCATACCGGAATTCAAGATTCAAGAGTTTTTATTCGCCATGTTTGAGCGTGCCAAACAAGGAATTTGACTTCGGTAAATCACAGCCTCTGTTCAACATTTAGGTGACTAACAACACTCAGGACATGTGAAAAATGGCAAATATTCTCAAACATCCCCTGACAAAGTCTAAGTCTAAATATAACTGGCTTTTCGGGTTGAACTTTGAATCTGGTTGACCTTGTCAAACATAAATACGCATCGTCTATGAAATACTAAAATTGAAAAACACATGCTTTAAAACTGTAAAAACTCCCAATGAGGTGTTTTTGGTCGCAAAGAGAGTGTATTTGGAACTATACAACAAATAATAATACTCTCAAATCAACAGTGTTGCTAGTCTTTCTTTTTTTATTCAAGACTCCAATCGCGACCAAAGCCTCAAAGGCCAGGCCGGATTTTTACCCATGACCTCAAAACTGTGAGGCAGATTTGTCAGTTGTACCACTCTACCACCACGATCATGATGTAGAGAAACGTAAAATTGTTATTCAAGTATCAATCATTGGATTGTGATTTTCTTCTGAGGTTCTCATCTACTGCTGACCACATTACATATTGATGTGGATTCCAGCACAAACTTGCTTACAGATACATTTCAGGGCTCTTGTGTCATATCCTATGCATAGGCACAATGCTCTATGAAGGGAGAGCGAGATGGAGATCTTTCTCCTGGCATTACTGATGGTGTTAAGTGTCTGAGCATAAACAGTAATGGCCAAGTGCAAGTGCAAAACACTAAGACTGAATATGATCTTTATTTAAATGAGTCATAGTTTCAGGAATTTGTGTCTTTGTAATTTAACAGTACATGGAGTAGTGCAAGTGAATTTATATGCCTTTGAATTCATCTGGCAACACCAAATACTAAGTCATTATGTTAAAATTATCATACACTGACCTTAAAACTGGAAGATGCCAAGGAGAGTCTCTATGAAAATGAAAGCCCCAATAAATAATATTGTGTAACACACTACACAGCAAATCTCACATTCTGGGTTTGAAGATGATGTTAAAGTGCTCTGTGAACAGGTTTTCTATTACTTTTAAGATCAAACTGGGTGTAGTGAAGTAAGATTAAAAGACTCATGACATAAGGGGCCTGTGTTTATTGGAGCTAAAGAAATGTCACAAAATGGAAGGTTACATCCATCCATCTATCTATCCATTATGTGAATCGCTTATCTTCATGAGGATCGCGGGTGCGCTGGGGCTTATTCCATGACTTCGGGCAGTTGGTGGGGGACACCCTGAACCGGTTGCCAGGCAATCGCAGGGCACACATAAACAAACAACCATTCACACTCACACCTACGGGTATTTAAAATTACCCCAAGACCACAGCATCGACTCGCCAAGGAAAACAGCTAATAAACGGCAGTGCTCCCTCACCTCAGTTAAGGGCAGTGTTGATGACTCAACAGTAAGGAAGAGACTGGGCAAAAAAAAGTGAAAATTTGAGGAGTGCAAATACTTTTTCACAGTTCTGTTGTTGGAGCCCTCTGAAAACACAAATTGTCCCGCTTGAATGGTACTTATGTAGGTTTCCACACCTATCACACACAGGACAAGTGTAGAGTATAGTATATTTTGCTTTGCAGTCCGTGTGTATGAAAATATATTCCAGTGGAATCACTTCACAGGCATTTTATTTTGATTTCTGACAGAAGCAATCAGAGTTGGCCATCTCTAAAATGAACAGTTATAGAGTAAAAATTGAGGTAAGGCTGAGGTGCTTTCTGTGGTTTTGAAACAGTTCCTGTTCCATCTAGATTTCATTTTCATTGGTGTTTTACAGTGAGTTGCGGAAAATGAAGACGAATGCAATTAGCAACCATGTTTGGACTAAGCCCTCTGGAGCCAGCGCCACGATGTTTACGTTGGAATCTGATTGGTCCGCTGTCTAACCAAGTTGCTTTCACCTCACTGCGAATAACTTTGTACAGATGACTTCAGCACGCTTACAGACTCCGTCTCGTGCACCTTTGACCTCTCCAAAATTCCAAGCGAGAGGCCCTGAGCAAGAACTGATGGAACATCGCTGTTGGCCTTCCTTACTGTCTTGCTCTTTACTCTCTTGCTTTGGTGCCAAGAACAATATTCAGATCCATGTCAGGGTAGCACCACATTGGTCATCAGTAGAAGATTGCTTTGGTGGAGTACTAGCACATGAATTTTGTTTTTGTATTAGCTTCACTTACCTCCTCCATAGTCATTAAAAATATTTGGAATACCTAAAGTTTCATTCTTAAAAAATATGTTATTATGGTTTCTTTGACTAAAATAAAGACAAACACTTGACTTAACAACTAAAGCTTGACAAAATAAAAACGAGATTAATATTCATTCATTTAATCAGCTTCTGAACCGCACATCAATCAACGTGCTAACCACTACCAAAGGTAATTGAAACTGGACTCAAATTGAGACTAAATTTCATAATGGCTAATAAAATTGATAACACGAGATGGAATCGTCTCGAGCACTAAATCATTTTTTAAGGGGACAAACTTGTACAGTCATTGAGGACATGATAGAAGGGGTTGAGCTGACAAACCATTATTCTTTTTTAAAGGGTTATAAATCTGTCATCATCATAACAGTGAAAGGAAAAGCCATTCTTTCACAGGAGAGAACCTAGGGGTTGCAAATATAAGGAGAAGAGGAGCAGCTCCAAAAGTCACTCAAATATTTTTTACATTGTCGATTTCTTTTGCTGTCTTTGTCTGAGAATACTCAGTATTCTGCCTGTACCAGTAAATTATTTCCCATCCATTCTACTTAAAAATCAATTTTGTTTGTTTATTTCGGCAAGTACATGATCAACATTCATTACAATTATGTTTAACATAATGTGAAATTAGACTAAAATTGAATACTAACTAGTCATTCACATAACGTTTTCACACATGCACTGAAACTGGACAATAGGACATACGTATGTTTATATAGAGTACATGGAGAAATTACTGACCAAGGATCCTTATGCATTAGTACAGTGGTTCTTAACCTCTGTTCCTAACCAACTGTGTAGTTTGGCTCAGTAACTACTAACAGAAAAGCAGGAAAAACGCTAAGTTTAGTGTTACTTAGCTTCTCCATCAATGAAAAAGATCAGGTCAATCTCGCTTCCATCAGGCCTGCTAAATGTATGTCACACTTTGCATAGTGTATTTACAGTACATACTGTATGTCTCACTTCACTGGTTCTTTTATCTCAAACAAATTATTTTAGGTTGCATTACCTGACATGTTTCAGCTTGTACTTCCGCCTTCATCAAAGTGTCAGGTAATGCAACATGTCAGGTAATGCAACCTAAAATAATTTGTTTGAGATAAAAGAACCAGTGAAGTGATTAACAAGTAAAAACAAAATGAACTTAGTACAAATACTGTATCTCTATTTTTAATTACTTGAGTTCAGTACTCTTAAAAGGTGGCATTATAATACTAAAGGACCATACAGTTGGTCTGTAACAGTATATGGCACTCCTATTCTTTCATCTCCAATGTTCCTTTAATCCCTTGATTCTCTGTTCCTTTGCCATTCCATATCAGAGACATCTCATACACACTTATGACAAAGCAAATAAACAACAGCTTTTAAAATGCGCTGAAGGGCCGATATCATTGGAATCAACGCTTATCGGTCCTCCAGACGCCGGCAGTGTCTTCAATTCCCACAGGCTCATTGCAACAGGATGTCTGCATTGGCATTTTGACGCCTGGGCCTGCTGGGCCATCTCTCTCAGGTTCCCATGAAGCCAGGTGAGGGATGCAGTTGTGCATCAGTGTGCAGAGGTACAGGTAGCACAGCAATCCTGTTCTTGTTGGCTGAGTGTGCAGTTGTAGTATGCAAAGATCTAACCCCATGTTCTCCCTCTTGGATGGAACAGCTCCAAGGGCCTACATTACTGACGCCTGTATCCACGATGAAAAGCCGCTAGATGTTGTGGTAGGCCAGCACTGGAGCCTGTATCTGTGCCAACTGGAGCAAGCAGAAAGCATGCTCACATTCTTCTGTTCATTTGAAGAGCTGGAACTTTTTCAGTCAGTCACTGGCAAAGTCCTTCACAAAGTGTTGGTAGTATGGATGCTGGTAGCATGGAATAGGAAGTCATCCAGGTAGTGTTCTCGTGGAAATTTGGCCAGGACCCTTCACTAATTGAAGGTGGCTGGGGGAATGGAAAGCTCAAATTGCATCACCTTGCACTAGCCTTGTCCTTGGCCAATGACAGTGGCTGATCTGGTCTTAGCCCCTGTCAAAGGCTGATGCACATAACCAGAAAGCTATACATGTTGCGTACACACTAATGTGATATTTATTCAGTCCAACATAATGTTATGTACTGCATATTTAGTAACCACAGGGGAGAACCTGCTTACAGGGAGAATATGCAAACGCCATAGAACGGGCAGATTTGGCCTAGTCTCTTAGAACTTACTTGCTGTGAGACAATAGTGCTAACCACCATTCTTAAGCTCCTAACATCCATCCACATTATGATTCCATTCCTCAATAACATAGTTGAGGCACAGACACTAAGTTATCACATCACAATGACTACCCACAGTCTGTGAGGAAAAATGGGAAGAATTCAAATGGCATTGTAGAGGGGTAGCAAACAGGGTGGGAACAAATAAGTGGTCAAAATCCATTATTTTGTTTGGAAACCTCACTAATTGATTATGTTAAAATACACCACAATATGATGATTACTGTGAGAAAGTTCAAGATCTATTCTTGAGGAGTCGTTATGTATTATTGGTAGAGCTGCATTCTGTACATACCAGTACTAGTAATGTCATGCCATATTTTTCAAAAATAAAATTATTATGTATTAAGCAATACTGAGCAATGTGTGGTGTACTCGAGATGGCAATTACTTCACACCACGCACAAAATGTACCAGGCACGGGGTAAAAGTCTCATAACTACAACAACACAGGATAATTGCTGTTCATCAACCCAACCACCAACGCATCCGTCCAACCAGCCAGGCAGCCATCCATCCGTTCGTCCATCATCTCCCATCCACTCATCCATCACGTAACAATCAGTTTCTACCTCAAGTAGATTCAGGAGGGGGCAAAAGTATCATGTTTTAATTTTTTTTAAGTATTATTTATTCATTGTATGTGCATTCTTATTTTTACTTTTTGTATTGTTTACTTGAATGTTTTGTCTGTGGACCAATTGAGTGTAATATGTCTTGTCTCCACCGTGGGATAGTAGGAAACGTGATTTCGATCTCTGAGTATATCTTGACGTGAAGGAATTGACAAAAAGCAGACTTTGACTTTGATCCTACACTGCAATATAATCAATCCGGATCATTTTTAGAGTCAACTAATAATTAGCGCTTTTGATGACTTTCTTTACAAAGGGTGAATGGGTTCAAAAATAACCACATTAGCGGTATTTATGCAAGGAGGTCAAGATGTAGCAGTCTGTTCACAGGGTTTGGGCTGCACCCTTTCCCATGTTACAGTTCTCCATGTTATGCTCATGGGGGATTTCATGGTGGATGAATCACTCACGAATAGGGCTGTCAGGCATGTTGGTCATTTGACGTTACACGAAAGAAGAAGAAGGCATGCAACCATTTTGAAACCAAAAAGTATCTGTATTCAATCTATTTAAGATGGAGTTTGGAAAGTGTCATTAATAATCTGTAAAGGGAAAACACCCCCCCTCCAGCGAAAAACAGACACGCAAACAATTCCAATGAGCTACCACTACTATGAGTTGGTGTGGTGTTGGCCAAATTCAAACTGTGCCTGTCAAGCTCAATGTCCCAGTCTTTTCAGCTGTGGGTCATTAATGACTGTCATACCCACTAATGACAGACATTTTATTCGGCTTAATGCCACGGTCTTTCAAACAGTCGGCATGGAATTCAAACTGGTATTGAATAAGATCTTGTTTAATTTATTTTTAGTTATTGAACGTCTGGGTTGCCTTGAATTCAGAGACCCTGCAATAATAATGTAAAAACAAACAAACAAACACACAAACAAACAAAATAAGACTTGTAATTGAATCTTAATGAAAAAAATGATCTTGTCTTTCCTATTTATTTTTGGAGTGATTTAAAGGAGATATACTGTATTGTGGTGAGCTGTCATGAAATTATTAAAATTTTCAGTGGTGGGTAGCGCAAGTCAAACAGATCTACACTGTCATGTTGATACTTGGGAAGTAATGGAGTACATGTAACAGTTTTATGTGAGATTATGTACATAGTATTTATATATTATTCATATAATATATCGATATAAAAATGTAAAAGGTAACTATATTCCTACAGTTGCAGAAAATAAACAATCAAATCACAAATATAATTTATTTTTAAAAAGTGACAATATTTCATCGGATTACAATTTTAATGCCCTTCTCCATGGCAATGGCAAAGTACATGAGTGAATTGCAGGGCACCATCCACCTTTACTGTGATGTTTGTTACCTGTTTAACATTTGTTTGTATATGCATCATCCTTCATGACATCAATTGATGGATTCACTTGCCTCTACAACTCTTCAACTGTCATGCCTTTTCCATAATTGGACAGAGACTGTTTGATTATTGGCCAAAAAAATCACAATTTAAGTTGGCCTGGGTTGCTGACTTGTCACTTCTTTACTGCATTTCCCATGGCTCTTGTTTAACCCCGCGGTTGTTTTATAGCCACACAGAAATGTCGGAATTACTTCCCAAAACCCTCAACTCATTTTCAGGATTTGAGTGTTTTGCACAAATTCTGTGGACATTTACATTCTGTGGTGAATTGTTAAGAAAAAACACGCATTTGGGGGCCCGTAGACAGAGCCGCAAGAATGCTCAATTTTCTATATTTATCTTGATGTTTGACTTCTGACCTTCCCTCCAATGGTCTGCTTTTACTCCAATAACCTATATATATTTTTTAGTCAGTCTACAATCCCAGTCTGCACAGTGTTATCGTGCGAAAAATAATGACGTAAAAAAAGATCAATGTGTCACTGAACCATTCTCAACGCATCCTCTTGGAAAATAGGGTGTGCTTACTTTTACAGTCACATTATCCAAGTTGTTTATTTTTATTTATCCTCTCAAAAGATTTTGAATTGTCACCTCCAGGTATTAATTCTGGAAAATATCTGGCAATCCCAAAACCTGCTGGACGACACCAGCTGGCAGTTTTCTGGCCCATTTTTCAATTTTATATTTTTCATTTTGGCCTAAACTGAAAACCAGGCGTTAGTGTGCAATTAAAATCAAATAAAACAATCACTTTATTTTGTTTTTGTTTTATTATTGCCAATTGAAGGAATGAACGATGTCCACACACGTAACGATCAGTCGCATGAATGCAACCTCATGAGTCAAACGTGTTCAAACTTGTCACCCTGCCTTAAATTCAGCATTTAATTTTCAGAAACAGTTGGGAGTAGTACTGACGGTCATTTTTGAATTAATGGACAAACTCCCGAGGAGCATTTTATCTCCTGAATGGATAAATAAGTAAAAAAAAAGAAACATATTTTTGCATCTTCTTATACATTTGATACTGAACTGTTTTTTCTTCAACCCACACAATTCTTGCACCAAGAGGTGCATATTACATTTGATGGATTTACACAGTTCTAAACCAGCAATATAAGACCTAAACATTGTTTGTCAAGCTTTCCACACTCTTCAAATTCATGACACAAGGAGAGCCGACTGTTCTATCAGATAATATTCATGAGTTCGAAACACAATCTGAATGAATCAGAGTTGCTGTAATCATCATGTTGTTCGTCTCAGATTTATTTTCATTTGTTGAAAATTGTGGTCATTTGAAGCTGGAGCCAAATCAGCCTCTGTAACCGGATACGTATTTGTTCCTTACTCTTTTCAATGTTAAGAGCCTCTTATAAAGTAACATGAAATAGGCAAAAAAGATTTCATTCGTGAGAATCTGTACATTTTACTTTGGTGGTCCCATCCTTACAGGCCCCTTGTCTGTGTCACGCTCCTGCCTGGGAGAGGTGAGGCTTCATTCAACGTGGGAAACCCAGTCAATTAAACGAAGGAATGAAAATCCATGCCACAGGTCTTGTTACAGTATGGCCAAGGACGAAAGGAGCTACTTATTTATATCGTCACCTAATGCAGGGATTGGATGTTAAGAATAAAGATTGAGTATCCCAACGGATCCTGAGCACAGTAAATTTATTGTTGCTGATCAGTCAGCGAAAATGTGCCCATTTCACAAACTAATGGAAACTTAAGGTAACTGCTGTTAAAGCCTAGGTATTGAAACTTTTCTAGCGTGGCCATCACTGAAAGCCACATTGTGTATCTGTAGAAAGTTGTTGTAAAGACCTGGGGGTCACCTCAATGCAGCAAGCAGAGACTTGAAATATGACTAAAAGAAAGCAGTTGAATGTGTAGTGGCTGGTAGTGGACTGGATGTCTTAAAAAAAGAATGAGTAATTTTGCTAATTTATGGGTTTATAATGAAAAGCTGTTCTTTTGTGTATGTGGTTCCTTACACATAGGCTGTTTCAGTCAACTTAAGTTGCTGTCTCATGGGCTATGGGGGTGTGGGGTTAACATCTATGGGTCTTTGGTCACTCAGCAGTCACCAACTCTTACTCCCTGCTTGACTCATGTCACTGCACCTGGAATTTGGTATTATCATGGTAAGTTTCCCATGGGATCTTTGAGTGTAATCCTATGTTCTCTATAGTGATTGCCCTGTTGAACTTCAGAGGCTTTCCCAACCTGTGTTTCATTACCTGAGTAATGAGTTTTGTTTGTTTTGTCTGTTGCAAAGATAGGAAACAGTAGCCATCTACAATAATTATCCTCACTGCCTTGCAACTTGTTAACAGTCGTTCAAATTTCAGGCTAATTGCACTTGGATAACAACAGAATTGTGTGTAGTTGTTTAAAGTAATGAATGAAAATGAAGGCAATTATCACTCGTATGATAACTTTGCACAAACTGTCATCTTTCAAACAATGTTTAATCTTAACACTTAAAGAAAAACAGAGAGTCATAGGGGAATATTGGAAATAGGGAGTTTTGTTATAAGAATTTGGCCCACCAATATATATGAAAAGTAAGTAAAAAAATACGCACACGCGCGCACGCACACGGAAGAAGATGGATGGATGGATGGATGGATTAACGTGTGTGGTGCAATGTGCTGTTGCATGAGCGAGGCTAACCCTCATAGAAGACTGAGCCTCGATTAAGGTCCTTCCGCTCTGGACCACCACACTAGTGCATTGTTCCTAGAGTCGGAACCCAGGGGGGCCGCATACGTACCCCCTGAGTCGCATTGACCCTTCGTTAACACCGCTAGGTATCCAGGTCAAGCCACTCAGGGCAGAAGAGCTGGGGATCGATCCTCCCCGATCAGAGTAGGCCAGCCGCGGTGAACCGCTGCCTTTCTCCTCTGATCAGGGTTCAAGAGCACTGGAGCCAGCCCTGACTAAGCAGTGCCTCCCCAGTGCTCACCTCCCGGTTGTACCTACAAAAAAAAGCTTCTTTCTTCTTGAGCAATCTTCTTTCTCCCATGCCAACGCACGACCTAAGGAGATGCTGGAGCCATTCCTCCAACTTTGCTGTGCTTCCTACATCGCGAGGCTCCAGGGAAGTCAAACAAAGTACCTAGAGGGAACTCACCTGTACTGCAATACCTGTGGAGGGAATGGCTGAAAAAGAAACCCTACTCTACATCGCCTAGGTCCCGGTGCATCCTCGGCCTAGTCACCTAAGCTGGACTAGGGGATGTGAGTATTAGGGGTAAGAATTTGGAACCTGTGCCAATTGGCCATTTAGGGTCCAACATTAACGTGTGTGGTGCAATGTGCTGTTGCATGAGCGAGGCTAACCCTCATAGAAGACTGAGCCTCGATTAAGGTCCTTCCGCTCAGGACCACCACACCCTGCGTGCATTGTTCCTAGAGTCGGAACCCAGGGGGGCCGCATACGTACCCCCTGAGTCGCATTGACCCTTCGTTAACACCGCTAGGTATCCAGGTCAAGCCACTCAGGGCAGAAGAGCTGGGGATCGATCCTCCCCGATCAGAGTAGGCCAGCCGCGGTGAACCGCTGCCTTTCTCCTCTGATCAGGGTTCAAGAGCACTGGAGCCAGCCCTGACTAAGCAGTGCCTCCCCAGTGCTCACCTCCCGATTGTACCTACAAAAAAAAGCTTCTTTCTTCTTGAGCAATCTTCTTTCTCCCATGCCAACGCACGACCTAAGGAGATGCTGGAGCCATTCCTCCAACTTTGCTGTGCTTCCTACATCGCGAGGCTCCAGGGAAGTCAAACAAAGTACCTAGAGGGAACTCACCTGTACTGCAATACCTGTGGAGGGAATGGCTGAAAAAGAAACCCTACTCTACATCGCCTAGGTCCCGGTGCATCCTCGGCCTAGTCACCTAAGCTGGACTAGGGGATGTGAGTATTAGGGGTAAGAATTTGGAACCTGTGCCAATTGGCCATTTAGGGTCCAACATTAACGTGTGTGGTGCAATGTGCTGTTGCATGAGCGAGGCTAACCCTCATAGAAGACTGAGCCTCGATTAAGGTCCTTCCGCTCCGGACCACCACACCCTGCGTGCATTGTTCCTAGAGTCGGAACCCAGGGGGGCCGCATACGTACCCCCTGAGTCGCATTGACCCTTCGTTAACACCGCTAGGTATCCAGGTCAAGCCACTCAGGGCAGAAGAGCTGGGGATCGATCCTCCCCGATCAGAGTAGGCCAGCCGCGGTGAACCGCTGCCTTTCTCCTCTGATCAGGGTTCAAGAGCACTGGAGCCAGCCCTGACTAAGCAGTGCCTCCCCAGTGCTCACCTCCCGGTTGTACCTACAAAAAAAAGCTTCTTTCTTCTTGAGCAATCTTCTTTCTCCCATGCCAACGCACGACCTAAGGAGATGCTGGAGCCATTCCTCCAACTTTGCTGTGCTTCCTACATCGCGAGGCTCCAGGGAAGTCAAACAAAGTATCTAGAGGGAACTCACCTGTACTGCAATACCTGTGGAGGGAATGGCTGAAAAAGAAACCCTACTCTACATCGCCTAGGTCCCGGTGCATCCTCGGCCTAGTCACCTAAGCTGGACTAGGGGATGTGAGTATTAGGGGTAAGAATTTGGAACCTGTGCCAATTGGCCATTTAGGGTCCAACATTAACGTGTGTGGTGCAATGTGCTGTTGCATGAGCGAGGCTAACCCTCATAGAAGACTGAGCCTCGATTAAGGTCCTTCCGCTCCGGACCACCACACCCTGCGTGCATTGTTCCTAGAGTCGGAACCCAGGGGGGCCGCATACGTACCCCCTGAGTCGCATTGACCCTTCGTTAACACCGCTAGGTATCCAGGTCAAGCCACTCAGGGCAGAAGAGCTGGTGATCGATCCTCCCCGATCAGAGTAGGCCAGCCGCGGTGAACCGCTGCCTTTCTCCTCTGATCAAGGTTCAAGAGCACTGGAGCCAGCCCTGACTAAGCAGTGCCTCCCCAGTGCTCACCTCCCGGTTGTACCTACAAAAAAAAGCTTCTTTCTTCTTGAGCAATCTTCTTTCTCCCATGTCAACGCATGACCTAAGGAGATGCTGGAGCCATTCCTCCAACTTTGCTGTGCTTCCTACATCGCGAGGCTCCAGGGAAGTCAAACAAAGTACCTAGAGGGAACTCACCTGTACTGCAATACCTGTGGAGGGAATGGCTGAAAAAGAAACCCTACTCTACATCGCCTAGGTCCCGGTGCATCCTCGGCCTAGTCACCTAAGCTGGACTAGGGGATGTGAGTATTAGGGGTAAGAATTTGGAACCTGTGCCAATTGGCCATTTAGGGTCCAACATTAACGCGTGTGGTGCAATGTGCTGTTGCATGAGCGAGGCTAACCCTCATAGAAGACTGAGCCTCGATTAAGGTCCTTCCGCTCAGGACCACCACACCCTGCGTGCATTGTTCCTAGAGTCGGAACCCAGGGGGGCCGCATACGTACCCCCTGAGTCGCATTGACCCTTCGTTAACACCGCTAGGTATCCAGGTCAAGCCACTCAGGGCAGAAGAGATGGTGATCGATCCTCCCCGATCAGAGTAGGCCAGTCGCGGTGAACCGCTGCCTTTCTCCTCTGATCAGGGTTCAAGAGCACTGGAGCCAGCCCTGACTAAGCAGTGCCTCCCCAGTGCTCACCTCCCGGTTGTACCTACAAGAAAAAGCTTCTTTCTTCTTGAGCAATCTTCTTTCTCCCATGCCAACGCACGACCTAAGGAGATGCTGGAGCCATTCCTCCAACTTTGCTGTGCTTCCTACATCGCGAGGCTCCAGGGAAGTCAAACAAAGTATCTAGAGGGAACTCACCTGTACTGCAATACCTATGGAGGGAATGGCTGAAAAAGAAACCCTACTCTACATCGCCTAGGTCCCGGTGCATCCTCGGCCTAGTCACCTAAGCTGGACTAGGGGATGTGAGTATTAGGGGTAAGAATTTGGAACCTGTGCCAATTGGCCATTTAGGGTCCAACATTAACGTGTGTGGTGCAATGTGCTGTTGCATGAGCGAGGCTAACCCTCATAGAAGACTGAGCCTCGATTAAGGTCCTTCCGCTCCGGACCACCACACCCTGCGTGCATTGTTCCTAGAGTCGGAACCCAGGGGGGCCGCATACGTACCCCCTGAGTCGCATTGACCCTTCGTTAACACCGCTAGGTATCCAGGTCAAGCCACTCAGGGCAGAAGAGCTGGGGATCGATCCTCCCCGATCAGAGTAGGCCAGCCGCGGTGAACCGCTGCCTTTCTCCGCTGATCAGGGTTCAAGAGCACTGGAGCCAGCCCTGACTAAGCAGTGCCTCCCCAGTGCTCACCTCCCGGTTGTACCTACAAAAAAAAGCTTCTTTCTTCTTGAGCAATCGTCTTTCTCCCATGTCAACGCACGACCTAAGAAGATGCTGGAGCCATTCCTCCAACTTTGCTGTGCTTCCTACATCGCGAGGCTCCAGGGAAGTCAAACAAAGTACCTAGAGGGAACTCACCTGTACTGCAATACCTGTGGAGGGAATGGCTGAAAAAGAAACCCTACTCTACATCGCCTAGGTCCCGGTGCATCCTCGGCCTAGTCACCTAAGCTGGACTAGGGGATGTGAGTATTAGGGGTAAGAATTTGGAACCTGTGCCAATTGGCCATTTAGGGTCCAACATTAACGTGTGTGGTGCAATGTGCTGTTGCATGAGCGAGGCTAACCCTCATAGAAGACTGAGCCTCGATTAAGGTCCTTCCGCTCCGGACCACCACACCCTGCGTGCATTGTTCCTAGAGTCGGAACCCAGGGGGGCCGCATACGTACCCCCTGAGTCGCATTGACCCTTCGTTAACACCGCTAGGTATCCAGGTCAAGCCACTCAGGGCAGAAGAGCTGGGGATCGATCCTTCCCGATCAGAGTAGGCCAGCCGCGGTGAACCGCTGCCTTTCTCCTCTGATCAGGGTTCAAGAGCACTGGAGCCAGCCCTGACTAAGCAGTGCCTCCCCAGTGCTCACCTCCCGGTTGTACCTACAAAAAAAAGCTTCTTTCTTCTTGAGCAATCTTCTTTCTCCCATGCCAACGCACGACCTAAGGAGATGCTGGAGCCATTCCTCCAACTTTGCTGTGCTTCCTACATCGCGAGGCTCCAGGGAAGTCAAACAAAGTACCTAGAGGGAACTCACCTGTACTGCAATACCTGTGGAGGGAATGGCTGAAAAAGAAACCCTACTCTACATCGCCTAGGTCCCGATGCATCCTCGGCCTAGTCACCTAAGCTGGACTAGGGGATGTGAGTATTAGGGGTAAGAATTTGGAACCTGTGCCAATTGGCCATTTAGGGTCCAACATTAACGTGTGTGGTGCAATGTGCTGTTGCATGAGCGAGGCTAACCCTCATAGAAGACTGAGCCTCGATTAAGGTCCTTCCGCTCAGGACCACCACACCCTGCGTGCATTGTTCCTAGAGTCGGAACCCAGGGGGGCCGCATACGTACCCCCTGAGTCGCATTGACCCTTCGTTAACACCGCTAGGTATCCAGGTCAAGCCACTCAGGGCAGAAGAGCTGGGGATCGATCCTCCCCGATCAGAGTAGGCCAGCCGCGGTGAACCGCTGCCTTTCTCCTCTGATCAGGGTTCAAGAGCACTGGAGCCAGCCCTGACTAAGCAGTGCCTCCCCAGTGCTCACCTCCCGGTTGTACCTACAAAAAAAAGCTTCTTTCTTCTTGAGCAATCTTCTTTCTCCCATGCCAACGCACGACCTAAGGAGATGCTGGAGCCATTCCTCCAACTTTGCTGTGCTTCCTACATCGCGAGGCTCCAGGGAAGTCAAACAAAGTACCTAGAGGGAACTCACCTGTACTGCAATACCTGTGGAGGGAATGGCTGAAAAAGAAACCCTACTCTACATCGCCTAGGTCCCGGTGCATCCTCGGCCTAGTCACCTAAGCTGGACTAGGGGATGTGAGTATTAGGGGTAAGAATTTGGAACCTGTGCCAATTGGCCATTTAGGGTCCAACATTAACGTGTGTGGTGCAATGTGCTGTTGCATGAGCGAGGCTAACCCTCATAGAAGACTGAGCCTCGATTAAGGTCCTTCCGCTCCGGACCACCACACCCTGCGTGCATTGTTCCTAGAGTCGGAACCCAGGGGGGCCGCATACGTACCCCCTGAGTCGCATTGACCCTTCGTTAACACCGCTAGGTATCCAGGTCAAGCCACTCAGGGCAGAAGAGCTGGGGATCGATCCTCCCCGATCAGAGTAGGCCAGCCGCGGTGAACCGCTGCCTTTCTCCTCTGATCAGGGTTCAAGAGCACTGGAGCCAGCCCTGACTAAGCAGTGCCTCCCCAGTGCTCACCTCCCGGTTGTACCTACAAAAAAAAGCTTCTTTCTTCTTGAGCAATCTTCTTTCTCCCATGTCAACGCATGACCTAAGGAGATGCTGGAGCCATTCCTCCAACTTTGCTGTGCTTCCTACATCGCGAGGCTCCAGGGAAGTCAAACAAAGTACCTAGAGGGAACTCACCTGTACTGCAATACCTGTGGAGGGAATGGCTGAAAAAGAAACCCTACTCTACATCGCCTAGGTCCCGGTGCATCCTCGGCCTAGTCACCTAAGCTGGACTAGGGGATGTGAGTATTAGGGGTAAGAATTTGGAACCTGTGCCAATTGGCCATTTAGGGTCCAACATTAACGTGTGTGGTGCAATGTGCTGTTGCATGAGCGAGGCTAACCCTCATAGAAGACTGAGCCTCGATTAAGGTCCTTCCGCTCCGGACCACCACACCCTGCGTGCATTGTTCCTAGAGTCGGAACCCAGGGGGGCCGCATACGTACCCCCTGAGTCGCATTGACCCTTCGTTAACACCGCTAGGTATCCAGGTCAAGCCACTCAGGGCAGAAGAGCTGGGGATCGATCCTCCCCGATCAGAGTAGGCCAGCCGCGGTGAACCGCTGCCTTTCTCCTCTGATCAGGGTTCAAGAGCACTGGAGCCAGCCCTGACTAAGCAGTGCCTCCCCAGTGCTCACCTCCCGATTGTACCTACAAAAAAAAGCTTCTTTCTTCTTGAGCAATCTTCTTTCTCCCATGCCAACGCACGACCTAAGGAGATGCTGGAGCCATTCCTCCAACTTTGCTGTGCTTCCTACATCGCGAGGCTCCAGGGAAGTCAAACAAAGTACCTAGAGGGAACTCACCTGTACTGCAATACCTGTGGAGGGAATGGCTGAAAAAGAAACCCTACTCTACATCGCCTAGGTCCCGGTGCATCCTCGGCCTAGTCACCTAAGCTGGACTAGGGGATGTGAGTATTAGGGGTAAGAATTTGGAACCTGTGCCAATTGGCCATTTAGGGTCCAACATTAACGTGTGTGGTGCAATGTGCTGTTGCATGAGCGAGGCTAACCCTCATAGAAGACTGAGCCTCGATTAAGGTCCTTCCGCTCCGGACCACCACACCCTGCGTGCATTGTTCCTAGAGTCGGAACCCAGGGGGGCCGCATACGTACCCCCTGAGTCGCATTGACCCTTCGTTAACACCGCTAGGTATCCAGGTCAAGCCACTCAGGGCAGAAGAGCTGGGGATCGATCCTCCCCGATCAGAGTAGGCCAGCCGCGGTGAACCGCTGCCTTTCTCCTCTGATTAAGGTTCAAGAGCACTGGAGCCCCTGAGCACTTACATCCTGAGTCCCCTTGACCCTTCGTTAACACCGCTAGGTATCCAGGTCAAGCCCCTGAGCACTTACATCCTGAGTCCCCTTGACCCTTCGTTAACACCGCTAGGTATCCAGGTCAAGCCACTCAAGGCAAAAGAGCTCAGGTTCAATCCACCCTGATCAGAGTTAGATCCAGCCTATAAAAGTATGCTCCTATCTTCTTGAGCAATCTTCTTTGTCCCATTACAACGCACGACCTAAGGATTTAATTCCTTCCACTTCCCTGTGCTTCATACACCGCAAGGCCCCAGGGAAGGCCAACCTGTTGTTGTTGTCGCCAGAGGGTCACTATTTCAGAAGGTTCCTACACTCACGGTTCCAATTTATTCAAATTCCTGGTTGCTCCCTCTTGTGGATACCTTGTGTACTACCTCTCATTCTCCAGCAGTTACTCCAGGTAATTTGGATATACTTTTGAGCGGCCCTGAGCGTGGCTTTATTGGATTTCCGATAATTAGTCAAAAGCTATTTTAATATTCTCAACCCTGAGTAGTGTGTCTTCAAATATGGCTGCGTCCTTTGTACCTGTTGAGTACAAAAGTTGCTTATCCATTTCATACCTTTCACTATCTTGCTTCTTTTTTTTTTATCCCCTACACTTTTGGTCTCATTGATTTTAATGTTCAGCTGTCAATTTTATTTTGTCAATTCCTGTTTATTGGTATTGTACTTCTATTTTAATTCAAACATCTAACTATCACATTTCATTTTACTATTGGACTTTAGTTTTGACATCTGGGGATCCCAATGGCAGTGTGTCCCATTTGCTGTGATCTCTTAGGAACACTGCAATCTCCACAACACCTTTTATTGGTATCCGCTCTTACCTGAAGGTCCTTATTTTGGGTGTCCATTACACTCACGGTACCATGATTTTTCCAAAATGGCCGCCACGCCGTCCGGTCACCCTCGGGCACCCCCTGGTTGCTATACCTAGCATTGCGTCCGATTGAATTTAGGTTGGTAGGTTTATTTAGATTTTTTTAGGTAGTTTTTTCGGGGGATTTAATTCTACTTTTTTTTTTTTTTAAATTAGGATTAGGGTTAAACAAAATTAAATTCAAATCGGTCATTCCTTATTTAGAATATTATTGTAATAATTGCACATTCACAATATAAGAATACAAGTACGTGCAGGTGAGGTTCATGACTGGGGAGGCACTGACGTTAATATATATATATATAAGGAGAGAATTTACGAAAAGGTATCAAAGCCCTTAAAATGATGGCACATGGCACATACTCTAAATAGAAAGAGTTGTATACCCCAACAATCTTTTCTACCATGTAACTTAAAAAAAAAAAAGTACATCTTCATTGGTAGTATAAATGCACTTTCATTGACCTTATTCATCCAACAAGGAGGCCTCGTAAGGTAGATGGTTCCAAAAATATTTACCAGGACCTTCAATACATTACCTGTAATGGTCTTCAATCATTTTCCTCAAATTGTCCCGTTTCAAGCCGGGACACTTAGTTTCTTTTTAAGTTTCTTACAAAGGCTTTTAAAAACCTTGTGGTAACAGAGGTAAAGAGAAGTTTTACAGACCATAGAAAGATTGACGTAAAATGATACTCCAGGGGGCTGCTTTTGTCTTGATGAACCCTTGAGAAAAGTGGCACCCATCTATTTACTGATTACTGTAATAGCAAGATATGGGTATTGTATTCAAGCCTGCTGTCTACAGTTCACTGGACCCTTCAAAAGGGTTGGAGCCACATTTGCTATATATGTACATTTTTCTTTCAAATCTCGAATTATTGTCAGATGTTAGAGAGCTGCATGCATTTTAAAGGTTATATATACTTATAATAGAAATGCTTGTTTCTGCACGAAAGGGGTTTTCAAAGTTTGTATCTGGTGGTCTGAGATCCAGATGACAGTAATTAGGGTAGTCAACTGTTTATCGGTTTCAGTCCGATACTCATTATCATTGCTGAGATGTGCGGTGCCAGATAATGCCATGTAGAAAGGATTTTTTTCAAGCAAAACACCGGGCAATTTGCATACTTAAGCAAACACGGAACTGGTTATCTTCAAACTTTTGAAGGTGAATGTCTCTGATGTGAGAGGGGGATTACTGGAGAAGAGGATTGGAGCAAGCACAGAGAGTCCTAAGCAAGCATCTTAAACCCTGGTATCTCTAGGGCTACGGCTGGTTCATGGCCCAGTAAAATACTCGATACTAGATTTATTTACAAGTATGCAAAAGATTTCAAAATGGGCGAATTTGGCCTTTTCATCCATGTTTGAAATCTAACATTTATTTACAGCAATTATGTCTTCCGCAAGAGTTTGTCCTTTGAGAATATTACTCTTTAAGTAGATTCTTCAGTCCTATTTATTATTTGTCCCATAAGAACCCATCACAAGCAGTTTAAGAGATTGTTTTGAGTATTTGGAAGTAACTCTGAAAATCTTTCCACCTCACATCTGAGTCGTTAAAGAAAAGACCGCATGATCATTTCAGTTTCCCTGAAAAATCAATTGTAACCCAAGCTAAAAGTGGAGTTGCTCCAAATGGCTTGAAGTACTCCGTACAATATCATATGTTAGTGTTTATCAATGCATTAATTTCAGGCCAGGCGTGCTGAGGGGGGATTATTTTCAGATATGGATGCTCCAAGTACTTCTTCTTAACAGAATTAGATTCCAATGCCTGACCCTTTTTTCTATGTGTGAGGTTGGCATTGAGACTCACTGGAGTCCCCTTGCCTGAAGTCATAAGCTTGGGAGTATTTAAGGGGTCGAAATGAAAATTATCTCCTTTTCCCTAAGGAAGAGGATCATGGTTTTGTAAAATAAAACCAGTAATGGAGGCTGTCTACTTGGCTTAAGGGCACATAAATGTCAATAGTGTACTTTCGCAACCATTCCCTCCTTTTCAGTAGAGTTTTCTTCCCCTTGCTTTAGTTTTTTCTGTGAGTCTACAGGGGTCGTTGCTACAGTTCTATCTGAAACATGGACACAAAGCAACTCAGCACTAAAACACAAAGTTCTTCCTGGGAGTAAAACATTGCCAGACTTCTTATAAATTAGATTACAGGAATATGTTTTTGTACAGGCCGAGGCCTAGGGCACTTTTGGGCATTCTGTGTTCAAGTCTCGGGCTTTAGAGCTCAAATTTAGAGGGGTTAGGGGTGAGCTTGGACTCCCCAGTGAGGAAACCAGATCGTGTTTGTTTTGATCATCGTATTTGACCTGGACTTGACTGACATGTGCCCCCACTTTACTAAATTGCCAAACAAAACACCCAGTACCACTGCTCAGCAATCATTTAATCATGTGGCTTGAATCAGAGTCACCAACAAATGTAATAATTCAAATTAGTTGATAGTTAAATTAAATATAATATAATAGTTAATATCTGACTTGTGCTTCATTGTTACTGATTATGATGGGTCATTTCAAAATGATCGCTCATTGTAGATGGAAAAGAAATTTAGGATAACAAACTTTCAGCCAAAATATAGCCCAGTGATGAACTCCAAAAAGTATTAAATATACATATTTTTTTAATGAAAAAATAATGATGAGTGGCAGATGTATCTCACCATGTGGGAGAAGCGAAAGTACGGAGGCTTCAGTCCTCAGGGCAGCTCATATGCAGATGAGAACAAATTACAATACAATATTGGTTTTAAGTGCTGTTAAAATGTGGCATCTGCTTATTTGGCATCGACCCCTCTGTGATGAGCATCAAAGATGTTGAGATTACATTGGTGTAGCATCTGAGAATGTTGAAAAGACTGACCTTGGCATGGAACAAAACATCTCCAGTCTCTTTGGTGTTAATAGCGTCATTTTGTACTAGTCAAACACGTGTTACCCATCACAACTTAAATCTGAGTCATTTGAAAGCTGCCACATTCTCCATTCTTGTTAAGTCCCCAATAATGATCCATTGTAGCTATTTTGTTGTCATATATCAGTTTCCACATGTTTTGATGCCCTGACTTGGCCAGCTGTAGGGCAGCTAAAAAGTTAATCATATTGATCAGTCTTGCTGTAACCTCTTCTTCTGTCTGGCCTTTGTGCTGCTAATGCTACAATTACACTATGTTCCCAGCAGCCATGGCAATCATAATTTAAGCCACTGTTGACGAAAAGGTCGAGGGATAATGTGTCAGAATGGGATTCGCAAATATGACAAGCCTGGCCAGAATTTCTGAACTCTCAAAAAAAATAAAATGCCATGGCAGTCACAGTGTAGATGGGAAACCTAGTCAGCCGTAGTCAAACACAACAAAATGTAACAATACATAGTAGGCATAACAAAACTTGGTTCTGCTATGATCTGGCATGCGCAGTCTGGTATAAGGCCGAACCCGGCAGGGGACCTTAATCAAAGTAGTCTTCTGAGGCCATAACCGTTCTCCAACTTTTTTTGACATGTGAATAAACACACCATACCTTGATCATGAATTAAGAAATGTGACGGACCCCTTCAGAACGTGATAGCCTGGCAAATGTCCTGGCCGTCCACATTAGACCAGGGGCCGAGCTGTGGTGCGCCTTTGAGCCTCCGAGGCACAGCAACACCTTTCCCCCAAAGCCATTCATGGATACCATGATAGAATGTGAACAAAGTTAAAGGTATGCACATGGACATCTGTCACATTGCTTTCCTTCCCTGTTTCCCAAACATGGCCTCTATAAAAAACGGTGTATTTGCAACTCTTGCCTGTACTTTGCTGGCTTCATGTCTCTGAATATTAACTTCTAGCCCAGGGGTGTCTAAACGCGGTCCTCAAGGGCCGCTGTCGTGCCTGTGTCCCATGTCTCCCTGCTGCAACACACCTGATTCAGTTCATCAGCTCTGAAGAAGCTTAATAATGACAGAGTTGGACATTCCTGTTCTATCCAAAAATGGGGACACAAGAGATTGACATTGGATTAGACTAGATTACTAGAGTCAATTTATTGTCGCTACATTGCACTCATTTACACACTATACAAGTAGAAGACGAAAGCAATTAAACACAACTTCCCCAAGACAAACATGACCTGGGACTGACCTGCGTGAGACTTGAGGGTTATGCCTTGAAACTTAAGCCCATATTTTATTGAGTGGTGCGGGTGGCAAGTGTTTACACATGCCCGAATGTTGATTTTTTCGTCAGGGTTTGTTCAACGTTGCAAACGGTCGTGAAGAGGTTCACCAGACATGCGGCAACAGTTTTAAACAGTCACAAAAAGCTTTTCTTGACGCCAGAAAACTTTGAACATGTTGGTAATTCTGTTGCGACAAGAAAACCTTTGGAACCGTTGAAACTGCTGGCAAAGATCTTTGCGATTGTATGTGACTTTGAATGAAACCTGATGAAAAATCAACATTCACTACATGCACACACACATGCAAAGCTGCCCCTCTCAGTGAGATTCGGGCTTTACTTGAGACTTCCCTATGTGTGACTAACTTCCAATGTTTGGTCCTTTTCTTCCTGCTGTTTTTGTTCAAGTTCTCGAATTAGTAAATCATAGCTCAGTCCTCACAATGACATACAATTTTCTAGCTATGCCTGCAGTTGATGTAACTTGGACTTGTCAAGTCACCATTGTCTTACGTTTACAGAAGGATGTATTTATGATCAAAGTGATGTAGAAGACTAATATGTAGAATTTTATAGCTAAATATTGTCAATATAATCAACAACATTGAGGAAATGATGTAAAATGCAACATATAGTGCACGTATTTTATGAACCACATTAGATTATTTGCTCCTAGTCTATCGCTAAAGGCTTCTATCCATACCCTAACACAGGCATGTACAAAGTTTGTCCTAGGGGCCGATTGCAGCCCGTTCAAATTTCCACTGGCCCGCAGCCTCTGGCATGAAATGAATGATTATGGCCGCCAGCCCTGTACCGTACACAGTAGAAAATACACGTGTACAGCTATTTAATATATCACCAGAAGATGGCAGAATACCCGTAGCCGTGCTCAATTACATTAGAAAACAACGCTAAGAGCATGCTCTGCCTCACCGAACACACCGCTCTCAGAGTCCCTTTAGGCGTCAGAGTGAATTTCTCAACGCAGCCCTCGCTGCATAACCCTTGTGTGACCCCTTCCAGCCTGTTTCTAAATTGGAGACTGTAGTAAAGAGAAGGAACGTTGACAGAGGGCCGTTGCTTCCAGGACAAGTGGAAATTGGCATTTCACTGAAATACGAAACAACTGTCTACCTTATTTGCCAAGACACTGGCTGTTTTCAATGAATTCAATTTCTGGAGACACTACCAGACAAAACACGAAAAGTACGACAATGTGACTAGGAATGAATGGACAGTGTCAAAAATGAAAGCAACTGAAAGCTAAATCATTGGCCCAATGCATTTTTACCTCACCAGCTAGCCTCTTTGCAGAATGCGTGGACACCCCTGATCATTTAAATATCTAGATCAACAGTTCAAAGACTCTTAAGCCTCTTTCCCACTGAGGGGCGAGCGATAGCGGGTGTGAATTTTGCGTTCTCTGTAGAGTTGGTTCAAGGTCGCAAATGCCCGCCAAACGGTCAGCAGACGTTCGCCTGTCCTGAATTTTGAACATATTCGAAATTTCTATGGGACAAGAAAAATCACTAAAACAGTTGGCAAACGTCTGGCAACTTTGAACGAATGCTGACAAATTCTGCCGAAATCTGACGAGAATGCCAACGTTCGTTGCTATTCGCAATTGTTTGCCACTCAGTGAAATGGCTGTAGAATGTTGATGAACTGTCACCAAACGCTCTCTTTACACAAAATAAGCTAGTAAGAGCAAGTTTAACAATGCTCACGCTTTCATCCTTCTGTTGCCCTTCAAAGGCCTAATGACAAGGTAGAATCCAAGCAACCATAAAATGAAACCGGAGGACCGTGGTGACTCAACTCAGAAACGTAAATAAGGTGGACCCTCACATTGGCTTTTGGTGAGCATTACTCAATGTCCAGAGTCCCCTGCACTTAGGACTCATCCCACTTAGGTGTGTTTTTGATGTTGACCTTGTGATTTCTAGTGGTAGGTAGACTCTACTCTTCCAAGTGCTACAACTATCCACAATATCATAATCATGGACACACTCTGAACTTGAGATGTGACTTGTAACTTCACACAGCTTTACCACTTAAACAGCCGCATATGTGAAATTAGAATGATGGATTATTGCTTTAGCAGACAGCATCGAGGTCGTGTTCTCAACAGATAGCTTAAATGTTCAACTTTTAACTCTTCAGCTTTTTAAGTGTAAGACTTTTGGTGTGCTCAATTAACTTCATCCGCATTGTTTGAGTCACAATAAGAGCACTCATAACCTTGGCCTGCATGTGTACAAAAACAAAACTAGCAAATAAGTGTAGCCTCATTACAGAGATTCTCTAAGTAGATAATATAGGCAACACAGCACAATTATATCTCTATGTCCTTAAGGCAACAAATCACTTACACACTGTATAGAAAACATCTACTGCCTACCATCTGGGCCAGCTGCTCAAGGTCCCTGTCAGCGCACAGCCACCCAGAGCTTACCAACAGAACACATTACACACGCACAAGGAAAATGTCAGCACTTAACTGCTTGCACATTTGTTACTTATTCACATTTCCCACGATCAACAACAAAAACATGGGTTTGATCTTCAAATGGTCTAATTTGATGATTTGTTTTCTTCCAGACACCGAGTTGGGCAGGTCAGGAAACCTTTAGTTGCTCAAAGATAAATGTTTCCTAATCATTGTGCTCCATTCCTCTAACCACCACCGCCAGTGTTTAGCTTCTGCACTTGTTTCAAATCGCAGATTTGATTAAATCAACAAAAGCCAGTTTGCCGATGATTGTCGTATTCCTGGACATTTCATTCTGGAGTTAGACTTTCTTCCAACAGTAATACCTGGTGAGGTTTTAATGTGCATTTTGAGTCATTGAGTGAGACAGTTCCAAGTCCTACGTCTGATACACTTTGTGTGTGCGTGAGCTGCAATGATGAATGGCTGTTTAGTCTATTGGTTTTATGATGTTTAAGTGGTACACTTAACGTCGGTGGCAGTCCCCTTGACTTGGACATCAGCTGAAGGGGCACACAGAAGTATGTACAGTTACCAGCGGTCACAATCTCTGCCAGTCATTCTGCCCATCTGAGGACATGAGGGAGCCATAAAGAACCATTAGCCAGACGGTCACAATCTTTTTAATGTCGCCCGCACCACCCCCGCTTTTCCTACATCTGACCTTCTCATAACTCACTCTTTTGCTACTCATTCGCTCTATCTTTATCGCAAGATCCCTAAAACAGGCAATTCTTTTCACATTCTTACTTTTAATGTGCCTCCACATTGATTACGTTAAAGCACTAAATGAGAATCCTGTGTAAATTACACCGGCTTACTCAACATCAAACCTGGAAAATCTAAATTGTCTGTTTAGCCTGAAAAAGAAGAAGTATTCATTTAGCCAAAGGCTGATGGGTTTTTGCTTTTCATTGAGAAGATGGACTTGGCAAATTGATGCTCCTTTTATTCAAAAGCAACACCAGTATAGGGGGGGGGGCACAAGGACACGTATGAACGAGGTGAATTGTCAGCGGCAGTGCCACTGGGAATAAAATTTAAAATGTATTTTCCCTTAAAACATCTGCAGTAAACAGCAAAACAATTTGTCTAAATAGTCGGTTTGACTGTGATTGGTTTATTCTGAACACAGTCACATCCCCATTTATAAAGGTATGCATACTCATGCAATCACATTTTCTCAGTTGTTACTTTTTACTTAATGTCTGTAAAACATTTGATTATTTTTCTCTTAAATTGAATTGCACAGATTACATGTGTCATTAATGGTGACAAAAGTTTTAAAATGATCTTGGTCTATTTTTTGTATAGCACACCTGACATTTGAAGATGTGTTTTAGGTTTTTAGTATCCACTGTATGTACCTGAGTTGCTGGGCTAGGTGCCTTTTAACAAAAATTGTGTGTTAAACAGAGTTCTCAATATTAGACAAAACTCCATAGATACATCAATTGTTACCATTGTTGGCATGTACATGTAATGACAACTTATGCAAAAACAAATCATTCAGTCAGATTTTTCTGATGAAAGTATACAGCAGCTTACCTCATTGCCGTTATGGCACTGAGGGCTTGGAGCCAGAGCTTCCCAATGCTGACGTCATCTCCATTTATCTGTACACTGCAATGAGAGGGAGGGAGGTTGCAGAGCAAAGGGAAGAGGAGAATAAAGTGATTGGTTTGCCGTCCCCCGTCTCAGTGACACATCATGAAAATAAAAAGTGCCCAAGGCATAAATTATCACATTCACCTTAACAAAGCACTCTCAGATGTTATTTTAGTGAGGAAGCCAAACTAATAGTACTGCCTGCAGCTAGCAGGCCTCCTGACCACAATGCCCGTCACTGCTCTGAATAAATAAATAAATAAAGATAGAACCAAGGTCAATATAGGTTTTGGCAAGAAAACGTCGATGGGCCTTATGTTTAATATACCGTTAGAGAGTTTCAAGTTATTTTCATTAGTCCCAGCAATGAAATAGAAACTTACTCATGTCCTATTGCCTAGGGGTTGGGGGGGGGGGTCTCAATTCACCGGTCTTCTTGTTGTTTTAAGTGCAAAGATAGTCACATTTCATTTCATTTCAATTCACCTGTCATTATGTCTATGAATTATGTTTATTTGTCATAAAAGTCCGTGTAATGGATGGAGCGATGACGTGACGCAAGGGTGCACTGAAAACCCTTTCCATTCCTTGAAATACATGAAAGATTAAGTGCCACACCTAGTGGATGAATTTGGTAAAGCATTCTCTACCTGGGTCCCCCATCAGCTTTCCAGACTACTGTAATTGCTGGATTTGCTAAAATGAGATCGATGACCTGGTTATTTACCTATTTTACGCATCATTAACTGAGGCTTTTTTAAGCCATGTAAACGGAAAGGTTCTGTTATTATCTTCCATTACATGAGAGCTACACACGCGTGAGTCACATGTTTTCCTTGAAAGAGCTGCAAAGTTGTCAAGTTGCCAGTTTGAATGTCATTGGAAAGCGGATGAGTGCCAGCCAGCATCGTGTCTTTCTCTCAGCAAGGTAGGTCTGAATGAAGGAGAAGCGAAACGGCCGAGATTGTATCCATTTATGAGGTCACGCGGGTCAACTTTAAATGCTTGAACTCAAGAAAACCCTTAAATTACTGAATGATTTATACACGCACCACAACTACTTGATCCTCTCTAACGATTTACATTAATTTCGGAGACGGGTGGTGGATTTAGTCCTTGGCGTGCAATAAAACGACGTGGCGAGACTGGCAGACTCATCTTATTACGCACATTAAGCACATCCGTCGTTTTTTTTTTCCAGCCTCCAACTTCTAATTATTCAACTGGACTATCGTCAGTGGACCAAATTTTAGTATGAAACGTATGTCATTATTTCATTTTTGATCCGGATGAACTTGGGGGTTCAGTGGAAAGCATTGGCTAGAAGTTAGTATTGAGGAAGTGGGATCTTCTTTGGGATATGGGTGATTTTACAGGAAAAATGTAAATTACTCCCGCAGTCACTATATGCCAAATCCAGACAGCCCCAAAACGCCTTTTTTTTTAATTTTTTTTTTTTTACCTTAAGCTGTTTTACATCAGCAGGCTCAAAAAGCTCGTTTACGCCCACTAGCACCCAGAAGCAACCTCGCACCCACAAATGAGCGTGCAAGACAAGGGGGAGGGGAGTGACTGGAGAGGAGCGAAAAAACGGCATGTCATCTGCAGCATCATAAATAAGAAGAAACACAAAAAAAACTAGAAGTCTCCACGCGTGACATCAGCACGGCTCTATATGAGGAAGGAGGCAGAAAGCATCAGGACCAATCTGGAGTCAGTCACCGCTCAACCTCAGCAGCGCGCGGAAACGCACACGCCACGCATTTGCGGCTCCCACTCCGTCCAAGTACAACCACGCGTGGTTTTGAGTCCACTGTACTACGTGACCAACTTTGAAGAAACCAAGGTGATCGGAATCTAATAATTTTTCAGAAAGGGGGAAATTCTGCCTCTTACTCCTTTTACTTGCACGCTGAAAGTACGCGTCCCTGTCGGACCTCTGCTCTCTCTTTGGAAACACAAGTTTTGTCACACAAGGAGTGATGCTGCGTGTTCCCAAACTGCACTTGCAGTCCAGGGGACCCTAAAACAAAAACGGAACCGGGGCGGAGTAGCGTTTTCTCTGATGCAAGGTAATTTGACTTCGCTGAGCGTTTTCTTCACATTTACGCACGATTGCGCGAAGGTCCTGGAAGGGGCGTTTTTTGTTTCTGGTAGTCTACTTGACATCGGTTTAACAAATTACCGCACAAACGACTCATTATTTTGAAGATTTATAATACCAATTCTATCACTGCACACGTCGTTTTTCGGGCTTGGTGTTGATTGCTTTACGCTTCCATCTCACTAATCTCTTTTGTGGTTATCTCTACAGTGCACCGACGAGAACACTCATACTCAGCGGAGGATCACCTCGCTCCATAAAATGATCCCAATTGGCGACCTGATACTGTGTCGCATCTCGTCTGATGTTTGACAAATTAGCTGTCCTACAAGGAACTCCAAGAGAACACTTTCAAAGACTTCATCGTCAGACCACTTGGCACCCCCCCTTTTTTAAATCGGGGTCCGGACAACTTAATCGCCGTCCAGATGCAGTTTCGACTCATCTCATTTGTCCTGATAGTATTGAACTGTATGGAGTACAGCAACTGTCAGGCGCCGTCACAACGCTGGAGGAGAAACAAAAGAGGTAAAAGTTAAAGCTTCTCACCACAGCATCCAGATAGTGACTACATACTGGCCTAATAAATTTGACATATGCCTTTTAAAATTACGTACCAAGTTTGCGCAACAGCTATTTAGTTTCTGGTTCTGACAACGCTCAGGTGCATTTTGGCAATCAAGGAACATTCCGTAATCTCAGAACAAACGGCAATTAAGATGAAAATGTAGTTTTCCAGCATAAAAAAGGCTGTGCAATGTTTTTGATGCCGGCCGGCATGCGTAAAATTTGCGCAAATGCGCCCGGCACGGACATTTAAATGTGAAGTGAAACTATACCATTTCTGTTTAAAGTATAAAGCACCAGTAAACGTAAAATTAAAGGTGCATGTCCCTACATTGAGCATTACAAATGAATCTATCCAAAAAGCTGCTGATGCGCATCGCTCCATAAAGTTACATCTCATAGGACGGGGGAGGTGGGGGGGCGGTGTTCTTATGGTGAGATCTATTTAATGAATGGTTGCGGAATCCCTTTACCCCGACATATGAATTGCACATCTCCACTCAAGCCCCCTAAGCTGGTTTTAATTGATCTCATAACCACTTTGAACAGTTGGTAGGAAACCCGCATAACAATTGCTCAGCGGAGGCGCAGTTGAGAAGGGGATCAGCCTCTTTGTAAACACTGCTCTATACTCTCAATGAACGAGCAGACAGTGGGATTAGGAGAGTTGGCCCCAGCCAATTCCTCTTTAGACCTGTGACATAACTCATCGGATCCATTGGGCGCCCAATGGGTGTTGGCTGGGGCTTTTTTTTTTTTTTTTCTTAAACACTGACTTTTGTACAACTGGCCCCCGCTGTGTGTTAATGTTCTAGACAACTCATTCAAAGTCAGGGGAGGGGGTTGGTTCTTGTAAATTGTATGGCAATCACAGATTTAATCATATGCACTGCGTGCCAGGGGGAACCTCCACACTCTGAAAGCTCTCCACTGTCCATCTGCAAATAATCAGTGAAGCACTGCGGGGTACTGGCACACACACGTTTTTTCACCCTTCTGTTTGTGTTCCTCTGTTCTTCTATCTTGAATGACTCTGTTAGGTAGCGTCTAGGAATTGTGTTTGTATTTTTGTCCTGTTCAAAGAGCCTAAATGTGTTAGATGGCAACACATTATTGCTTCACTTGCGACTACTTGTGTGTGCAGGGGTCCCGGCAGGAATTTGGGGCCCTATGAATAAAACTTTGGGAACTCTCTGCCTGAAAATACTATGTATCTAGGGCCCCTGTCAGCCATGGGGCATTGGAATCATTATCACTTTCCTCCCGCTTACGCGGCCCGCAGAGAAGAGAAGGTGTGTGACTGTGAAGGGCAGGGACGGCTCCAGAATTTTTTGGAGCTTGAGGCTGAGAAAATAATTCATAAATATATTTTAGAATATCAATTAAAATGCTGGAGAGGCTTGACTTCAGATAAAACGGATTTCTGATAGGACTGTAATCCACCCCCCTTCCCCGAGCCCTGGCTAACGCGATTCCCGGTGAAAGAGGTGCGCTGCAGATGAGGTCAAGAGTTTTTAACTTTCAAATGGATTTTATGTACATGAACTGACTCCAGTTTCAAAATCTATCGTGACATTAAAGTAATCTCTCGGGAGTGATTTAGTAGAACATTGGGGCAGGAGCACCATTTGAAAACGTCAACCCAATCATTTGGTATTTGCCTGCTGTCTTTATTTACCACAGCAAAACTAAAAGGTGTGTAAGCGATCATTGTGCAGTCCAAAAATTCCAGAATATTTTTGCAGTCCTCCGTGTTCTCCTGACAGGTTTATACACAGTCTGTCTGGCATGTACCAGGAGCTATCCAAATCGTTCAGCAGTGTTGAGTCCCAGACACGCTTGAAACTCAATTTGGCCACACTGTTCTTGCCGAGCACAACTGTTTTATGTGTAACAATAACATCACTTGCGCCTTTTGGAACACATATTGAAAATATTTCGCCACTGATGTGATGCATGCATGTATCAGCATAACCAAGTAAGGTGTAAGGAGTGTATTCGACTGAGCAATTTTGTGAGAATTTCAAGGAGACTAGCTGTATGTTTTAAATTAAATAATCAAGACAGTAAATTTGATCTTTTTGATTAAAATGGTTTTGGCGCTAGCATGCTGTATGACGCAACCAAATGTTTGGTTATGGTATATACAATCACCAGAAATCTCTTGAGGTAGACCATAAACATCCATTCAGATCCAATGCCACCAAAAAAAAAGCAAAAAAAGTATAAAAAGACTTTTACGATCATGCCTATCAGATACTAACCGCAATGTATCTCTGATGCATTTAGATATGTATGTATGTGTGTGTATATATACGTATATATATATATATATATATATATATATATATATATATATATATATATATATATATATATATGTGTGTGTATTTGCTGTCACTGAAATTTTTTTTTTTTTAAAACTGGTAAAACAAGGCTGTTTTTGGCCCATATATATACATTAAAAATAATATTTTTTTAAAACTGATAAAAGTGGGCTATGTTTTATATATATATATATATATATATATATATATATATATATATATATATATATATATATATATATATTTATATTATTGATCCATACATACATATTGAGCGTGATAAGGTTTTAACCTGGACTGCTTGAAACATTACATCTTTTATTGAATCTCATTTATTTTTGTAGTGGTTGTTTTGTCATGTAGATGACATTCTACCTTTATTCTGGCCCTTTGAAAAGTGGTTGTTGACAAGACAACAGTTGTTCTTGTTATTTCTATTTGCTGGCTAATGATGCCACCTGCTGACTACATAAAACCGCACATGAGCCGCACTGCCTGGAGCAACATAGATACCCAGATGTTCAAACAGGTAATGAATATGGACTAGCAGCCAAAGAGGTGAAAAGTTACCATGTGATACTGTTAACCCCTTCAAATCTGCAGGCCGGAATTTGAACACCCGAACGTCTGCAGCTAATTTGCAATAATTTTATGGTCAATTCACAGTGATGTGTTACTGAACTGCATCTCCAGATGTTTCAAAGGATGAAAGTGTTTCAGTGAAACAAATGTGGCCTAGCAGGGTGTAGGGAGCAAAGTCAGAAATGCATATCATGTTGTACCACTGATGACAGTCGACACAAGGTTTGCGGGATGCGTTTTGATGCCAAAATCCACAGAAAATAGCAATGTCGTGAAGTTGATTATGCCCTTATTTCACCAAAGAATAATAACTGCAGACATTAGACAAGCATTCGAGTTGGAAACAGTTCCAACTTGATATACTTGAGTGTTTTACCCCACTATGTTTCATTTATGACCATATGAGCACTGATAAGAAGAGTTTGTAGACATACTGTACAGAAGTCAAATGTAAAATGTCAGATGGTTCCTCTCCATCCCGGCCCTGAAAGCCAGGCCCGTGTGTTCTGAAAGCTTACACAAAATCCCAGTTTGTGGTTGCCAGTGTTAACGTTGGAACCCAGCACTTTTGTGCAATATAATATGTTGATGAGAGAGGGACTGCTCCAATTGGCTGCTTTCTAACCCACATTGCCACTGTAGCCTCTGGAAAAAGGGAAGTCAGCCCTTCAGATGGCATGTCTGTTGACACTGCTCTCTCACATGATGCTCGTCTAATCCAGGTGATGCGAGCTCTGCATCCCGACCTTTCTCTTTCCATAAAACTGTCAAGGTTTGTTGACTTTATTCTTGTGTGGCATCAGCTAACTGACACATTGATGGCTTTGCAGAAAGGCGGAAAAATGATCTAAGGTTTTGATGGGTGAGGAAAAGCAGCAGCCCTCCCTCACTACCATCATCCTTCCTAGTGAGAAAAGGGTGGGGGGAGTTTTAAGGGATGAGGAAGGCATATTTAAGCAGATCAGGTGGAACCAGCTGAATGTGAACAGCATCACCTGAGAGGGATTACAACGAGCCGAGTCTTGACCTGAGCCCAAGCTCCAGAAACATGACGCTTGTCTTTTTTTTTTCTCAGGCCCTTCCATTAATCCAAATGTTTTTGTGTGTGTGCACACATATGTGTTCAAGAGAAGGAAGCAGTTGCGGAGCAGCTGACAAATATAAGGGCATCTTGCAGGTGCATCTTCTTGGTGCTCAAATCAGTGTATCAAGCCCAGGACAATAGACGTACACTCTTTCTGACAAGCACCCTATTCACCTCCCCCCGACACCTCAGTCATTAGGCAATGATGACTGTGGCCTATCTTGTGGATTATCACAGTCGACAGGACGCACAATGAATTACTTTTGTGCTGTATCGATAAATCACATTAGTCTGACCTTGCCTCCGAACTCTGTCAAAAGACTAGCTCCTTGTTTGACCTACTAACCCGCACCTCCTGCTGGAGTCACAGCACAGCAGATGAAACTGGTGAAAGGCTCCTCAGTGTGACCATGCCATACTATCGCTGCTGAAAGTACTGGCAGAGGCCAAAAGTATGCAGTGGCATGAACTCTCTATTAGGGGAAAGTGACAGATTCTTTGAGGACTTTTATTTTTGTTGTTGGCAGTCATAGTTATCCATTGTGCCATTTTTTCCAGGAATATAATTATGTCTAATCAAATTAAATGGACAAAATACAGGAGGTCACTTTTAAACAACTCCGCTAACTCTGGAGGGAGAAGATGCGGCTCTTCCTCTTCTACGTCGCTTCCGTCAGACTTATCGTCAGTTGCAGTTCCAATTATTCCACAGGCCTAGAGCGCTCTCTTGCGGTTTAGTGTGAAAATAACATGTGAAATGGTATAATAATGTGTTAATAATTTCACACATAAGTCGCACCCCCGGCCTAAATATGAAAGAAACTGCGACCTGTAGTCCAGAAAATACGGTATGTATGTGTGTGTGTGTGTGTGTGTGTGTGTGTATATACACAAAGAAAGAGAGAGAGAAACATCATTACTTATGATGCAGTGCAATTCAATCCAAAAATCACCAAAATGAACAATTGTTCAATTAATGTTTTCTTTCTGACTACATCAATCAAACTAGGCAAATATTAGTATTTGGTGTTGTCATATTTATATACTACTTGTTTTGGATTTCATTAGATTGTTCGGGTGTACTGTTATGTCCAGCGAGTTTATCTGAAAATAGTACGTGGTAGTTGTCTTTCTTTTCTTTTTTGGAAATGGTGTAGGAGGTACACAATAGAATCGTTTCTTCCACTCTCAATCTTTATCATGACAGTAACCCATATGCTGGCTCAGCTGGGTGCCAAACAGATGTTTTTGTTTTAAGTGACATTTTACCACAGTGTAAAACAAGATTTTTCGGAAATCTGAAATCAACTGCACGTATTATGCAAAAAGCTTATGGAGCCCACATATTAATGTGTCTACTGGAAACTCTGTAACTGCAGACAAGAAATTTAGTGTCCCTGTTGGATGCAAGGAAGATTTGCTTAAAACGTACCTACTGTATACTTGCTCCCTCAAGTGCATGCTCCCTTGAGGCAATTACACCTCAATATGTTTCCTCATAAAGCTACCAAGTATGACCAGCCAGTCCCAATGTCTCAAGTTTATGGGGCAGTAAAATTTCTAATGCGTGGATCATTACTAACACATAAAACAACAACACAAAAGACGTATTTTTGAAAAAATGACTCATACAAGTGTTTCACAGGTAGGAGAGCTGCCCAAAGCCCTCAGGCGTGGAGTGAAAGGCACTTCCAGACTACTTTCCTCTCACATTACTAATACATAACTCGAAAAGAATTCAGGGACGAGCTGGGTAAAGGTAATGGGGCGGATACAATAAGCGACCATTGTGTTTCCCCCAATTAATCTGATCATGGGAACTGTATAAATAGTCCAATTTCCACCATTTTGCTGTTTACGAAATATACACTTGGAAAATACTAAGAACATAAATACATTAGTTTTCCCGCCAAGACAACTTTGTCTCAAGATAACAACTTTGTTTGACTAGAAACAATAAGATGCAGCTGGAGGATTTTTTTTGCCAATTATGAGTTTACTAATAGTTGCCTGACAACTCCAGGAAGGAACATACATATATGGGCAAAATCGCAAACTAGTGGGAGTGTGAGATGGGGGGGAGGACTCTGGTTACTGTACATTTTAGTGTGAATGGTTATTTGTTCATATATGTGCCCTGCAACTGACTGAAGTCAGCAGGGATACGCACTAGTTAGACATGACTCAGTGTAGAAACTTGAAATTGATGGACGTAACACCCATCAGGTCGTTCGTGAAGATTCTCTTCTATAGCATTTCCATACTTGCCTTTGAAGAAGGAATCTACTGAAGGGCATCAGCCATTGTTGACGCTCCCTTCCACTAGTTGATACCAAATGCTTAAATGTGCTTACTATACAATCGCACATGCGGCCATGACTTCTTCTACGAATCAGGACAACTTCGCTCCTCCCTGACATACAAAGATGCAAGTGTACTTGCCAAACGCATCAATTCAACCTACTTCTTTGACATGATTCCAACTTTGGCACCCTCTTGTGGGATCTTATAGGATTATTGAAAGTAAAATAAAAAAACGATGAGTTTTAAGCAAATGCTGAGGATAGGTTCCTCAGGAAAATAAAAACTTCAACACAGTAGGTGAATTTGTGAGTGGCAAACAGTTAAAAGCCGGCGGTTCACTGTATTAAATCATTATGTCACCGTCAGCATTTGTAACTTGGATCTTTAGCGTCTAATGTTTCTAGAAAATGCAGTGCAGGCTATCTGCTGTTGTTTTCCCTATCACTGTATTGTGTTTTTCTGTGCGCATGCAGATAACTACCCGTTTCTCATCGATCTGCAAGGCATGGTAATTCTAAACTATATGAGGCCCCCCGAGACATTGCACCAACATGTACAGAAACACGCACACACACGCTCACATTTCGGCCCTATGTTTCAGCTGAGTGGCTTCTACCCTGAAAACAGTGAGCAATAGGACCCCGGTTACCAAACCCGTGTGCCCACCTCCCCTAACTCTTGACAGATGGACATGACTCCCTTTCGCCCCCATCTCTCTGCCTTTATGGGACCTCTAATTATGCTGACACACCACATCAAAATACAGCTCAGCATGCAATGCTTTTGTTATTGAGAGGAAGTAAGTTGGTCAGATGCAACAAAGCATCTCTGCAGAGCTTGCTTGTAATTTTGGGAACCAATATGCCTATTAAGAAAGGTAAAGGCACTGTAACGCCCGCTACTGCCCACTCATTGAGGCCTCGTGTGGAGCTGTGGCAAATCTGTGGAGTTAAGTGATACAATAAATTTCTATCTGTGTGGCTTGCGTGCAGTGTGTGCCTTAATGAAGCTGTATCTTGCAAAAGTTTGACGTTTTTAGCAATGGTAAAATGAATTGAATTGAATGCACCTCATGTCTGCTGACAAATGTGTGAGTACATTATCATTGTGCCAAAGGTAATATATAAACATACATTAATTATGGAAAACGGAAATTAGCACAATACAGCCCCTTTAACAAATCAGTATTCGGTAAATGTAAAAAAAAAAAAAAAAAAAAAGGATTGCTGAGTCCATATTATGAATACAAATAAATTTGAGGTTAACGGCACTTTTGGACTATCTTTTTATAACTAGCTTGAAGATTTTTTTTTCTTTAGCTTTTAACCCAACAAAAACTGTCATGATTCCTAATGCCTGCTGAGGATAGGTTCCTGAGGGAAATAAAAACTTCAACACAGTAGGTGAATTTGTGAGTGGCAAACAGTTAAAAGCCGGAGGTTCACTGTATTAAATCATCATATCACCATCTGGGGGTCAGCATTTGTAAGTGTTAGTCATTAAATTGTGTTTTAATTTACTGTTTTGACTCTTGTATCATTATTTTAGGTTTAACCTATACGAAAAGCGCTTTGTTACAGCTACAGCTGCTGTGAAATGCACTATATAAATAAAGTTGTAGTTTATTGTATTTTATATGAAAGCTTGATTGTGGAATTAATGTTGGACTAGTTGGCACAGGAGCAATTAATGAAATAAGGGGAGAGGCTTCTACAGCTATTGAACCTCTGTTCTCAAAGCTCTTGTGCCTTGTATTGTGAGGAGGCCTCATGGCTGTCTGCGGAGTGCAGAAGCACCCGGCATGTTTCTAATCAGGTCTAGGGCTGGGAGTCATTACTGGGCCTTGATGCTGAGCTCATTGTCTCTCAGAGAGTAAGTGGGGGTGGGCGGGTAACAGAAAGGGGAAACGTAGCGTGCTTGTCAGATGTAAAGAGGTCTTGGAGGGTCATTTGCTGCAGCTTTAAGTGGTCAGAATAAAAGGCACATTGGAAAGGCAAGTTATTATTTACAAAGGCCGTATCAGTGAGAGAGTCAGTTGATGAGACATACATCAAACTGTTCAATGCAAAGACCAGTATGGAAGTCAACCCCTATCAACCAGATCTATACCACCACATCATTTTATGTAGCATGCTCCAGAGTCATGTGTCTAGATTTTTTTTTCTCCGCAAATTCTTCTTTTTTTTTTTTTGTCTTCAACAAGCTATTTTTATTGACTTCTGATTTCAAAAATAGTTAGCAATCAATTTGCTTTGTACGTGCAGTGAAAGTGAGTGAAGTGTATTCTGCGCAAACAGATTGCCTGTGAATGATTTGTTTTTACAACTCTCCTTTGAAATTGGCTGTCATTGTAGTGAATATTTTTTTATGGGGCATACTATTGTCCCTTTTCCCCTACCAGATTTCCTCATAACCCTAGCTATGAGTTCAGCTTCACCTTGTAAGCCAAAACCAGCTGACTAATTATCTAACAGTACTTTATATCATTAGGAGAACAAATGAATGACATGTCATGAGAGTTGTCCCTTGAACTGGCAAGATTCTCACTTAACTTGAGTCCATTATTTTAGACGTCTGTTTAAAAAAAAGTGCCAATGAACTCACTGTCAGCTGGAAACCAAACATCAAGCAAAGATCACAACCATCTGGTCAACATAAAATGGTTGAGTGGAGTTGGGTGAAAAGATTTTTAGGTAGCCAGAAACTCGACTCAAACAAACTTATTTTAAGGTATAAAATATTAGATACATCTGTATGTCAGGAGCAGTTTATTTAGTGCTCAAAAATCAACTCTCACAAATTGTAGTAGTATTGCAATAGTTTTAAGAAGCAACAGCTGTATGGGAAACGAAAGGACACAACTGAGGAAAAAGGATGACATTAGCGCCAAAGTGATACGTAATATCCGCATGTGTTTTCATCACCTAACCTCTGTTTTGTGTTTGGCAATTACTTTATATTAAAACAGCTTCAGTATCTAACATGAGCTAATCCCTCCAAATGACATTCAAACATTGAAAAGAAAATAACAAGCTCTGAAGTAGTTCTCCAGCACACTGCCTCAACACCCAAGGATGGCGATAGAAATTTGCTGCTTAAAAATCGGAATAATTTCATCTCCCTGTAGTGTGTAATTGTGCCGGTAAATGTTTCCCCCCCCATTGTTGTTGTCTGAATATAGCATTAACACTTAGATAGAATGGGCTATGCTGTAGACCACAGGTGTCAAACTCAAGGCCCGGGGGCCAGTTACGGCCCGCCACATCATTTTATGTGGCCCGCGAAGACAAATTGTGCATCAAATTCGTGTGTCATTACTAGAATTGAAAATTGTCTTCACTTTTAATAATATATATATTTTTTAAATATTTGACCAGTTTTTACTCGTCTGATTTGAAAACAAGTTATTTGTCAGTTTGTTTTGTAGCTTTTACTGTATATAATGTGAGGTGCTCATACATTTATTGGGGTTGACAGTCATAATGGCCCTCCGAAAGATGCTATGACTACAATGCGGCCCGTGAAAAAAATGCGTTTGACACCCCTGCTATAGACAGTTATTGAACTGTAAAGAAGTCACCATTTCAGAAACTTCACTACTGCCCACCACTGACTTCTTATTATTTTATTTGGATTGTGGCCTAACCCTAAACCTAACCCTAACCCAAGCAGCACTCCACTTCGGTAAACAGCTGTTAGGAGCAGGAGTTACATGGTTTGGCTATCTTCACAGAGGGGTCGAGTAGTTTACATGTTTACTGGCTAATTACTTTCTAATGACATACTGCTTTGTTGTGGTGGTGGACAGGAGAGAAGTGCAGCTGACAATATGGGGCTGGTTAGCTTTTGCGTGCGTGCATCCATATGCATGAATAGCGAGGACTGTCTTCTCTTACGTGTGATGATGTGAGAATAATCAACTGTGGTCTGAAGGCATAAGAGGGGCACAGTTTGTATCCGATTCTGTTTGAGCTTTGTAAAAAAAATTGCACTGAGTCACTTCATGCAAGACAGACATCAAGGGTTCTATTTTCATAGACAGCGCAGCTGCACTGGAACGTAAAAACTAGCGCATCTTAATCATCAGTTTGAGAATTTGGTTCATCTCGCTTCACCATGCTCTGTGTTCTGCAGTGCATTTCCTTATACATGAGCGCGAAACGTGATATTTCGGAGACAGACATTTGTCGAAATCATACACCTGCCGGAAGAACCCTGTCCAAGATTGGTGGCATGTAAATCTAACGTGATTTTGGGGAATTTTATCGGGGTGTATGCTTGTGTGGTGGATGTGTGGTAGGGGTTAAGGTCAGAGGATGTTAATATTGTCAACGGTGGGCATGTGAAGCCCTTGAGAATATATAAATAAATTTAACTGGACTTGTCATCGTATTTCATTTATAGATATGAGAGCAGTGCATCAAATAATCTAAATCATTGTAGAAATCAATTCAATGAATGTATCATCATCATTGACATTTTTAAGACAGTAACGGCAAATATATGGAAGGTTTAGTAGTAAGGGGCGGTGTCACACACAGACACGATCGATTGGAATGGAAGGTAGTCTTCAAGTTCTCGACAGGGCTAACGCATCAAGATGCCAACATGTGCCGTAAAACATTATTTGCCAAAGCCTGTCTTTGCTTTTCGTGCTAGTGATGGTTCAGGAGACGGACAGAAATTACTTTCATTGGCACTTATTCCATCAGTGTTGCAAAGGTTCCGCCAGTTGTCAGCCAGTGAAACGGGAGTCCGTCAGTGACGGACGGACAGACCTCAATATCTTCATAGTTAAACAACGTTGTGCATTGTGTTGGAACATGTTGCTGAAAAATAGAACAAGTTCCAGTCAGTATGTATTGCTTGAATTTCCCACTATTTTAAAATGACACTCTCACAAAAACATACTATGTCTGCACACACCTTATGAAGCTTGAATTCAAATATTTATTGTGGCAGCTCTTTACATATATTCACCCAAAATCACAGTAATTTTCCTGAGAGAGAATTAGCTTTGCACATCAGTGTTTTCATTTTACTTGATGTGATTCATTTCGACTTTTTGGGAACCTCCTGCCTCATGGCATTCATCCTAAGAGTCGATTCACACATGGTACATATGAGAAAATAAAAAAAATAAAAAAATCTGTCCTAAGGGCTGTGCTAAGAACATAACCACAATTCGTTTGCTGGTACAATGACCAGATAGTGCCAGCCATTAGGGAGCAGTTTTGTTGTAATTAAATGCCAGTGATGTCAGATGACAGCTCCAGGCACCTGTTTAATGTCAGGATACAATTTATCTGTTTATCACAAGTGTTAAGGGAGATGTGCATGTGTGTTTTAAGACATCTGTTTGCATTGCTAATTACTATGACTAGTCTTAAACTAAGTAATTAGAAGTGATAGTACAGGAGGTGCCCAAGTTATGAACACAATGGGTTCAGAGAGGCTGTAAATGAATTGCCCGTCGGTCGAGACACATGAAAGTTCAATATTTTATGGCCAATTGTGGTCATTAAAAAAGACTGGTATGAGATGCAGAATAAAGGAAAAGGCAGGAAGTGTGTCACAAGATACTTGACAACTTTTCACTTGCCCAAAACAGGAAATCAACCGTAAGTATGCCTTACTCTGCTCAACCATTAGTTGGGGGAATTATGTCCTCTAGCACCACAGTTCTTAGTATATACTGTACTGTAACTTACCTTTAGAGCAAAATCAATGTGCATATATTGACAGAGGAGGATAGACTGGTGCAGAATAGTCCTTATTTTCTGTGTATTTCTCTCAGAGCGCCTCGAGTCAGGTAAGGCTGTTGAGGTGTCATTGTTGGGGAGGTAGGTGCTGGGAAAGTCATTGCAGAAGATTCGGTGGCCTGAGTTGTCTTATTTCTCCTTCTTATTTATGGTGTTTAACGACAGCTGGCAACCTGATGGAGTGATCTTCCACTTCTCATTTTGTAGTGTTGGAAATGCATGTATAGAGTGTTGCTGCTTGGGTTAGGGTCAGGGTTAGGCAAGGCAGACATTGAGCTGCATAACCATCCATCCATTTTCTATATTGCTTGTCCCCACGGGCGTCGCGGGCGTGCTGGAGCCTATCCCAACAGTCATCGGGCAGGGGGGATACCCTGAACCAGTTGCCAGCCGATCGCAGGGCACACTGAGACGAACAACCATCCGCCCTCGCACTCACACATTTGGGCAATTTGGAGTGCTCAATCGGCCTACCGAGCATGTTTTTGGGATATGGAAGGAAACCGGAGTGCCCGGAGAAAACCCACGCGGGCACGGGGAGAACATGCAAACTCCACACAGGAAGGGTCGGTGGTGGAATCAAACCGGCACCCTCCTAACTGTGAGGCGGACGTGCTCACCAGTGCGCCACCGAGCCGCGCTGCATAACCACGTAGAAGGAATAGTGTTTGGATACCCTCTGTCGCACTGGCCACTCCACTGAAAAGGTTCAGGCTACGCCCCTGACCTTAGAGAGGATAACCATATATTATCTATTATAGTCATTAGCACCATCTCTGCTTTTACGTAAGATTAGTAAGGCTCTAATGTTAAGTTTTTTTTTTTTTTGGTTTTTTTTGGTAGCAGGCACCGTGTGTGAAACTGAGACCAGACTTTCCCCATCTGTCCCCTGTGGTGCGCTCCACTTTTGACCCTTGGTGATCGCCTCAGATCTCCCTCCTGGCCTTGTTTGGGAGAGTTGGGGTGTTAGGTTGTATCTTGTTAAAAGGTTAATGAGGTAGTGGCTTGTAGAAGCCATCATGTTAGGCCTTGCTGCCATCTGTGTTTTAGTAAAGGATGGCTGTTGCTAACAAGAATGTGTTGTGAAGGCATTGTGTGTTTAGTGTTGTTTTGGTTTTTGTGAAGCGTTCAACACTTTGCACTTGCATTATTTTTTCATCAAAAACTGAATTTACCAACATTTATTTCAACTCAACTCAACCAAGGACCCAAGTGCTGTACAAGGATTGAGAAAATGATTTCTTATTCAATGGATTTGGCTGCTTCTGCTGGCACTGTCCATCAGTGCAAAACAATAAAACACTTTCAAGATACTTATATGGATTTTTTTTAGTCACTGTGTGATTTTGTGAGTCACCTGGTCCGAAGACATATATCTCTCTCATCTGGAGCTTGCAATTTTTGGCATGTAGGAAAGCTCTACATCCAACACATTTTGGATTTCAGATGTGATAGTTGGAAGTGGGGCTAGGTTTTGTCAATCTAATAACAAATGGTACACATCGTGCGATCAGGACTTTGGGTGAGAAAGACAGCAAGGCTACATAAAGTGAAAATATTCAAAGCATCCTCATCAGTTTAAGATCCTCTCCTGAGATGTTTTTATTGTTGTCCAACATCGAGGCAAATCCTCTTAAAAGACACATTTAGTTGTGTAAATGAGTGACTAAGAGCATGTTGAGCTACAGGTGTGAAAATTAGGTGTGAGTTTTATGTGTTGTGAATTACCAACATGTGGCCGAAACAGAGCCACTCCACCCACCTATTTCTTCTCTCTTCTGTGAAGGGAAACACATTTCTCTCTCAGCTTGAGCAGATTGGAGCGTACTGGATGCAATTAAATATTTAACTTCCTCTACTCCCTTTTGCATCCATTTTTTTGTTTAACCAGAGCCATTTATTAGTTACCGATATTGTGGTCTGGACAGGACGAGAAATTGGTTTGTGAAAGCCATGACGGATAACTCTCTTGTGTTTCCTTTGGTTTTCTCAACGGCTTTCAAGGATTGCATGCTTGTAAGAATTCAATATGTTAGAAAATGTTTGTGATAGTACAGATAGACTGGACATCATTTTTCAAGCCTGGTCAGTCCAAACTAAATATAATATAGGCCAGGAAACATCCTATTTTTTGGAAGTATGACAACTAGGCATAGGCAAAATAGGCCTTGAGGACAAATGATCTTTTTTGCTGGTACAAATCTTTCTGAAATGCCAGAAACAAACATTATCATGTGACATCCTCTGCTTCTTTCAGCAATTGAATTTTGGAGCTTTTGAATTATTTAAGAGCTTGTCACTCACAAGAAGGAGGTATGAAAAAACATTTGGGTCAATGTGGCAAATGATATTGCTCTTTCCCAGAGCAGTTTTTCGGGTTTGGTACGCAGTGTTGTGTTGCATAGGGTGGGCAGATGCTGTATGATCGATTGCCACGCATTTTAGTGTTAAATCAAATAAAACATCTGTTGTTCGATTGCTGGCTTCAGAAAAATTCTCTGAGTGATAGATTTCTTTTCTAATACTCAGAAATAAGTTTGTTTGCCTTTTCCACTAACACATCAGACAGATTACGTTAAAATTTATAATTTTAGCAAATCTTTGATGTGACAACCAGTATAACTACTTTGCCCAAAGCGCAAAACCATTTTTTGATTGCAGTCTGCACCACTTTTACACTCGTTGCTAACAGTGTGAGCAATTGGTTATTGTGTAAAAATACATTTTAACACCCCCTTTATAGGATATTGGGATATTACTAAACCAGGCCCTTAATCTTTGCTGTGCTAGATAAATGAAGTCCCACATTAAATTTAATTTCCTGACAAATCTGTAAACTGCGTTTTGCAAACACCGACTGCACAGCTGAACTAATAATTTCCAAATGTAGCTCTCATGAGCTTTGGACTTGCCTAAAGGTGTTTTGGACACATTTCCACATTGAGTCATAATATAAAATTTCATACAGTAATAACTTAGGTTTGAAATGTATCATCTTTATTGACGAAAATGTGTTTTTTGTATTGACTCGATAGCTGATTTAGAGGTCTTTTGGGGTTTCGACTGGGGCAAATCACAGTAACATCTGTTTTCTTTTCTATAAGAAAGATTGAATAAAGATGTATGGGCAAGAGAAAGGAAGAGTTGGCAAGAAGTAAACCACATGTTTGCTTCTACCCAGAGAGAGACAGTCTGCCATCGTAAGTCATTAGATAACTCCTACTGTGCTTCAATTCTTCAGTGTCATAAAATGCTCCTACACCTGCTTTGTCCAAACGCAATATATGTAGTGGACATCACTATTGCACGGATGAAAAGCACATGCCGACTGATGGCATGTGCTTCTTGACAGGAATCTGTCGTAAAACAAAAGATGAATGAAAAAGAAGACATTTTGGGACTAATGGCATTTACAGGTTGTTTGTCTTTAAGCTAAAGTTATAAATTGCACTATAGTTGCCTGTGATAAAAAACAAATGACCAAAAGAGACCCTCCATTGAGACATTTCGGAAATACACTTTGCTTGATGAGAAGATTTCCCTCCTGAGTTTACTGTTAGCAGAGCAATATTTCAAATATTTTCATGTGATTCACTTTTGTAGACCCTAGTTTCTTTTCTTTTCACATGTATGGATGGTATTGGTCAAGACTAACTGCATAATATATATATGATTAAGAATATATGATTAGGTCAGCAAGGTCATGTTTTGTAATTTTCCCCTCACATCAGCAGGCCGATATGTGGTTTGACTTCAGACATTGCGTTATAAATTATAAGGCATCATTGCACTAAAATAATGCCAATAAACAAACCTCAGGTCTTCACTTTGAATTGACCAAAGTATGCAAAGGGACAGATGTGGATAAATGTCTACAAAGTGCAGAACATATTTTCAGTGACAACGATTCAGATATGCAAAGTATGTCTGACAGCTGTAATCTGAGGCAAGATATACCGATGAACATTACGAAACACTTTTTTTTTGTGGAATCTACATTTTAGCTCTCACGCAAGGAGCACTTATGTCAACTGAGTGAACCACTATACTCCCATAGGTCTTGTACAGCCACCCAAATTTTTACACCTGCGTGTGTTTGGTAACAACTTGATGAATAAAACTGACCAACTTCCCTTGAGCTTCTGTTGTAATACGCTCTATAAATTGTAATTCAGCCCACGTTTTGCAGTTGTGTGCCTGTGCCGGCTGCTCTTTCTCAAACCTCACCCACTGAATAACAAGACTCTGTTGGCCTGGGTAATATTTCTCACACCAAACGTGTTTTCTCAGTTTATTCCTGCTAAATTACTATGAGCAGCAGAGCAATCCGAAATTATAAACACATGCTTACAATATGAACAGTTAAAAGTAAACAGGGAGAAAAGCCTTAGAGAACCTGACTGTTTCCAGCTGGAAAAGGGTTCAACATATTTTCTGCTAAATTGGAAGAGAAATTTGCCTTCATCACACATGCTTCCTACAACTGTTTTTCACCGCCATTTTTTTAAGAAAAGTGTGGCTGCTGTCAATTAAATTATTTTTCTCCATCTTTTCACAGGTTTGCATGTTGTTAATGATTTGTTTTGGTTTGGTTTGTTTTGGTTTGGTCCATCTCCAGTGGCTGGCAGTGGTGCCAGTGAACTTATACAATTTTTTTATGGTTAACAAACGGAGTTGGACAAACAATAATTAACTCTTACTAATTGTTTATAGTTTGATTGTGCATGTAATGCATTTCACAAACAGCATACATTTTTAATTTGCTACTGCTGTTACCCAAAACCTGAAGTGTGGTCATTCCACCTGATGCTTAAGAGAATGTTTGAGTTTTGTTTTGTTTGATTGAAGCAAAAAGCTAGCATAAAAGAATTGTCCATAGGTGTGAATGGTTGGTTCTCTGTTTGTGCCCTGCAATTGGCTGGCGACAAGTTCAGGGTGCTTCTCGGCCAAGAACATGTGGGATAGGCTCTAGCACGCCCATGCATGACACTAGCGAGGAGAATGAATGAATGATTGGTGGAAAAAAAGCAAATATTTTATAGCTCTGTGAAATTTTTAAAGCACAAGACAAAACCACTTACAGATTTTACTTGAGAACATAGAGAACATATGGAAACCCTGCAAAAACGATTATGTATGTAAGTCTTTTTTATTGAAAATGCGATCCTGCTTTCTCATATTTTTAAACTGTCATATTTTAAAACTTGACTTCCAAGATATGGAGACAATATCTTGAATACATTATTTACATTTTTTTAATCTTAATGATTTAAAGCTGCACTATTCTACATTTAGAGGCACTCTGTAGTCTTGACGGCAATATATTCAAGGAAGAAATGGAAGAAAGAAAATAATGAATGCTCAATACCATGGTATCAGGTTGAGGCAAGTTGGAATGTGTCCATCATAAAGCCAGCCATACATTGAGAAATGTGTCTGAAACAGACACAACTGTCTGATCGCAATTAAATAAATGAATTGACAACCGACTGTCACACACCTACTGACGAGCCCAAACTCACTGCAACAACTCTCTTTTCATTACATTGTTTGAGTAGCCCTTGGCAGTACAGTTATCGAAACACCTCTTCCATTCTTTCAACCAATTAGTTTCATCAATAAACAGTGGGTGCCGCAAAGCCCGCTTGCGATTCGACATGTGCAATCACAGCCAAACTAGTTGCACACTGTTGGCAATTGATGGAAACTATTCACAGAATCACGCACACTGTACAATGCAACTAAAGAGTTAAGTTGCTTTTGATTGCTCAGCGTGTGAGTGGCTCAAGTGAGTCCATGGATAAAAGTAGGTAAGCGGAAAGAACAAATTCATATAGAATTTTGGCAGTCCTTAGTTGAATCCTGCTTCCTAGTATGGTAAGGATTTTGGGTTCAGCACGTTTTCACTGCACACGTAATTGCCCTTTAGTGGCATTCGGAGAAAACTTGGAACCCATCTATTGCTCATAGAGGGCAGCGGTTCAAACATGCCATTATGATTCATTTGTGGGCCCAACAATGATGCATGAATGAAATACCAGATTTTCTAACTAACGACTTAAGCCTAACCTCAATAAATAAATGGAACGTTTTTATAAATCTCAAAAATAACAATTTTAAAGCTGACTGAAATTCGTGTTAGTAGTTGACCATAATGTAAATATACCTGTCATAAAATTGAGGGGGAAAATATATGAGGGCTCGAGGTTTTACCACTTACAAGGGGAATGTCTGTGTTGACATGCAGTCATTATCCTGCACACTCTAAAAAAGCAAAATGAAAGTAAATACAGTGATACCTTAACTCATTTGAGGTATATGCAAGCTTCAACTCTGCCACTGATCGAGTGTATTTAGGAATTGAATTGAACCACAGATTTATTTATTTATTTATGTATTTATTTATTTATATTTACTTACGTATTTACTTAATAATCTTCTGTCGTTTTACCAGGATTGCAAGATAATTTCGTTTGGATTCCCTTTCCCAAGTTATTGTAATTTGTTAGGAATAACTGACTTTGAAAGGCCTGTTTTCACATCAATATTACAGAACATTCAATAAGTAAATAAGCTTTACTCCGATTGGGTCTGTGATCTCCTTAATTTGATATGGAAAACAGGTTTTCTCTGATTGATTAGTTCCCGATATGTGGGCGTCTTGTGGCCACCATCTCGTCATTTTGTTGGCTTCGTCAGAATTCAGCAGGCCAGAATTGTGCTGTGTTTGGCACATTTCAAGGAGTATGGCTTTGTCTACGTAAGCTTTCACACACGCTGGAAATACATTTTCAGGTTTTAAGTCACACAGCCACACATACTGTGCACACACATTGGTCAGTCCCCTCAGCAAGGTTGAACAGCGTCACCATGGAGGCGAACTTTACAAGAAAATCGGTACAAATGAAAACAAGTCGATTATAATGGCACACTTGTCACTCTACCCCAGGTGGAAAAATATTTCACGAGGGGAAAGGCCATTGGCAAAATTGTAGAAAGCCTCAGTGCACCTTGATACGGCCATCGTCGGACGATGTCACAATTTGTCACAAAAAAAAGAAACATCTTACCACCTCCATAGTGATGCTCAAAGAGCTCGCGGACAGCAGCAAGCACAGTGTCAAATCTGAAGATTATCAATCCAGTGATCACAAATGAAGGAATTCTTACTGTCTCACTCCTTTCGTAGCACAAATAAGACTAAAAATGCTCACATGCTTTTTTTTAAAACATATTGTGCACATAAAATAGGTTTTTATTTTTAAATCCCAAGTCAAACATAATTTCTGTGTAGCGCACCACATTAATTCTTTAATCTAGCTGTCACAATAGATTGTTGAAGGGTGATGTGGAACATATTTGAAAAGTTTTTAATGTGGTTCCTGCAGACCAGTGGCCTTATACAAGTCATTTTGCCTTGCAGGCCTGTCACACGGAGTAAGAAATCCTCACTAGGGGTTCTTCACTGATGTTTGCATGGACCCTGTCTTTTATAAATTCAACGCTTTAGGCTTAGAATGTTAGAAGTGGGAAATCTGGACTTGTTTTGCTTCACATCATATGTATTCTGTGGCTGAAACCAAAAACGATCCACTTTATCAAATGCAAGGAGTGGCTCTTCAAATAGCGTGTATGCCTCTATCCAGTTTTGAACATATTCAATATGGTGAACCTCAAATTTTAAATCTCACAAAAACACTCCGTTTACCAATATTCTAGAGACCCAAAATCCTTATGTTCAACCATGACTGACACAGAAAAACAAAAATAAAACAGACAAAAATGATATATGGTAGACACAGTGATGCATGCATCAAAATGCAAAAGACATTTGAAAAGATAGACTTCAATGTGTGGACTGTACCAAAGGAAACAATAAAAGACCAATTCCAATAGTCAGAACATGGCCCCAGTACACTATACATTTAAGAATGTATTCCTGCAATTTGGTCAGTCATGCTAGATCAGGGGTGTCAAACTCATTTTTTTCACGGGCAGCATTGTAGTCATAGCTTCTTTTCGGAGGGCCATTATGACTGTCAATCCAAAAGAATGTATGAGCACCTCATATTATATACAGTAAAAGCTACAAAACAAACTGACAAATAACTCGTTTTCAAATCAGACGAGTAAAAACTCGTCAAATATTAAAAAAAAAGATATTATTAAAAGTGAAGACAAGTTGCAATTCTAGTAATGACACACGAATTTGATGCACAATGTTTCTTCGCGGGCCACATAAAATGATGTGGCGTGCCGTATCTGGCCCCCGGGCCTTAGGTTTGACACCTGTGTGCTAGATGCATCAACAGCTGCTTGCTTTAGTTTCTCATCTCTCATCTCATCTTTGTTACAACTCATAAATATTTATAAATTCTTCCAAACGTTTCAGTTTACTATTTAACTTCAATTTCAGTTTGGTATTTCCATCTCAAACATTAGATTTACAAGTGGTTTGTATTTTACAGTAGCTAAAACCTGCTGGTGGATTTGTGTGCACGGGCTGCTATTGTACGCAGGGACAGTGCAGCTCCAGACACTGTGAAACACGGCCTGCTTTCTGACATACCTGTGGCCTGAACCTCAAAACCTTTCCACAGAAAAATACAAGCTAATCTCCCAAAATCAGCATTAGAGGTTGTCTCCACTCTATTCAGCCATTCATTTTTTTTCCCCCAGTTACATGCTCAATCCAGGACTTGGGATCTGCAGCACGGTATCAAACAGATTGTACTGGACATTTTGAATTATTAGAGCCGTGCAAAGATATTTAATATTTTCTCAAAATAAATACTGAAATGGATTGAAGTTATATTCTATTGACATTGTTGTCCTTGCCAGTGTCCAAGCCAGTGATCTAAAATGACTATATTTTCAAATGTTCTTTTTGTATTATTTAAATGTTATTGATAGCCCACAGTCAATAGCCAACTCAAAACAGCCAGAGAATTGGCTTTCCAACCACAAAATTCATTACTTTTGCCAAGATGTCTTTCCTTTTCTGTCAGTGCAGTATTTTTTAGCATGCAGTAATGCAAATCCAATGTTATTCTTGCAGAATTTAACAGAAAGAAATATGTCCAAGTGTAAGACAGCAGGAGAAAATGCAATAAAAGCAGCTGAAAAGATTTACTGGCCACAACATTACAATACACCTGCACAAGATGATGAAATCTAATAAATGGGCCATAAAATAGATGAGTTCTGAGTCTTGGCATTTTGAGGTTTGATTTAACAATTTCATAACGCTGTGATTGATGAAGATCTCCACATCATGACTTTGACATCATCATTAAATTGCAGCTATTTAAAGTTAACTAAACGGCCATTGAACGAGAACATATTTTATGTATGAACATATTTTTTATTTTCATATGTACTTCAACTGCTACCTGGCTACCTGAACTCTCTTTAATTCATGTGTGACATCAGACCACACTTCCTTCATTTATTCTGTATGATTTATAAGCACACGCACGCACACACACACACACACACACACACACACACACACACACACACACACACACACACACACACACACACACACACACACGAACCTTGGATAAGAAACTTATGGTTTTGAACAGATGACGAACAACTTTTTTCCACTGAATTGGGTCTGATTAGTTTCTGAAGTTCAATATCAGGTGACCAAATTCAACTTTGATTTCCAAGGCCTCATCCCTGAAGACCACTTTAGGGCCACTTAATGAGTTCCAATGAGTCCCTCAAATGACTCTTCTAGCACACACAATTATAAATATCTTTTAAATATTGCAACCATGGCAGCATCAATTGACTGGCTTTCACATGATTATAAACCAATGCTTGCACTGAGCCATCTTAGCTCTCACATTGTTTTGGGTGAATCTGTCCAGCGAAAAGATTATAAACCAATGCTTGTACTGCGCCATCTTAGCTCTCACATTCTTCTGGGTGAATCATTCCAGTGAAATCTAATATCCATGGCCAATGAAGTAGGCATGCTCTGCTCTGTCTTTCAAGGTTTGTTCATTTTTTTATTAATTCATTTTTTGTTCATTTGTAGTGTTTTAATAAGTATTGTCGTAGGGCGCTGCGTTGTATCTGCACAGTTGTGGTGTCAAGCTTGGGATATTTAAGACTTGGCGAGGATCAACTGACATTTCCCATATTTGAAGAGACTGGACTTTTTTCCGGTGAATGCAATGCATTACACAGATCACACATTCTGGAAAATGGCTGTCTATATTGGACTATTTGTCTTCCACAAGGAACTTGAGCTGAGACAAGTCACTGTTTTTTTGGGTTTTTGACGAGTTTCTTAACTGACTCATTGTAGATGCCAGCTCTGACCACGATTATCATATTCACATCACATTCATAACTAATCAACATTTAGAAGGGTAAACGAGGTTTGCATGAGTGACAAATTCCTAAATTGGATGTTTGCTTTGACGCCAGCTTATAAATGTTTTATGACTTTTTTTTTTAATTCTTGTGCTCTGTTCATCTACATTTAAATACATATGTATTTTTTTTTTAATTGTATTAAACATTTGTGATTTTTCCCCAAGATTTGCATATTTGATTCACTCGTTCATTCATCTTACAAATCACTTTATCGTCACGGGCATGCTGGAGCCTATCCCAGCTGTCTTTGGGCGGTAGCCGGGGTACACCCTGAACTGGTCTCCAGCCAATCACATGGCACACAGACAAACAGCACTCAGAATCACACTTATGGACAATTTGGAGTGGTCAATTGGCCTATTTCCTGAAAACTAAAAATTGTCTCTACTGTATATGTCAATGTACATTATGCCTGAGTAGTTGTTATAAGTGCCCTATGACCGGGCACTTATAATATGCTAAGATGGACCCATCTCATTGTCATGTCTGTGTCAGAGGAAGCTCAGCCGTCAACTTCCCTCAGCCACACCCCTTCGTCACCGTCATGTCTGTCATAAGCTCCCCCACGTATTTAAACCCTGCCCGTGTGTTTCTCCCTGTCGGTGTCTACTGTTGTCTCCTGTCTGTGCCTTGTGTTCCTGTCCTGCTCGTTCATTTCCCCCCCGGTCTTGTGTGGAGGCTCACGGGCAGAATCTGTTCCGTGTCCGAGTGGACTTCTGTTTGCCTGTCTGCTGTCCGTGAGTCTCTGTGTCTTTGTTTGCCAATCTCCCTTCCCGTCAATAAACCCTGGTCCAAGCTGCATTTGGTCGCCCTGCTCATTCCATTCGTAACATTCTTCCGTGAACCCAGACTTGTCTATACCCTGACAAGTGGTATAGAAAGTAGATTGATGATTTGTTTAGTCATATGTGAACACAGTAATCACAACAAAGGTCATCTCAACACAAATTGATTCTCAGTTTGTGAGATTTAAGGTCTTCAGTTTGCTTTCCATCCTTTGCTGATTTGCCTCTCTTTTATGTCCTGCAGCTACCTATGGAGCGTACCCCATCTGTAAAGGCTGCTCAGTGTGCTCCAGAGACAATGGCTGTGTAAACTGCCAGCCCAAACTATTCCTGTTTCTGCGAAGAGAAAGGATGAGACAGTATGGCGAATGTCTTCATGACTGTCCAGCTGGTTACTACGGCATGCGCAGCCCAGAACTTAACATGTGTTCCAGTAAGTGATTCTGTCCAGTCTTTTTTTGTCCTGCATGCTGACTCGGCAGTTTGCCACTACCTTCCACTACTTCTCACACAACACCAGTTTCAGTATCTATGGTCACTATTTGCTTCATGCAGTACAACACATCTCCTTTGCGTATGTGATCAGGGTGTTGATTTGGAACAGTCATACCACCAATCCACAGTATCCTAAATATGATCAATTACATGGCGGTTCGCCCATCAGGGTGGTATCAGGATCTTTAGCTGTTTCCAGAAATGCCATGCATCCAGTTTAGGGATAACTGCCTCCAGTACTCTGATCACCAGTGGATGTTGCCTTTACCTTCCACGTTTTTTTTCTAGTTCTTCCTTCAACTTTTGGTATTCCTCCAGATTTTTGTGATATACGTATATATATATATATATATATATATATCCATCAAATGAGAAGGGACAAACTTTTACACATGTCATTGAATACTGTTTAAGTTACAAAGATAATGGGCATATTAGCATAAAGGCATGAAGCTAATGTCTCTTGGCAATTTTTTTGCAAGCTTGCAAATTCACCAGACTGTGTTATTTATTGGCAGTCGTAGTCATTTTGAACTTTGAACATCCAGCCAGTTACAGCTGACTTTTCCAGATACCACACCATCAAGTGTATTTTGACTACTGTGTGATAAAGCATTAACTTTCAAGTGTAAGTACAGTTTGAATATAAGCAATCTCTATGACTCTATTAATGTAAGAAAATTAAACTAATTTCTTTCACTAGTTTTAAATCGTCTTGATACATGCACCGTTTTAGACACTCAATATTTTACTTGAACATTGACTTTTCCGACAATATAGTTACTAACCATTATGTATTTTGTTTCTTGGAAACTTTTGTTACGCAGAACAAAATAAAAATCTTTCCAGAAATTCTGTAAACCATAACAATAACTGGCGACATTTGAAATATTAGCAATTCTTGTTGAGCTTTAAATCCAAAAGACATTCATCATTCCATCTTTTATATGGGTTATCTTCACTTTGGTTGTGAGTGTGCTGGATCTTGACTCAGGACGAGAGGCAGGGTACACCCTGGACTGGTCGCCAGCCAATGACAGATTCCAAAACTCAATTCATGGAATGTTTCCCTCACCTCCGCATATATAACTATTTCAATGTGAAAAAGGGAGTTGAAAGGAAGAAATTACACAAGAGTATGAGAGAGATCCTTTATGGGTTTACATGGGGTAGGAGGTGTTGGCTGAGTGTTTCTTGTGAAAACAGAGAGGAACTTGAACTTATGGTTCTCTGAGCCAAACTCCCGGCAGACATACTAAAATGAAGCCAAGTGGAAGGTGCCAAAACCTTTGGGCACAATAATATGAACATGTAGGAACCATTGGAAGATTCCTCAATATTTTCACCCAACTATGCTGACTTTAAAATACCTAGTATATCCACTTTCATGACATAAACAATAATCTTCAGAGGGCAGGAAAGAAGGTATCACAAGTAAGACCTTGCAGAAGACTTTATGGACAAAAATAAAACGATTCCAATATTATTTCCTGGAAACAGTGCAATTGCATGCTCCTACTAAATAACTTGATGCCTCCTCACCTGTAGCTTCCTGCCTATTTATTTTGGGTGTTTGCTTTGCAGGAGTCTTTTAGCAGCTAGGGATAGCTCTATTATGTCATACTTGTATTTCCCCAGGGGTGCTTATTATGCACTCAGTGGCAGCCCCACTCCAATGTTTGTGGGTGTCATTTCACAGATTAACAGGAACTGTGTGGAATATGTAGCAATAGTTACATAGTGTGTTGCTTTATGTAAATCCAAATTAATGTCACATTTCATACTTTTTTTTTCTACATTTGACAATGTGTTGAGAAGGTTAGCATGAGCGCAATTTCCAGGACGCCCCCCCACTGCTATTCACATACACATATAGGCTGGCCACAAAATAGTTGCTCTTACCCCTCTGCAGTGTTCAGTAACTACACAAAAACCTCAGATGTGTTCGCTGCCAAACAGCAACCAGGAAACAGCAAACAGAATTGTCAACCTTGTGGAAGCAGGGTTGACATAAAACAGTGCTTTCTGTGGAAAATGTTCTGTGCCACGCTATATTATTATACGCTATATATATTATACGCTATATACATATATTATATTACTGCCTTTGTTGAGATGTTCACTACCGACCAGCATCCAATCTGACCAAGTCATGGCATCACCAACATCTTGGAAACAGCTTAAATAAAATAGTAGTTTCCTGGGAAATATGCAGTGCCACTCATACCAATCGTAATTTCTCTTTTACTGCCTTTGTTATACCATCCAATAAATACAATACAATACAATACAATACAATACAATACAATACAATACAATACAATACAATACAATACAATACAATACAATACAATACATCTTTATTTAGATAGCACTTTCACAACAATTTTCACCATAAATAAATTTCTGGGTATTTCACACTGCTTTGGATAAAAAAAAGAAAAAAATAATAAATAATAATAATAATGATGATAATAGTAATAATAATAATAATAATAATTGTTTTTAGGCCACTGTCTCACACACAGGACTAAGCTGTGTTTGTGGTGAATGTCAGCCATGTGTCATGGCCACACATGAACACACGAATCTTTTTCACAAACTATTGAATTGTTGGCTTTGGTAGCAATAACATTTTCTCTCTTTGTGTCTGAGTTGTCCTCATTCAACTTTTCTCTTCTGCAGTCAAATTCTGAGGTATTTCCCTTACTTTGCCTGGCAAGCAAAGTGACCGGTTGGTTTTAGCTTGTTTACTTTACCAAGGGACATTTAATCATCACAACTTGATAATCCATACTGTCCGAATTGGCTAATAATATAATGATCCCAACAGACCAAGCCCTGCTCTCAGGCAAAAACAGCCAGATGACGAATTATAAGGTTTGAAACACTGAAAATGCACACTATAAAAAAAGATGCTGTCTGTCTGAACCTCAGACAGTGGTGTGTACTTGCGCGTTGCAGCTGGCAGATCTTGGTATATCATTGACTATTTCTTTGCATAAGAAAACAAGCAGAGCCACTAAGATGTCTGCTACCGTCACATCATTCCTTCTCAAGGACACTGTGATTGACAAAAACACCACCTTTGCTTCACATAGTTTGACATTGGCATGTAGAGGTGCACCCATGTGGAAAAAAACAGCATGGAAGGAGTTGGGAGGAACATGGCAGCTCTGGTCTTTGCCGTGAACTTTTGTCATCCATAGCTCCGCATGTCATGGCTGAGTGGCAGTGAGCAAGCCAAAGCTTCCATGTCAGCCAAACCCCAGGTCTAGAGAGTAGGTCAGAGCTGTTCTACTCAGCTTGGAGGCAAAGAATGGAAAAAATAGGGTTTGTTTTCCTTTTCACATTGCCAGGTCTTTTAGGAAATGGACACTCCTGCTATGCAACATCAGGTCTGGTCGGCTTTGAGGAGGAGTCTGAGATGAGTGCTGTGACAAACCATATGCTGTTCAGATATATAAGAGGCCTGGTTTGGAAATCGGGAAATTAATCAGTCTTTTCCAGGATATTTTAGCACATTTTCTCCAAGCAGTGCATATTCTTATAAATAAACTGCATGATTACACTTGACGCTGTTGGCCTGCAGAGGAATAAAATTTAACTGGGGCTGACATGAGGTTTTGCGTGTCCTTGATACAATTGGTACACTTCCTCCTCAAACCCAGGCTTCTGCCAAGCATGTACCACTTTGTGACAAGTGACGCTTGATGACTCATGTCTCAAGTTAAAATGCATCTGAATCCGAAAGTCACGCAGTAACAATGACAACGCAATAATCCCGTTGCTTCAACATCTTTCAAATTTCCTCTCACAATGCCAACATCTTTCTCCCGTCATGCTGTAACTCACAGGCAGAGCACCGCTAGAAGATAATGATGGTAATGTGTTTAAGTCCTAGGAACACCGGACCATCAGTGAGATCTGATGACCTCATTATTTCTCATTAGTTTCCCAGAGGCACCTAGATGAAGCCTTTAAAGGTGATCCAGAGGTTAATCCCACTGGGAGAATGAACCCGCTCCCCTGTATCTGTTTGTGGAGCTGCTCAACAATCCTGACTCGGCCAGCAGACTTGCTGGTGGTCAATGTGGGAGATTTTCCAGTGTCGTAGATAGCCTACACTGTCCTAGATAGCCTTTTGCCTGATAACTGGACAGAGGGATAGCTGTCTGTTATAATGATCTCTTCCCTACTCATTCCATTCTCTGATGACCTCTGATCCTCAAGCTCTACCTCTCTGCATTGTAAGTCCCAAGGAGCCTCATCGATGTGCCATCCACCTCATCCATCTCATGGCGGGGATATCTTTACTTATCTTTTGTTTAGAAAAACTGTCCAAGCATTTTTTTTTAGTTTGATATTGTTTAATCCTGTTTTGTACTGATACTCTATCTTGTATTGTTTGTCCATACCTGGGGATTGCACAACAGACTTTGAGTGCTGGAGAGTACTGCCAGATGTTTTCTCCCTTATTATTATTGCTGGTGATGACAGGCCTGGGAGGTGTTAAGGGTAAAAGACAGTGTTGCGCTTTCTAATTTGTTTTTTGATTTATTAGCTTCCCAAATTTTCCCTGAATTAAGCTTTGTTTCTACTAAACCAGTTTCATTCAAGCAGGACTTGATGTGTAGCAGGAAAGGACATATATATTCTTACCTCCTTTTACTTTCACACATTTCTCTTCTTATTGTGGGGTCACACATAGAATTAGATAAGAGAAAAAGTCATTGCATATGTGAAGTGATTTCAAATTAGATTTTTAATAACAACAAACCTCTTTGGGAATCTTATTGATATTGCCATATACGTATGTTCAGTGTTGCAACACTTTTCCATATGTTATGAACCTTTATCACACAAACTGATTGCGTTGTGTGTTTGTGCGTATCCATGGTTTGTTTAGACTACTCTGAAAAGCGTGAGACCAGAGTGAGTGGGCCGAGGCCACACTTTAGGGTTCAAAGTAATGCGGGGAGGGACCCTCTCGTTTTGGAGGAATGTCATGGAGGAGGTCTGATGGTTACTTGGAGATGGTGTAATTAAGGGGTGGGATTGTGAGAGCCTTCCTTTTCCTGGGCCTTGTAAGGGTCACAGATTAAAGCACAACCGTCCGCGCCTATGGCTTTTACACATGGAAAAATATCAGTAACAATATTTAAGATACTCAAGTTGAACTGACGTGTAAGACACAGTGACTGGATGACCCTGTACCTTAAGGTTCTCTAACTGAAATGGATGTCAGTGTGAAATTAAAAGTCTTGTTTCTGCCAAGCATTACAGGTACCGAAGGTGCAGTTTAGTACAGTGCACAACTTTTTGGTTACCAATGTCAAAAGATGGTAAGATTGCATTAAACACATTGCAGTCACTGACTGGTCGATGTCATCATTTCTGTGGGACATGAATCAAATACGAAGAACACTATGCGTCATGAAAAGCATGTGGTGAATTATGACAGGACGGCAAATCAAAGCTGCTTGTGTTTTTGTTTATAGATAATAAAAGCACTGTCTTGAAATCATCTTATTTGCAGTATGGCAGACAGCTCACGAACAAAAAAACACAAGCGTGTGATGCTGTGTTGTCTGACTGAACACATCATGTGTCTTTTACAAGAGTGTGCACATAATTTCACCCAAACCCTGTCATATTCCATCCTTTGACTTTTTGTATTTGTAAAAAGATCATACTCAACTTAGATGAAAATCGGATATTGGTTATAGAAACTGACATGGTTGGCAGCAGTGGCACATCGTTCATAGCCTAAAGAAATTTATTCATCGTTAGATCAGAACGTGACCTTCCTGTTAAGTCTTCTTTCATGCTGTGACACAGTCTACTCACTTCCCTCTCTTACAGCATTTCTTCCATTTCTGTTTTCAAAAGTTGGTCATCAAACAACAGTTTTTGTACGACTTAAGCATGCTTCCGTAAACTCTAAACTACAGTGCTACGTGACCGGAGAGGTGGAGAGAGGCACTGCAATCTAGTTGGCAGAAAAATCACTTTTACAAAATTCACAGAAAATCACAGAAATTGAGAAGAACTGAAATGTATCTTTACCTACACTGTTGGTCTTTTTTTACAGTGTTTTATGTATTGTTGAATTCATTATACAGTTTTGTTGGTTTGATGTTGCGCTATTTACAGTGCAATCTGGCTCGCATTCCTTATGGAGGAGATATAAGCCAGATAAATGTTTACAATTCTGAAATATACTGTTGTGATCTGAACTTCACTGTTCTGTACTGGATTGCTTAATGGATTTTTTACTTTTATGTAAAGAGAACTAGGAGCTGGTGCAATCTGCTGTTGAATTGTAGGCCAGTTGGACATCATTGGTGTTTCTGCTTATTTTTTGTTCTCTCAAAAGAAGAAAAATAACTCAGGATTGACCATGCATTGGTGGGAAGTCATTCACAAGGCACTGGCAGCTTTTTTCGAGGCACACACTGTGTAATACACCCCCCAACCCCTGAAACTCCAGAGCTCTCAATCAACTCCAGATGAGAGGGTTGATCAGCTGGACCCTAATGTCTCTTTTTCTCTCTCCAGGGTGCAGGATAGAGAACTGCGAGTCTTGCTTCAGTAAAGACTTTTGCACCAAATGCAAGTCAGGTTTTTACCTGCACAAAGGGCGATGCTATGACAAGTGCCCCGAGGGCTTTGCCCCACTGGAGGACACCATGGAGTGTGGAGGTAAACAACACAAAAATGAAAAGAACGCACATGTTCATATGTTGTATAATATTTACTGGTATTCTCAAAATATTCAAAACAAGCAGTCCACAAGCTTAGTCATCCCCGTAAAGCTCCATCACCCAGTACTAAAATTTGATCTGAGGTCTATGCATTGCTTCTAAATGACATTCTGCTGTGGTTTCCCCACACATGACTTTGTCTGTCCACAGAGGGCTGCGAGGTCGGGCAGTGGAGCGAATGGGGAGCTTGCACCAGAAGAAACAAAACCTGCGGCTATAGGTGGGGTCTGGAGACCCGAACGCGGCATATTGTAAAGAAACCACCCAAAGACACAATACCGTGTCCCACCATTGCTGAGTCCCGCAGGTGCAAAATGGCCGTGAGACACTGCAGAAAAGGTAGGAATGTCACACGGCAAAGTTAAAGTGCTTTGTGCAGCTTCCATATGCAATGATAAGTTGACACTGCAATATAAAAGAAAATAGACCACTTCCAATCCCCAACACGGACGTTGTCCACCCTCTCACTGCTCCACCTGTCTCATGTAACCTCGACACACCACTTTTTTTTTTCTTCCTCTCTGCTATTGAGGTTTTATGTGACGTTTCCGTGCATGAAATATCAGTTATTTTCCATTGCGGGCTTGAAGGCAGTTTTCTTTCTGAGGTATATTTTCCCCCCACTCTCCCAATTCCCTTCTTAAGGACGATCTGCAGGTTACCTCAATGGTCGCCTCTGTTTCCTCCCGTCAGTTTGAGAGATATTTGTGGTGTACATTGTGAGTGTGTCAGGTCATTAAATGAGAAGTCAAATCTTTAGGAGTCATTTTAATGGCTCAACACACTATTTGGTGTGATGGCTGCTGTTTAAACATAAATGTACTAAATCTTAATGTACTCTCTTGTAAACATTCTTTTAGTTTCAGTTTCGTTTAATTCACCAAACAAGAAGGCAATTACAGCAGCAGATAACATTAAGGCTGTCAAGTAAAGAAAACAAAATGCCAAACAGATAGAGGGAAGATCTTGAATGCAGGCATGTTTCAGTGAAGTGTTGCAAGAGTTAATAAACCTCAATAAACTGTTGGTTTCTCATGTTTCAACGATACAGAAGCCGCTGCTACTGCTGCTGGAAACTGTGATTCCACCACACATTTATTTCTTAGCGCATGTCCTGTTTGTCAGGGAAATTCTCACCCACCCCCCACATACCTCCAAATGCTTTTGCCTTGCCTGCTTGACCTTTTCAAGAGACTTTACTACTATCTTTGATTAAAATGTTTTGTATGCATGGTTACTGCAGTAAATTATCTCAGACATAAAGGTGCTGATGAAACTTTATTGCCAAGTCTGAAGTGCAGAACTATTTTCATTCAGTTCTTAGAAACGAGCTGCAGATTCCCTGTTCATCCCTCACAAAGTTGCTGCTCCCTACTTACGTCGTTACCGTAAATCTCTTTTTACTGAGTAACATCTCTGTTGGGCGGGTTTAAAGCTGCGTGTAAAAATGTCACTGAACGTACATCCCAGCAGTTCCTAACCTTGCGACATGTTTTAATAGAGGTACATTTCATACTCTGGCATGTGTTATTAATTCCCCACTGCTTAACTGCCTGTGAAAATCCCCACTTGACAAAAGCCAATGAAACTTAATACTCTTTGCTTTAAATAAATACAATGTAGAAAATGTAGGCTGCTGAAGCTGAGTGGGATGAAGAAGTAAAAAAGATCACTTTCCACAAGACGTACTATTTTTATCATATTGCACGAGAGGCTTAAAATGCAGGTGATGGGTGATGTGTTGTAGCCAGTTTGACCAGATAAAGAGAAAAAAAGAACTCACCATTCACCTCCAGACCTACTTGAAATATAAGCTTAGAAATCTGTAAGAGGGTTTTATAGTGGTCAAATGTGAAAAATAATCTATAAATCTGCATAATTCTCTTGGCGCTATACACAAATGTTTGTTAAGCGCAGAATTATGTAACCCCCATATGGATTCTGTGAATTAAACAGAAAGAGGAATTAAAACAAAGCAGCAGAGGTAAGTATATATCACTTATGGGAACGCTTATCTGATCTTGCATTTCTAAGCAGCTGAAATGCACTGGACTTTATTGATGGGTCTCTGTTTTCAAGCTTAGTCGAGACGTACAGGGACGATGTGGCTGATCATATTCGTTTCCTTGTGTCTGGAATGACCTAATCCCTCTGAGAAACTAGCATGGAAACTAAAGTGCAGATAATGTCAGGAGGCAACTTGTTTTTACAGCAAATGTTAAGACTGGTGCAAACCGTGTCTGATGTGTTCCATACAAGTTGCAGGTCAGTGTAAACAGCATACATCGCTCGCACTGCTGGGATTCATTAGCTAGTGTTGCCACAATAACAGTGTCTTGATTCTTCACTCTAACCTAAAGCTGAGGGTTCATCCTTTATGTGGAGGATGTATGAAATATGTGGTGGTATCCACCATATGTTGTTTTCATCCAAACTGTCAAGCTGCATTTAAGAAAACTTTTGAAGTTTGACAATTTATTGGGCTCCCACCAGATGGATTATACTTTTTTAAGGAATAGATGTTTGTAACTTTTCACCTGTATAACCTGTAGGATTTTTGCTGTACGATTTTATATGTTCGGGTTTTAAGCGAAACACACACACTCATTGGCCATCCGCCTCTGATGTCTGTGAGGTTGCCAAGTGTCTCTTTGAAGGTTGATTGAAGAAAAAAAATCAACTCCGTAATACTGAGAATCAGTCGGAGGCCCTGGCTTCGTGTACGTCAGTCAGCTTCTGGGAGTTTGCTGGATGAACGCAAAGCATCACCTTTGAGGCGGAAATACACCTAACAAACATAAACTCAGATTTCTTTTTTTTTTTTTTTTAATAAATACTGGTACCAATACATCCATGGTGACGCTGCATAACCTCAAGGCTGCCAGGGTTATTGATCTACGTGCATGTGTGTGTTTTACTTAAAACACGGAAATGACGCACATTGCTCAGAGGCTCACCCCACACGATCAGCGTGTATTTAAACACCGTTCTCCTGTCACTTATAAGCGCGAAGTCGCGCATTCGCGAAAGATGAAGCGCAAAGTGGCGAGGAATCATTGTACTTACAACAATCTGTTGAATAAAATGTATTGTGGCATCCTTAGGTCCCCCTTTTGTACCCAAAATCCACATAAATCCATTGGTCTTTTTTGAAGTATTGCATTTTTGCATCATGCAAAAAACTATACCAGTATTATTATGGGTGGTGAAATATGACACAGCCCTTTTAGAAAACAAAACACATTATGTAAGAACAAACATGCTGAAGCACAAACACTCTGTTCCAATTGAGGCAGGATGTACCTCACAGATTGCTGACAGTCATATAAAGAAGTTTGATAAAAAAGATGGAATATATGATTAGATTTAGCCAATGAATTTGATACTTGTACCTGAGCATCAGGCCCTTGTAGGGGGTTTGATTTCTTATCTGAGTAACCAGAGACACTTTTCATGCTGTGGAGGCCAAGCCTCCCCCCATATCCAATCTTCTGTCATTCAAGTTCCAAGGTGCTGTCACCACACCACAATTGCTTTCTGCATACAATGCATGTGATAATAAGCATAACTGCTTCTGTTGTCATCAAGATCATCTTATTCTTTTTGCCACACTTTTACCACATGTCCTACACTTGAGAAGACAGTATAGTCTGCAGTATTTTGCTTACATCACTCCTCCAGAGAGCAACGTAGAAAGACTTATTTGACCCTGTTGGAAGACCATTGGATATGTCTGAGAAAAGGGGAATGTTTATTTACTTTAGTCTTTGTACTAGTCTCGCACAAGAAATAATGTAAATCCAGATCCAAACCCTGTGAGGATTTGTTTGACTGATGGGATCCATGCCCAGGTCTGTCTGAAGCTAGTCTGAGTTTGGGGTGAATCTACAGTGCTCTGCCCCCCCCCCCCCTCCCTCTGGTCATCACTGTCTGTGAGCCATCTGCTTCAGAATATCTGCCCCTGAAAAACAATGTATAGAGATCGGCCCAAATCCACTCTGCGGAGAAACACAAAAGCATTTTAGTATCTGGCAGGCTATGTGTATGAACAAGGGGGTTGCACAACTTTTGATTTTTTACGACAACATTTATGTGATGAAAGTCAAGTTGACATTAAATAATGACATCATTGATATACGTATATCGTGTATTTTTTCAAATGTTTTTGAAAAACACTTTAAAAATTTAAAAACAAATAAGATTTAAAAAAAATCCTGTGTAGAGAATGCTCTAAAATAATATTTTTTTATTGACAATGGACAGCTCGTATACCAAATTTACACACAACTTGTACAATAGAACATAGCATTGTTGTGTGATGGTATTTCCAGCCAGAGAAAAATCTTCTCGCTTGATGTGCTTACCATTGGGATAGTCAGGTAACCTTTGCACAACTGGATCCAACAGGAAACCCATCGTCAGTCTGGGCTCACCTCTGTGGCAGATTCTGCATGGTCGGAATTTGTGGTGTTTGCAAAAAATCACGGACCTCTTCATGCATGGTGGAATAATTCCCTGCTCTCTTTCCACTTCCAAAGTGTGTGTCCTTCTAAGAGGTTCAAACAGAAGGCGAGACGGATTCCAAACTGTAAACTTTTATTCACGAATGCAGGAGACAATGACCAGCCCAGCAACATGCAGGCATTATCTGTGTAAACATCCTCTCTCCGGTAGAAGAATCATCTTCATGTGTCATTTGCACGCACGCACGCACGTACGTACGCACACACACACACACACACACACACACACACACACACACACACACACACACACACACACACACACACACACACACACACACACACACACACACACACACACACACACACACACAAATTGGACTTTTGGATTTCATCCTTCACAAGAGTGGACACAGCAAACACATTGTTAAATTGTTAGTGGCACACACTGCAGCAGGGGGCTCCCAAGTACTCAGTTTGCGGTATTTGTGTCTTAGTCAAGGACACCTGCTTGTTCAGGAGATGTTTGAGGTCGATGTTTCTGAACCAGAGTCCCCATGGTAACAGATAATGATCTTCGCCACTCGGCCATGGCTGTAAAAACAGGCCATCAAAATAAAAGAAAGGCAAGATATCAACAGAATTGCATCACAAAAACATTTGCAAATAGTCAACGCATTTTAAACATCATTTTAGAGTTGTTAAGTCGAGAAGTGAACTCTTCAGATAGTCAGTATATGCACAAACTCACCCTCGTCTACACAAGAGCATCTTTGTCTTATCTCAGCAAAAGTGGTGCAATTTGTCCATAAATCAGACAATATGTCTGAATTAGAGCAAGCACTACGGTCACTCTTGAAAGATTAAAATCAAACCAATGACCCTTTGATCTACTTGCCATGGAAAACCTAGTACATAAATGATGAGTCCAACTCTGATTTCTGCCACAATGTAATGACGGGTGGTGATTACGGGTTATCTCTGGCCAGGCTAATATCACATACAATTTGGATCAGTTCGTCCTGCCACCAGGAGCCAAGTGAGAAGTACTTTTTCAGGAAGCACTGATTGGCAGTTGCACTGTCATAGTGATTACGTGTAGCTCACATTGTGGACTGTTGTGCCTGAGGGAGCCATGGCTAAATCTTCGTTTAATAGGACCGCTCCATATTAGAAGACAGATGCTTGTTAGAAGATCTCAAAGGTCTCCTGTCTTGTCAGGTCAGTTTGTATCTGGATGCAGGACATCCCAGTGTGATTCCTTTCTCTTTTTACCACCACCATACCTTGCAAGTTTGCAAGGTGAATCAGTTCGATAAAATCTCAATTAAAGCTAATTGTAAAACTCCAAAGCTCAGCTCAAAAAGAGAACCAAGAAATCTGTCTATAGATGTAGTTCTTAGTTCTCTACTAGCAGTTTCAATGTATTTCCTCAACAGCGTGACTCAACCTGTGACCATCTGGTTCCAATGTTTAAGGTGTTACAGATGAGCTACTGTGACCCCCCTTTGTTGTCTTCTACAACCGCTGATTACCTTTTTACAAAGTACTAAGTGCTTCCATACCTAAATAAATACTAGGCTGCTCTCATTTTGAATTAACTGTCTTGAAACAGTCTCATGGTCCTGGTGGCTTTACACTGTATGGCGCGGCCATCTTCATACCACATGCATGAGGCATAAACATGGAGGTTTGGGGGAGGAGGCATGGAAGGTGGTAGATGAAAGGGTTAGCAATGCTATTGGTAGTTTACGCTTCATTATTGTCATTTGGTCATTTCAAGGCAGGATGACAGAAGAGGGTTGCCAGCTGCATGTTTTTCAGGACTCTTCACACTCCAGTTGAGTTATGGTTCTACTAATCTGCATGTACACAAACACGAGATTATTCTTTGCACTAAATCTAACGGTGATAGCAATGGTTTTGGACAGCTGCTTTCTGATCAACACACAATATATGTCCTGAACAACTTGAACATCACGGCTGATGTTTGCACTTGGCCTGATTGTGTCACTTGTGAATTTGAGGTGCATATTCATATTCACAGACATCACAGATTGGATCATGTTATTCATAGTATGAATCACTCACTCACTGAGATCTTAAGAAAATGAGGGGCTGCCATAAACATCCCCGGGTTATATGCAAACAAAGTGGCAACAAACACAAGACGAGGAGAAGGCACCAAGAAATACCCTGAACAAGTGTTTCCCATGATGCCATGTGCTGCAAGTTAAACAGTTTCCCCCTATTTCCCCCTGCTGAGCAGTATATGGGCTGATATTACCCATGACGTGTTTAAGGCTGTGAAGCGGACCTTGGAAAGTATTTCAATTGATTGGCAGTTTAAGCTTTTTTTTTTTTTTTACACCCTGTGATACATACGTCAAACTCAAGCCTGCCGGGAAAATCCTGCCCTTCACATCATATGTCCCAAGAGACCTAGAAGTTAATATTTTTATTTTGAAATACAGATATCTGCCCATTTTTACAGTGAACATATTCGAGATCCCACAATGCAGGTCAAGTTCTGTAGTACAATAGCAATTCATAATTCCAATGTATCGTTGTGTGGAGATGTTCAGTCATTAGCTGTTATTTAAAATAGCTTTGTAAATAAATAAATAAATAAATAATAAATAAATGAATAAATTTAGAGAGCGAGACAGAGAGAGAGAGAGCGACAGAGAGATAGATAAATAAATATGGTGTTTGAAAACTGATACCTTAAACCCCAAAGTCTCGACTGATGATTAACAAAGGGCAAAATGTGATTATATGACATGCAGAAACAAAGACAGATGCTTTGAAATAGAAAATGGACCACTTAATGGTTGAATTATCAATTGAAACCATTTGAACTTAATTTAATTGGAACATTTTGGATCAACCTAGGAGGCAGTACTTTCCACCACTAAATAATGAAATATCGTAGTTTTTTTGTATTACTCCCATGACGATCCAGAAACATATAGAATAAATGCCAAAACACATTGAAGCTGTTCTGACTGCTTGGTCTAATTTGTCACTCAACTATATTTTCAATCTAACCCTGTTTTAAGGAGGCCCAGTGTTTTTTTTTTCACCTCATATTTAGATAACCCAAGGTCTGCCAGACCTCCACTACAGTGCTGCTGACAATTCTCCAGTCGGCAACAAAACTTTCATCATATCCCACACCATATAGATGAGGAATCATATGCATCCGTTCTTAAGCAGACTGTGAGAAACAAATAAAACTCACCAAGAAACAATAAAATCGACCTCACAGGCAGATTAAGTCACCAACCACATTAGCAGCACTTTTTCTTGGTTTTGTTTCAACTCCTTTCCTGTCTCAGATAGGAATGACACTGGCTTGCTTATTCCATTTCACTCTGCCTGAGGAAATAACACGCATGTCATAGAGGAGGATGCGGCGCACATAGTTGAGAACAGCACTTCATGAAGTCTGCTTCCAGTGATCTGACTTGTGGAGAAAAGAAGGAAATTTGAACAAGGGTGCCCGAAAACATCTGGTGCACAGTTGCAGAAACTCAGACTCCAGAAGCTCATTCTCGGCTCCCCTGGTCTCCCCCCCTTGCTTGTCTATCTCTATATCTGGCCGTCAGTTTTATAGAGACATTACAGCTTTTAATTACATCTAGTGATTCAGAGCGAGACTTTGGATTCTGACCCAATCTTGTCCACGAGCAATAAGCCAGGGTGGAGACTTTGAGACACAACAAAGTGACAAGTATAGACCTGTTCTCTTTAGTTGTATGCACATCTTAGTGATTTTCTCTGAGTTTGTGCGCATGTGGGTGTTTATGTGCATTTCAACTACACGATAACAAATACAGGGGGCAACTAAAAGTAGAACCTTTATGGCGCTAAGTAGAGAGCATGTAGCAAGGTCCTGCACCCCACCATCACAGTAAAGCTGAATACTACGGTGATGTCACACATTAGCAATTTAAACTTAAAATTGCTTTTACAGGGTTTCTGATGACATACAAGGTGTTTATACGGCAGAGCTATTGCATACATTTCAGATTTATGTACACATACGAAAGAGGCCCAGGTTAAATTTGAAAAGAAATGCATTTGTACTGTACAGAATTCAGAATTGAGCTGCACCGTGAATGTAGCCCAAGTCCCTAGTTTCAGATCACAAAAAAAGGAAAATTGTATGCAAACGTGTGTCTGGTTACATTGCCGTTATTTATTTAAGCCTATAAGAGTTCTACGAACCTATTTGTCGAGACACCTTGAGCGCAGCCATGTTGCCTGAAAAAAAGGAGAGCGGAAGTTCCTGAATGATTCCTTCGGTGTGAAAGCTCCTAATGTCAGTGGCCTTTGCATCCTGCCATTTTTCTATCACAGCTTAGAAAAAGAGTTTAGCTATCATGGTCATAGACACTGGTGGTACAAAAAGGTAGGAGGACTGCATAAGTGATTGAAAAGAAAAATCCAAGACATAATTGGGTAGTAACTGTCAAGAAACTACATATCGAACAGCTTCAAAACATAAATACCCTTTCTAGTTGATTAGCAAGGTTTAGATCTGTGATCCCAATAGATTTTGGACATCCCTCGTGAATTAGTGTGAAGAATTTGGATCTCTCTTTGATTTGATTCTTTTTGCTTTCCTGTTCTGTAACTCTGACAGATGCTGCTGCCTTTTGGGGTACACAAACCTCAGTGAGGTGAGACCTTGAAATGAGCGTTGAAATTGCACTGTAATCATACACATCTAAAACCAACAAGAAAATGTCAGCCATATGGCCCAAAGCCCTCTGTTTGTATTTGAATGAGACGCAAGGGGGGATTATTGACAAGAGTTTAGAAAGCCAGATGAGCTGAGCAGCAGTGATTCTTGTTGGCCTGTTTCTGTGATCCGATCTGTCGTAGCCACTCAGCTGTCCATCTGCCCCGTGTTTGACAAGTGTTTGATGCAGCGCAGGCCTTAAAGAGGATCAGACCCTTCCTGGATGGGCTTTTCCTTTTACCCTGTGCAGCAGCAGCTCTGCTAATACATCAAACACACACTCTCCTTTCTTCCACAACTCTGTGAACTAATGAGCTATTTTTATCAAACAATATGTATAGGATCACCAAAGGACACTGAACAGAGCCTCCCAGAGTTAATGCAACAATCAGAGAAAACAAAACGTATCAGCCTGCATGTATCCCCTCATCGCCGGTTATTGCTGAGGGGTCTCTGCGTGATCCTGATGGCCCCTGTCTCGGTTTTAGTGCCTAAGCCTGCCTGACTTAGTTGGCTCCCCTCTCATTAGGGTCCTGTTTTGGGAGAGCGTGCCATGTTCAAACATGTGAGGGATTTCCTCATGAAATTTCCCAGTAAAGGGGGGGGGGGGGTGAACGTCCTTGTGCAGAAATTAGAATGAATCATGCGGGACAATTTCCTCCGACATTGTGCTCCGTTCTGTTACAAGGCCCACGGAAACCTGGGGGATGCAGACCAGTTGGAATTAAGGAATCAATGTGTGCATGCACATAAATGACCAACACTTGCGCATCAAGGCCCTTTCTATGTAAGATGGTGACTGTTTCATGTCTATGTCACTATTGCCAAAAAATAAATTATTAGGAGTGTCTATTTGCCTGCCTAATTATGAGTTGTAACAACTTTAACAAACGTCTGAGAACTGCGACCAATCGCCACTAAATTTCATATGCACATTCCCCCATTTTCCACTTCAACCTGTAAAAACTCAAATGGCTGTTTTTTGCATCCATTCCTATGTCAACGCTCTTTGAAATATGGTAACTTGCGTTTTCAAATGAGCTCAATGGAGCTCTTTGCCTCCATTCATCACACCCCCAAATGAGGCACATTGTTTACAAACTCTAAAGGGGTCTGTCTATAAATAAGACCTGTTGATTAATGTAATCATAATCAAAGATTAATTACAAACCACTTCCAAATGATATTAATATAATAATATCATGGAGTCTATTACATTTAAAATCTTTAAATATATGCACAAAATAGAGAGGTCAGTGTATATACTCTGTGGGTTGCACAGAATGTATATACATATATTAGCTGGTAAAAGTATTCAGGCCCCCTCTAACATTTAGTACACAATCACTAATATAGTCATAAAACAATAGAAAGTGTCTAGTAGTGCGATCATATTGTTACAACAACAAATGTGTAGATAATGCAAGAGTAATGAAGGAATATAAAATATTATGTATTGGAAGGATGTATTGGTGGTCAGAAACCATACATTTTCTGCATATTTACCGACTTACTGTATAATAATTCCAAAAGGACTTCTGTAATTTTCTCTTTGTCCTTGAGTAAGGACAGCGTTCACATGTGTAGTAACTTTCCAGATGGGATGATCAATTTGCTACCGTGTATCCCAATGTGTTCCCAATCTTTAATTCTGTGGTCACATTGTAACCACTCCCTCGTGTGCTGCTGCTATCTATCTTCAGCTCACTTTGCCTTGACCCCATCCATACAACCATGACAAACCTATCAGCCCACAAGAGCAACACGCCTTCAGGAGCATCACCATGCCCTCCCTTTGATAAATGTTGATCTTTATATTTTTCTCATCTGAAATGAAAAACAGCAATAAGGCATTCATTAAAGTCAACTAAGCCTAATTATCCCTCATTTACCCAAGTGCCCGTGCAGCATGAGAGCCACATGTACTTAAATCCAGATGTGTCGATGAGTCAGTCGGGAGATAGGAAACCACAGCGGGGGCTATGCTCATCTCGGGAGTCCTGTGGTTGCCATGCGCATCAAGCCCTCATGACACGATTATCTGTGTAAAATCACAGCTTCTTATCTTAAAGTTAAAACAAAAAACGTATTCAAAGTGGAAAACAGATAAGGAGCTTCATGCGCTCATCTGTCAGTAAATGCTCGGGAGACAGGAAAAGAGCAAATATGAATTGGTTTTATATCTGCCTGGAATTAACACTTCAGATATTGCCCTTCAAAAGAACGGAAAACTTATTGTCAAGGCATGGAACTCTTCTATTTTCTTTCTTGGTGTCTGATATTGCATACCTACACACAATTTACTATTATGTAAACATTAAACAATTTTGATTTCGCTTTGGTTTTAATCATTCTCCATTCAATCAGTACTTGCTGAAACTCAGAATCATATTAATTTGGGCAAAAAGGATACTGTGTTGACAAAATTGTGGTGCAGAAGGCAAGCATGTCAGCCTCACAGTCAACAATTCTGTATTCTAATCTGTTTAAACTTTCTCAGGTGGCGTTTACTCTACGTATGTTATTCGCATACTTACGTACATGTGTTTCCTCTAACTGGTCTAGTCCTTCCACACATTCCTGCTAGGTGACTTGAAGAGTGTAAATCAGGAACGGCCAACTCAAATGCTGGCGGGGTCCACAATTTTTCATCAGATCTACTAGGGGGCCTCATAGGACTGTGCACTGCCTGACCAGATGTATAATAAAAATGCAATTTTTAACAGGGGCAAAATACATGCATACTTTACATGCTCTTAATGCGTAATATATATTACAGTCTTGATAATAAATTTTTCAATACGTGTATAATAAATCCCCTTTGCTAACCTAACAACAAAGAGTTTTAAACAAACAACAAATCAACCACATATTGTACTTTTTTTTTCTAAGTGCAAGGGTTATCTTGCATAAAAATTGTGGCCCACGGGCCACCTATCTCTTGTCGAAATGGTCAATGTACATATGATTGACCGTCCAGGATGTACCTCACATTTTGCCCTTAGTCAGATGTGTAGACTCTAGTATAGTAGTCCTAGTACACTGCTATGGAGTTGGATTTTTATTATTATTATTATCATGAATATTGTTTGATGAAAAACCAGGTGTATTTTTCTCTGCAGTGTAAATCTTACAGAAAGTAGCTTTAAACTAATAAACTTTGCATCGGTTGGTAAGAGACCATCTGGTCCTTTGTGGGGCGCTTGTTAACGTCCTCCAACTGAGTAAGAATTACAATGGGTGACAGCACATGGTGCAGCTGAAGTCAATATATTTTTCTTTTTTAACTTTACTTTCAACTGATGCAATGAAATACTTTTAGACATTCATCATATTAATCAACAAGCTCTGTGATGTCAGGAAAGATGACATTCTAATGCAGGATGATGAAAATGTGTCCTACAACCAGGGCCGTTGCACAAAATTCTGGGTCCACCTACATAACCCAAAAACGCATACATAATACTTAATACATAATGCAAAAAGTAGATCCATACCTGCGTGCTCTGAGAGTAGGAGAGTGTCCAACCCTTCTCAAGTGGACTGGTTCCAGAGCCCAGGCTGCGTCAAGACGAATCTGACGATCAAGTTTGCATAATGTTTACGGCCCCTATTCTGCCAGAGTGGTGACGTTCCAGGTCCCAAGAGCCAGCTTCTGTGGCCTGTCAGCAGACCACCAAGTTCCTTGCCTTCGGCCATCATCTAGCTCTCTTTGAACCCAACCACTTAGGTCACTCATATGGGTGGTGAGCCCATGGGAAGGGGGACCCATGTTACTTCCTTGGGCTGTGCATGGCTGGGCCCCATGGGTGAAAGCCCAGCCACCAGGCGCTCACCGTCGAGCCCCACCTCAAGCCTCGCTCCAGAAGAGGGCCCCAGTCACCCATATCTAGGTCAGCAGCAGAATAAATTAAATGTATTCATCATGAGTTTTTGGACTGTGCTTTGTCTTCACCTCACCTCGGACTGGTTTGCCATGGATGACCCCTATACTATAGCCTCAGATAACTTAGTTCCTCGGATCATTGGGACCAATAAACGCCTTCACCATAATAAGGTGACGGCTCATGAAAGGGGCCGGTCCACCAGTTGATGACTAGATAATTATTTAGTCTGCAATACGTAGTGTGATACAGAGGAACCTCTAAAGTTTAATCTTCTGGATGTCTTATAATATGATGATATGCCACTAAAAGTCTAGTTTGAACTATCAAGTCTTGTCATTTTATGACACTTATTCCATTAGAGCAGCCAGGTTCAACAAGGCCGCCCAGATGGAGAAATGCATGGAAAGACAAAAGTTTGCACCAGATGTAAAGAGGACATTCAAAGCAGTAATACTTTGATTTCCATTGTGGGTGACTTGAGGTGAATAGTGTTGAGCTAGCCATCGATTGTCAGTACTGCAATGTGAGCTGACGGTATTGGATTTTGAGCAAGCATCACCGGTTCGACTTTCTGCTCCTCACAGACTTATACGTATGTATATCCTTTATGATGATACTGAATCCCTCATTATTCAATGAGCATGCTGTAGCTTACCAAGCAATCTGCACCACCAAAACACAAGACTGAACCAAACTGAACTGTTCTGTATCACTATGAAACAAGGCCTATGAAATCAACTAAACCAACATTAAGTGCAAGAACTATCTTTTCCTCAATGTAATAGGCTGGCTCACTCACCTGTGTGAACAGTCCAGTGTAGCTACTAGTAAAGTTGGTCCTGGATTTGTCCCCTCTGTATGTTTCTGGAGGACACAAGATAACTTAAACTTATAAACTGTCAAAAATGGGGAAAAGAATCAGTTGTTTGTATTCTGTACTTTTGAGATTAGTGTGGTTAGAGGACATGACATGACCAGCCACTCATCAATGCCATAAATTAATTAAAGTTTTACTTGCAGACAGTGAATGTCCAGAAAAAGATTGTGTATAACTACTGTACGTTTTTTTCTCGCAACTGAATTTAGTTTTGAAACTACAATACCGCAGTTAAATTGTGTCTTCGAAAGGATGGAAGGATGAGCAAGCATATCCCAGTCTTTATAAGATTAATGATCTGATGAAACAAATCACTGAATTACAGCTTTTCTTGTACAGTTGGAAGTAATGTCTGCAATGAGTCTGTTAAGAGCAGTACACGTATGTCAGAAAATAACTTTTGCAGTCTCGGAATATAATCGTACCTATTAATCCACCTTGAAACACTGGAGCCAGAAGTGGTAACCCAGACAACACAAGGGAACAGTGAAATGCAGTAAAGTGTCATGTTAAACTTTGAGCAGACTGATGGATACTTTAATGTGCAGGGTCATCCGCTATTCTTTGGCCCTACTGAACTGTTTGCGGCTGATTCTTGCTGCTATGATAGACCCTCTCAGAGGGGAAAATACATGCTGTCTGTACTGACTATTGGCCATATTAATCACCTTGTCGTTCATGCATGTTTAGCCGGGACTTTTCCGCTTAGAGATGTTAATCTCTAAGCTTTCACTTTAACTTATTGTCAGTGAGAAAGAGCATCAGAGCGAATGGGTAAGCTAACATGCATTGATCCCTCCGCATATTTTACTCCAGGTTTTAGATGAGAAAATAATGGACCATATTAATCCCAACATTAGCTTTTTGAATTGGAATGTGTATGTTTTAAATCAATTTTCACCCAGCAGCATCGTGATAGGAAGCAGAGCATGAGAAGGAAGAGAAGCACAAAACCTAAGAGTGAATGAAAGAGTGCGACACACAGTAACCTTGTTAGAGCTTTGTGACACTGTGCAGAGAACCTTTTGTCAGTTGGTTGGCAAGATGAGAGTCTTGTAAATGATTGTTCTCCTTGTCATGGGGCTCATTTCCTTTTCCCAGCATTTGTTTGCCACAGTATTTCTCAAATATTCTACTTTTCTGCATTTTTGGCATGTTTATATCTGGAAATGATATCCAACTCTGAAATGAAGCAAAACAATGAACCATATTTGAACCTTTGGGCCAGAGCTTGGACTGCATCTTGAACTTTAGCTCACCTGATGTCATCCGGCTGAGTGCCACCTACAAATCAGATGAAACGTTCAGTTTGGAGGTACATCAGTGTATAGACTATGTAACCTTTTTCCAGACAGCCACTGGTGTGTAAGTAAAGAGAACACTGCCTGGCTATGTCTCCTTTTCCCTTCACAGTGTTACAAATGTGAAGAGCCCCTTAATGGCTGATAATCCAATTCCTCCCACTGAAATCAAATCTCACTGGCGCCAGTAGTTCTCTTTTTCCCCTCACAAATGATGGGCTGCAATACAGCCAGTTTATGCAAGAGATGAGCCGCTGAATATGAATTTACCTTACTTCAGTCCACCACTTCAAATTTCTTGATTTACATGTCAACCCCCCCCCCCCCCCCTTGTGCTGTGATATTAATTAGCAGCCTGTGCTGAGTGGCACACTTGGGTAACAGGAGGGGATTTTTTTTTTAACAGTAGAATTGGATCCCATTTACCGTATGTCTTAATGCTTTCTTGAGGTCAGCCATCGATTTGTCTGCAACCACAAGCAGTAGAGGTAAGATTAGGCCTTCGATTCATGCTGCGCTGTTAGTGGATAAAATCATTTAGCCTGTGGCTACAGTCAGTGCATTTGTATTTTTTCACAAATATTTACTTTTTAACTTTTATGAAAGGTTCTTGGAAGATTTGGTAATTAGAAACCACAATAATGAAATACGTGCAAGAATTTTTGTTTTGCTTCCTTCCCCCTCGTACAACAAGTGACTCCTGAATGTTAAATCTGTAGTGGGTAACAATCTTTATTTTTTTTCTAAAGTTATTTTCATCCACGCCTGTACTAGTGTATATGACACAATGCTGATTAAGCCTATCAGCTGCTCTAACAGCTTGGTGTACTTGGGATTTTTTTTTCTTTTCCATTTCATGTGGACTGATGACATTCTCCCTCACACCAATATCCTTTTTTTTTATTTAAAAACAAATCAAAGTAATTCTTCACAAAACACAGACAATTAAACATTGACACTCACATTCACACCTCTGCTTGCAGATTCCTTACCATAGTTGTTTTTTGTTGACTGTGGGAAACAGTTGCTCAATCTCAATTCTTTTTTCTAGCCTTGTGGTATATTAATAGACAGCACAATAACCAATAGTATGATGTGTCTAATAGTTTGTAACTTGTTCTTGGACTTTTTCCCCCCGGCATTTCTTGATTATTGCCGAGAGCCTCGTAAGGGGCAGGAAAAGCAGAACATTTTGCCAAAGTATTTCTCAAGTTCATGTAGATGACACAGGAGCTTACACTCAGTGGGATACAAGGAATTGCAGGCATGTGTTTGTTTCAAACGCATACAGACACAAGCACATGAACATAAAAGAATTCCACGAAAGGTCGTTTCTGACAGCAATAAACAATCGTCCAACCACAAGCTCTGCTTCTGATTTTGAATACAAAACATTTTGATTTGCACTTGAGATTTTTTTTTTGTTTATTTGTTTGATTTAGATTCATTTCCATCTCAAATACAAATGTCAAGCTGGCAGAAAAAGATTATATCTGTAAAGGAAAACTAAACATTGGTGAGTTATGCTTCTGCTGTGGTGTGTAAATGCAGGCAGAACGGAAATGAATAGCATGTGAAGGATCATCATTTTCTGATAAAAGCTATTCTCCTCTAATTCAATCCTATATGTTCCACTGGCATTGTAAAAATGAAGACGGGAAATGCTTTTCAACTTTCTGTGCCTCCCAAGATAATATCATTTTTACATTTTGTGAGATTTATGAATATGTTCAAAGTTTTGAAAATAATGGTCAAGTTAATTATTTGTTTCCAGGTAAACAAACAGCCTCTTCTGTGAACCTTGGTAATCAGCTTAAGTAATTACTTAAAAATAAGGACAAGATGATCAAAGTGCACAGGATACTTGGTGGTGACTTGAGGAAAAACTAAATGGGCTTCTCTGAGACATATGACGGATTCTCTGATTGTACCAGAAACCGGAGGAAGAGGTATATGTGGAGATTGGTTGCCCTCTAGCTGCCAACACTGAGAAGTTTGACTCTCACATGTGGCCTGAAATGACAATGATGGTAGGGTCGGGGCCAAGAAATAGCACGATGCACAATCTACTACAAATGGTTGCAAGGTTAAACTTGATGACTAGAAAACATCCTAGATAGGTTCATAGAGTGCATTTGGTCTGTAATTGCTCCCATGACTTCTTATCACAATGTTCCCTGTGAAGGTTTTACTTTACTGCCTTAGACACTAAAGTTGGATGACAAATACAAAAAAGAGTTGCAAACTACAGATGCAAAAACATTGAGGAAACAAGGTTTAAAAGCTGGGAAATTGTGTCATTTCTCAATGTTTGTATGAATGACACCTCTGGAAGGTAGAAGTCTGATGCGCATATTAAACACAAGTACAATGACGTGACACTTAATTGTAGAAGTTCCCAGAGTCGAACACGAGAACTATTTTTCAGCTTTCATCTTTATTTACATTTCAAACAGTTGCTGTAAATGCTTAAATGTAACCTTGTGTCCAAGGAATTCAGCTTTCCGTGTTACGGGAGTTTAATGGTGCACCAGTTTCTTTATAGCTGTCAAATATAATTTGCGTTGAGTTGATTCTCTGAAAGTGTTGTTTATCAGGCACCTAGCAACACTGTTTTGAATGAAAATTGCCTTTTTAAAGGGCTAGGAAAACGCTGCCATAAGCCAAATGTCTTTCAGGTCCAGGTTTGCTTTAACAAACATTCTCGTGCTAGAAGTCGTGCTAAAAAAATCTAAAGTGGCATCTGTTAAGCAAGTGGACAAAGTTTTCCGTTCACATTCTTCCATGTCAGGACATACAGTTTCGATGGAAGTGATGTGAACCTTGTTCTCACAGTAAGCTGTGTGTGAGAAGCTTTATGGCCATGACTTAAATTGGCAATGTGGCTCAAAATAAGCAATTGAGATTAATTGCAGGAAATAGCTCTGAGATGGTTTGATGTTTGCATGCATCTGTATTATTCATCGAGAGAGCCTATTAGCAGAGCAATATCTCGCCTTCTCATGCGTGTCAGCTTAAACAAGTGCAAATTTTACTCCAGGAATGGGCACAGGGTGTGTTTCTTGGGGTGCTTTAAAGGCCAAGTGTAAGCCCATATGAGAAGGCAATTAGAGATAATGCCATTTTACACACAGTTACCTATTTTTTGGTGAGAAAGAGTTGAACAAGTGCAATAATGAGAGCCAGAAGCAACTAAAATCTTTCCCAAAACATATTTATATTTCTCAAGCATTCCCTCCCATAATCTACCTGACTCCCACATGAACCATGGCATGTACTTAATGTTTTTGACATCAGGACCCTCAGTCTCATCGTCCAAGTCCCCCCTTTAGATTTTAGTTTAACTTAAATTCTCTTATACTCTCTCTCTCTCTCTCTCTCTCTCTCTCTCTCTCTCTCTCTCTCTCTCTCTCTCTCTCTCTCTCTCTCTCTCTCTCTCTCTCGCTCTCTCACACACACACTCACGCTCACAAACACACACACGCTCACAAACACACGCACACACTCACAAACACACACGCACACACGCTCACACTCACACACACCTCGTTATCTTATTTGTGGCCTTGGCAGCCAGATCTCTTGCCTTGTGGTTTAGTAGCCAGCGTTTTCCCTGTCACAGAGAGTTGAGGGTACAAAACCTTCACCACACATGCTTCTATGAGAGCAGCATGTCAGTTTCCAGCATGTCTTGTCCCAGCGGGAAAACCTGGGATGGATTAACCTCGGGGTTGAGCGACGAAGTTGGGAAGAGTTGAGTTTCATAAGTTTCTGCACTTTTCTCCATATCTGTTCCATTGGCACCAGAAAGTGTTGGGGTGAACGCGTAGTTCAAACCTCATGTTCAGACCCGAGTATTGGAACTTACAACATATATAAGACTGACTCGGTCAATGTTTCATGTGTATTTGGGATCATGTCAGGAGAGAACCTGAAAAAAAAAGTCTTTGGAAACACTTCGAAAGGGCAGCCGCTGTGATTCTTGGCAGAAAGTTGGGCAAAGTCAGGTCCACAAATTGGCTTATCCTGCTCGATGTACTGCTTGCTTGATAAGCACAAGTAACACAAGTGTAAGTCAGGAGAAAATGTTGCCTGAAGTTTATTTTTAATGCCAAGTTGAAAAACAAACAAGACAGCAGCTAATTGCTTGAACTAAAAAAGTGATTATATCCAGGGGCGCAACTGCAACGTTCACATTGAACCCTCCCACGCTTCATAGTCATTTTAAACAAGACAAACCTAATGGGATAACACTGTCTTTTTTTTTTTTCCTCAGGAGGCTCGGGGAAGCATCGATCCAAAGAATCAAAGAAGAAAGGCAAGCAGAGGCTGCGATTTTGGGCCCAGAACCAGCACAGCGACCACTTGGCCTCTGCACGCTCCAGCCAGTGAGGACTGAAAAGACGGACTCACCGTTGAACAAAGAAACTACGCAAAGCTGCTAGCTGCAACCATGCTCTGACTGACAAATATCACGAAACATCGTCAACCTCGCCTGTCTCTCAGACCTCCAATAACAATCCCGCCCACCCCTACTTACCTCCCAGAACATTACAATGATTAGTAAATCCGTCACTGCAAAATGTGTGTCTGTGATTTTTTTTTTTTCAGCAGCAACACACTAAAACATAGTTCACGCACCTGCCTCTTGCTACTACCCCTTGGCTCCACTGTTCAGCTAAGTGGCTCAATCCCTGCAGCCCCACCCCATGCCTTGCCTTGTGGACCTTTACAGCTGACATAAGTGAACTCATTTCCCCTCAATAACAATGTCATTAACTGTCTAGGGTGATTGAAGATGGAGGGGGTGACCTGAGACTGGAAAGGCGGGCAAGCCAAACAGAGGGAGGTGTAAGAGAAAGGTAGTGAGAGAGTTGGCAAGCTGCACTGTTCAGGGAGGCGTAGGTAAGGAGATTCATTAAACAGCCCTGACAGAGGACAGGAAACTAAGAAACAGGGGGAAAGCTGGAGGAGGTTTAAGAGGTAGGAGAAGACTAGGCCGAGGAAAGTGAGGCTGATGAACAAGAAGATGGCACCTTGAGCTGAAAGAGACTGTTTTGTTTTTTGTGTGTGTTTCTATATTTATGTCAAAGCTACCCTTGTGTCTGAATGGATATGGACTGTTTCCATGTGTGGACTTTATGTTCTGTACATTTTTGAGAGTAATATTAAAGAAGTTACCATGCATAGTTGCAAAGTATTTTATTCTCAGCACAAACTGTTTACGTTCAGTCCGCTGTATGCTCTAACTGTATAGTGTGCATTAAGAAAGAAACAAAAAAAAGCTAAGAACTTTAGTTGTTTGACAAGCATGGCGAGAGACACATGTAATTAGTTTATCTAATTATGAAAGCTTATTGCTGTATTTTCAGTATTGACTTGTTCACCATTCTAAATGTTGTAGAGATAAAAGGCTGTAATACCAAGATGCTGATTACAATGATTAAAAACAATAACATAGACATCACATAGCTATTTCATTTATATGGTATATATTTGATTTATTTATTGATTCTATTTTGTACTTTTTTTCTTCAATGACAATTTCTTTTTGCCTCATGCTGTTACTCTTATATGCTTTAATATTCTTTGAGTTTGACATGTGCATCTCTGCAAGAATTTGTAAAGTCATGCTTAGTGTTGTACTCCATCCATTTAAATACATCTACTGATTTCACAGTTTCAAAGGATAAGCAAAATTGACATATAAAACTCTGCTTTGATATATTCTGAGTTTAATAATCAGATGCCAGCAAATGGATGGTCATAGGACTGCATATGTGTACATTGTGTTTTATTAAACATTTCACGTGACTGTATGAACATTGTTGGTATTGTCTGTAGTGCAAATATAAGGGGCTACACTCTTCTTTTTCACTATCACATGATTTCAAAACATTTGTTGAATTAATCATGTCAAATTGCCAAACACCAGCGCAACACAAAGCCAAACAATTTGATATAGACAATTGGTCTAAGTAATGTAACTTTATTATAAAGTAATTCCCAAGATCCACACATGCCAAACATACTCTGGAGACGGTAAGTGCATCATTGTCAGAATTTAGCTTGAACCAAGAGACACCTTTATGAATTTATGACAGAAGCTTTACAACAAAGTACAATCCTGATAAATTTCAAGGTCCATACTGTTCAGTGCAGCTGGTTAATGACCCCAAATATAGTCTGGAAGACTTTTATTAAGGCAAATAATTTGGACTAGGAAATATTCTTCTTCAATTGCCAAATCAGTGGTCTGATCTTAATCCAATAAAGCATGCATTTCACATTCTGAAGACACAATTGAAGGCAGCGAGACCCACAAACAAGACCCGAATGAAAGTGTCTGGAGTGAAGGCCTGCCAAATGTGTCTACTGGGAGGAAAATTAATACGAGTGGTGTCCAAGAACTTTAGTTATTTTTTAAATTATGTCAATTGTCCAAAACAACTGCAGTATTTGAAAATAGAGGTACTCTGCAAGAAATAATAATAGTGTAATTCCCAAATGGAATATTTTATAATAGTGTCTCCCCTTTAATCACGTTTTATGGCTCTAACTGTATATTGCACTTTTTTACTATCAGTACTTTGAAGGACTACTGCGGTGACAATACATTTTCATAAAGATTTATGACTCAGCAGCATATGACCAGTTCAGCGGCCTAGTGGTAGAGTGTCCTCCCTGAGACTGGAAGGTTGTGGGTTCAAACCCCGGCCGGGTCATACCAAAGACTATAAAAATGGGACCCATTGCCTCCCTGCTTGGCACTCAGCATTAAGGGTTGGAATTGGGGGGTTAGATCACCAACTGATTCCCGAGCGCGGCACCGCTGCTGCTCACTGCTCCCCTCTCCCCCAGGGGATGGATTAAAATCACACGGGGATGGGTTAAATGCAGAGGACAAATTTCACCACACCCAAGTGTGTGTGTGACGATCATTGGGACTTTAATCTTTTTAATCTTTTAATATACTATAGTTGTGCCTTGTGATATAAATGACCAGATTTATAAAAAAAAACTCCATCCATTTGGCATTTTTGTTTGTTGGGTTGTTTTTGTTTGGTTGGTTTGTTTTGATTTGAAAATGCAAAGGTACTAGAGGGTCCATTTGTGCTCTTCGAGGTATATATTTTTGTGATATAACCTGTGCTTCTCAAACCCCGACATATATAAAAAAGTACTGTCTATGGTTAGAAAAGGTATAAATGGACAATTTCTCTATATTTTGTTTGCATGTAAGGATACAAAGAAGTGCTAGGCCGAGACCAGGAATTGTTGATTGTGGGAAATTTCAATGAGCTCTCTGCCAAGGCCCAAAATGCAAAAATGAGGAAACTCAAAATGTAATCATTCATGGTGTCTATCCCACTGGCCAAGAAGCGAATTACATGTACGTCTCTCAATTGCAGGTCACATAGACAAATAATGTGCAACAATATGCACACATAGGGACAATTCAGAGTCTTAAATGAAACCAAAATACATATTTTGAGAATGTGAGAGTAAACAAGAGTACCTGGATACAACACCCATATGCATGGGGAGAACATGCAAAGAGCGCACAGGGAAGCCACAGCCAAGATTTGAATCTCAAACCTCAATACTGTAAAGCAAATGTGCTCATCACTGTGCTACCCTGAGCCTCAATATTACACTACATAATTATTTGATTTTTTTTCTTTCAAGAACAGAACTAGCAAACAACAAATATTGCAGAAAAAGATCAGTAAGTTTTAAAGACATCTGCTGCCTCTTAGAGGTTAACAAGAGCGATTCCCAGATGTCATCTCCTGGGCCACACTATCACTCCTCTAAAGTGGGTAAACCTTAAATGTTTATGAACAAGATTTGCTCTGAAGTAGATGTGATAAACAAAAGAACACCACTAAAGCGCACCTTATATAGTTTACAGTAAAAGTAAAATTAAATGGGCTATAAATAAGCAATTCACAAATGCATCCTGTATATAAAAGATTACTTTATTGGGACTGTGGTACTTTGACATAGCTGTGTGCATACATTAGAATTGGGACACTTGATTAACGGGTTATCAATCATCCACACATCAGAGGGAATAGTCCTCTCTTTGCAAACCACATCTGTGAACTCTGTGTGTGCGCGCGTGCGTGTATGTGTGTTTGTGTTTCAGATTTTGCGTTAAATGTGGTTAGTTGGCTGAGATTGAAGCACCCTTTTAATATGACTCGGAGAGTTTTCATTAGTCGTGTTGAGTCCTTTTATTAAAACCTGGTTCAAAGGCCCAACAAGTGCAACCACCAGCAGGAAATAACCCAGCGGGCTCTGCAGTGATAACAATCTTGGCTTTACAACAAGTTACTAGTGGTATTTGCACACTTCTAAAGCAAGCAATGGAAGACAATGAAGGAAAAAGGCCAGGGAGAACTGCACTCTATTTCGCCATGCTGTGTATATCCTACCGTAAACTTGAAGTTGGGGCCCTAGTGACACATTTGTTCCAATGGCAACAAAATTTGCACTGGATGTTACATGTTTTTATAATTTGCTGTTATAATGAATCACCTCTTGGCCTTTGAGTTGAAGGAAATCTGGAATTACATTGGTCAACCATGGGGTTCGGCCAAAACGTATGTCGGAATACTTAAAAAAAAAAAATCCTAATACTAATGAATACGATTGCCACATGTTGCCCATCATTCAATGTTTTTTTAATCACCCATTTCCAAAGTGTCATATAAGTCTACTCTGAATGACCTAATTTGGTGTTGGCCGCTAACGCCCAAAGTAAATGTTTTTCAATAAAAGTAAATCGTCTGTGACCATTTTTATTTTGCCGTAGACATTTCTTTTTTACAAAGTGAAAATGATGAGAAAAGAAAGTGCAAAACGATTATAGTGCTGGAGTGAAAATACAGCATTCTCTACTGGAAAAAAAAGTATCTCTGTTTACTGAATGGGCAGCGTTATGTTAATATTTTCCAATTGTATATTTGGGGAGGGGGGGGGGGTTGAGCAGAGGCCGGTACAGGTGATTGAGTTGATGAGTGGGCGGGGCTGTGACAGGTAGACTGTGGCGGAAAGTTACCGGCTTGGTGGCAGGTGGCACGGCACATGGCTGCACCCCACTCCAAAAGTATCTGAACTTCTGACTTCTTTTCTTTTTAATGTAGATTTAAAACTGGAGTTGACATCAAAAGATAAAGATGAGACGCAAACCCAGGATTCTGTTTCAGGTTTGATTTATACATTGCGATCTGACACACAACTTAGAATATTTTGTTTAAAGCCACCTGTTTTCTATCTGAGTAAAAGTATTAAGACGTGTTACAAAGGAATAGATTGAAGGGAGTGACCCTACAAAAAAAAAGTGAAAGCTGTATAGTAAGCATGAAAAAGTGTCACGTAAGAAGCGTGTAGATGTTTGGTCATGTCAATTGGCCAAAGGCCTCATTGCAGTTTTTATAATCAAAGGATTCACAATCTAATTTTAAGACTTATTTACTTTAGGATTTTTTTTTTTTTTACAAAGGACAAATTGAAAATCCAATTATCTTCTTACTTCTCAAAATATTCCCATAAATGACCCGTTGTGTCATTACAATTTACATGACTGGTAAGTTTCTCCGTTTAGGACTAGGCAGCCAGATTGGCTGATTTTTGTAGTTCCCGAAAGCACTGTCATGTCAAACCCAAAAGGTAAGCACAGCTGCAGCGTTAGCATATTGACAATCAATGTTACATGCGCCAACTGCAGTATACTCGAATGTTTAAAGACCTGTTTGTTACCATAATTTGGGACTGTTTTCAATATCTTTCTCTCCTACAACTTCGACTCAGCTGAAAATATAGAGTATCATTACAAACTCAAAATATGCTGTCTTCTAAATTGTGTATCATATCCCCATATAGCCTAAATACGACGTATGACGAAATCTTGTCATGTTTTAATTTCTTGATGCCAAACGGAAACCTTTTCAGTCTACAGCAAAAATTAGGGAATTGGCCTCACACTGTTCCGTTAATTTTAGTGGGGTGTGTATCATTCATTTTAATGTGTGTGGAAGTGTACCTGCAGCTCAGCTTGGTAACAACAGGTGCATTGGGGACATGGATTTTTACAACCATCAATTTAAGTGCAGGCGTTTCTCACCAAACTGGTATATTTTTCCCCCATGGGTACAATAAGTTCTTGGCCCCTTGTTGCTCTCAAATGTGGGTTCCAAATACAACACTTTAACCATTGTCGTTGTTCCGATGAGGTAAATTGAGCCTCGATGTCCTTCCACACAGGATGTGACATGTAGGTATTTTATGACCTGAGCTGAATCATGCACACCTTAAAAACATTATGGGCTGGGCATATATTTCCTCACAGTGGTACTTTCAGAGCCATGGGCACAAGTATTATATTGGGCTCCAAATCCAGCTGGTGTGGACAAATCCACAAGTTTTCTTTTTCCCCCTCTTGACTCTTTGGCAATCCCACTCCTTTCATTCAATTTTATATGTGCCGAGTAGCCGTGTTACTACCGGTTTCCAGGGAGAAATAATCGAAAACAGGTCTTATTAAAGTATATTAAGAACAGTTGAAGAGGATATATTATGCTCACTAAGGGCCAGGAAAGGATGTATTTGCACCAGGGCTCACACTTGTGGCTTCTTGGAGTGGGCATTGCACACAGGTTCTCGAGGGGTTGTTTACTTGAGCCAAGTGTTGCATTGTGGGTAAGCAGATTTTAGTGGGTATGAGTACAGCAGGGGGTAAAACGGGGGTCTCATTGTTCTGGAATGTTTTGCCGAGTCAGAGTCACATTATGCAGAGCAATGAATCAGAAACATTTTCATTCATTTGGAGGGTCTGAAAAGGAAATATCCATTCATATGTTCAAAAATACAAGAAGTATCTGCAGAACCATACCTCAAGTGGGTATAACTAGCGCTAGGAGCCAGGGGATTGTTCCTAAATTGCTGAGATTGAATCTTTGGTTTTACAGCAAAGTAATCATCCTCAGCACAGCAGATTTTATTGGTCAGTATGTGGGTTGTACAAGTGTGTGTAATCAACTCAGCAGTCGAGAAGGTCTTGACCTCATGTTAGTGGCATTGATTGTGTCTCTACGTAGGAGTGCATGGAGGCGGATGGCTTACAGCTTTTACTGCTGAGTGTGACCTGCGGTAGAGTTTCTGGTTCACACTAAGCTCTTGCCTGGTGCTGGTTTAAATGATTAACTGTACATGAATGATGACTCATTTGTCGGTTAAGAGTCTGAAACAACTGTTGTCAAAGGGAACACTAACTTAAATCAATTCCTAAAGTCTATTTCAGGATGTCCGCTATCCAGTCATTATTGGTTTTCTGAAGAAATACTGTCAGCAGTTTAACATGCTAACAATTCAGTTACTGAAGTTTGCATAACTTTGATCAACATAACATTTGGGGTTTTATAACTTAAGTTTCTAAGGTAAAACGTTGTAAAAGGTGAAGAATGAGACATAAGACATGGTGCATGAGCTGCATTCAGAGCATCAAAGGATAACTTTTGTGTCTTGTATTATTTCAATGTTTACTTGTGGCACTTTCGTTACACAAGATGAGAGCCTCATGAATGGATGTTGAGATGAGAAAAAATAAATGAAAGAAAACTATATAACACAGAGTGCATGGAAGTAGAATCTCAAAGATTCTGCATTGTCTCAATATTTTGTTGAGTATCGCCACATACAATGATTAATTTTAAATTTAGGTGGCAGGAATTTAAAATAAATTAAATGCACGAGGCCATTCTGTAACGTCAATTAAATTTTCGTTACACCATTCACTGTATTCACACTCGGAGAGTAACCAGCCCCATTATGTAGTCAAATATAATACTAAAAATATAAAACAATAAGAATAGTGCATATTGAACACAGTATCTATTGCAGTCAAAATAGCATCTCAAATGTGGAAATAATCTCAGAAAATGAATGTGATTCAATTCATATGATTAGCAAGCACTCTTCAGATAAATTAAGTTCACGCCACTCCATTAATAATTTATAAGTAAGAATTCATAATTAATTTGATTGTTTGTATATCTAGTAACATGGGTTATCATATAATGGAAATGGCTAAAAGATCTCAGTCACCTCTGAGTGCCACAGAAGTTCATTGGATTCAAAGAGCCACTGTTCTTTGGGTCAGGCCGCAGTTGTAAATAAGAACTTGTTCTTAATTGTTTGCCTGGTTAAATAAAGGTTAAAAAAAAATTAAAAAAGCAACAGTTTTTCCTCATTTTGGGGGGGGCTTTTTTTTTTAATATCCATGGAATAATCTGTATTCTGTTTTCAGATTTTTGCCCCCCTGTCATTAAAATAAATACAGAAAAAAAATATACCAAAAAACCCTTGTTTAAAAAAAAAAAAAGATTTCTAACTACAGAAAAAAACTATTCAAATAAACAGGAAAAAAAAAGGCCACCGAGAAATTACTCAGAAAAACAGCAGATTTTTTTCCAAGTGAATGCAATATTTATCTGGAAAATGCTGCATGATTATCACGAAAATGTACTTCTTTTTTTGAAACACTAGATTCTCGATTTATGGAACAAGTTTACTGGCGGTAACAATGAACAGGCCTCTAATTGCTGCCTGGCTGCGTTCTGTTTTGTGTGCGCCCATGTGGTTATGAGTCAGTGTGTGTATGTGTGTGCGCATGAATGTGAGTGTGTGTGTGTTAAGAAGCTGAATAAAACCCTCTACATTTACTATCACCTTGTGTGGTTTGGCAGAAATTTTGTTCTTATGGGGGCGGAAATCGGGCATCCGTCTGGGCGCGAGTCATTGCTGGCACGTTACACAGCCCCCCGCAAGGAAACATGGGTGTAGTATTAGCGAGTCTGTTAGGGTCAACTCGAGCAGTCTGTGTGTATGGACACTGTACAAAAGTGTGTGTGTTTATGCATACATGGACTTTTGTGACTGTGAGGGTGAATTAAATTGCAATTACACAGTCTTAAATAGCAACCACAGAGTTGCCATTGTTCAGCTTGACACTTGTTGACCTCTCTGTATAACGCTTCCCCATTCTTAACTCCATCAGTCCATCTGTGTTTCTATGTTCCCGAACCAATTCTGCTTCAAATTAACACCAGACCACTTATTTGACCTTTGTGGTCTTTATAATTGTTGCGAACAATCCAGTCATACTGAAAGTAGCACAAAAGAACTCCTACCATAGTGGTTAAATGTCATGTGTCACAGTGCTCTATTGGATAAGTAGAAGAGCTAGCAAGCAAATTTGTCTTCCACGTTTAAGTTTTATTTCTTCAAGGATCTTTACACTGCTGGCAGCCAATGTTACACCACTGTGTGTGCGTGCGTGAGTGAGTGAGTGAGTGAGTGAGTGAGTGAGTGAGTGAGTGAGTGAGTGAGTGAGTGAGTGAGTGAGTCTGCGCGTGTGTGTGAGCCTGCGCATGTGTGTGAGCCTGCGCATGTGTGTGAGCCTGCGCATGTGTGTGAGCCTGCGCATGTGTGTGTGTGTGTGTGTGCGCGTGTGCGCGTGTGTGCGTGTGTGTGTGTGTGTGTGTGTGCGTGTGTGTGTGTGTGTGTGTGTGTGAGCCTGCGCATGTGTGTGCACGTGTGTGTGTGTTGCAGAAAGATTGAATGGGAATGATTTTTTTACGTATCTCAGACTGGCTGACCCAGGAAGTGAAAGAAAGAAAGAAAGAAAGAAAGAAAGAAAGAAAGAAAGAAAGAAAGAAAGAAAGAAAGAAAGAAAGAAAGAAAGAAAGAATTTATAATAGAAGGGAGGGAAAGGGTCACTTTCGAAAATCGGTTATGCCACATTTCCTTAAAGGTTGTTGGATAATGTCATTGGGTCAAGGACAGATAAAAAAAGGTGCTTCATTTTGAATATAAAAGAGGATAGTATTTTTTCAAATAATTTTCACCCACAATCCCTAACTGACATCCACACGCAATGGCGGGTATTGCTGATGATACAGGTGTAAGCCTTACGAGCGAAATATTTATTTAACAATAAAATAAAATAAAAAAATCACATATTCTATCAATCTTAAGACATATTTACTCATTATTGTTTTTGTGAAGAATCCTCTGAACATGTTTTTATTTCGGAATCGCCCATTCTCTGACAAACTGATGTTTATAACGTAATTTCTGTATGGATGGAACCACAACGAACGTTTGAACATATTGTTTAATTTAATGAACTATCCTCTTATGAACAAAAGCTCAGTTTTATATTATTAACATTAGCATATTGTTGGCTAAATGGTACATATTGTGCACTAATTGAAAGTCACTCAAAAGCATTGTTGAAAATGAAGTCTAACAATATGTATATTAGAAATATCAGGCAAACCATGAATGCCAAAGGCATTAAATCCTTGGATCTATTTTCTATTTGTTAGGTGTTTATAAAGATTATTTTTGCTACTGATTGTACGTCACTAGCGCTCCGCTTTCTAAATAATTAATAATGAAAACACCTGTCCAGCTTTCTTTCACTTTCTGTTCTTTTTCTGTCATTCAAATTTTTATCATGTTGTAACACATGTATCATTTTGTGTTTACAATTGTTTTTTCTCTGTAAGGAAAGTAATGTTAGTCAGAATTATTGAGACAAACATTCAAATGCCATGTACACCAATGTCTACTCTGAAGTCAAGGGTCAAATGAATTTTACATAACCTGAGAGTTTCCATACAACTTGCGCAAGAACTGAAAAACCAGCAAAGGAGAGACAAGGTAATAGTCCAGCAGTCACACTAACATCTACGGACAATTCGGAGTGGTCAATCAGCCTACCATGCATGTTTTTGAAATGTGGGAGGAAACCGCAATACTGGAGAAAACCCAGTGAGAACTGGGTTAACAAAAAAAAAAAAAAGTGTTATCTGTATAGCCAGTTCCCAGAGCAGAAGTGCAATTTAACAGTTTCAGAACATGTACAAAACTTTCAGATAAAGTTATACCCAAACTAACATGTAATGTAAATATGGACATAGCAGTGCCATGAACGTTTCAAAGGATTATGTGGATTAAGTCTGAAGTCCTGATTTATCCTGTCATATTTGTTTTGGCTTGTGTTTCCATGGTGTGTTTCATTTCTATCAATACTCGCCCCAAACAAGTCAAGGGTGAGCACACAGCCATCAACCAGTCTTACCCGGTCTTGGTCACTGATCCCATCTGTCCTTGTTTGCACTTCAATTTATGTGTCTGTCCTCTCTTTCCTACCTCATTCTGGGTCTCTACCAACTTTATTTTTAACAAATGACCACATGTATGACAGGCTAATTGCTACTAAAGCCACCGTATGAAATATTTCCCGTGATTATCCAGTAATTTGGCCTTTCAGAAACAACATCCAGTCCCGCCAGTAGCCTCATGTTTTGATTATCTCCTCCAAACCCTGTATGATATTGTTTCTCTGTACAAATAGTGGCCACGTGTTAAGGTTGTGTTTGTGACCTCGTCCATTTTACATGAGGTGTAACACTAGGGAGAAATATGGACAAACACAAGGAACTTCAGCAACACTTGCAATACAAAAAAAAACCCATCCATTTGTAATTAGACCAATGAATATTTTATTTTGTATAGTAAGACCTAAAGCAGGGCTATTATAGCACACTGGGCATTGTGAGAGCTTCTTTTGTGCACTAATCATTTGAAAAAAACTACTGTCAGTCAGATTTGATTTTATGTATGACAATGTATTTCAGAAATGTTAATATCAGTGTAGTGAAGGATGCACACAGGTTGATGACAGAAGATTTCAGGAATCACCAGTCACAGCAGAGACCACACCATGTAGGTTCTTTACCACAGCAGCCACAGCACCAGCGGCAATCTCTCGCATTGCGGACAGGTCTGGCACCATAATCCATCTGTGTGCAAAACAACTAAAATGAGCATGGTGGTTCAATATCACTCATTTCATCTTTCACCTGTATGTTGACCTACCTTTGGTTCATCTGATTGCATCTCAAATTTTTCCAAAACTTCATCTCTCGCTCTTACCAAATCCTCTTCCTGTTTGTAAAATGCAGATTTGTTAAAAATGATCATTAAAACGGCTAACTGAAATGATTAATTCTTTTTTGAGCTTGCATGTTTGTAAATGTGAAGTAAGCAGCACATTTTAATGTTTCAAAATGTTCACTGGCTCAGTTCTCTGGAGTTGGTCTTGTGTAGTGCATGCAACGAATATTGGCATCTATATTTAGTGTTTCCTAATCATTTGGCAGGCTTGCTCTGTTTTTACAATGGACTTTGCATTTCCACCTCACTGCTGTTTGGAACAAACCATTTTTACCCCTTTTATGCACAACCTAAGCATACCACCTGTTGTGTAGAATATGAGATGATACACCCACAACCCCCTGTGCTATCATTCTATAAAAATGTTTCATTTTTTGCACTGTTTTGAATTATCACACATTCTGCATGCTGATTCAAAATACTGCATTATACCTTCCATTGGTCCGCGTGGATCTCGGCAGCTGCTTCAGCTCTTGCGTTCATCAAATGCTGGTTGGGATCCTGTGATTTGAATTTACAATGTGAAAGGATGACTTGGAAAAAGAGTTGCATCTAACAAAGAAAGAAGAATAACAAAGAAAGAAGAAAAAAGAAATGTATTTATTTGATATTCTTACCCCATTATTAGTAGAGAAGGTACAACCCTCCTGAGTAAAAAGGAAAGCAAGCATGATGATCACACTGAAGACCTTCATTTTTGTCCTTAGATGTGGAGTTTGTTGTTTGTGTTCAGTCTCTTCAGTCTGTGGAGTTACTCTTGTCAAAAGTACCAAAGACTGCTTTATTTATACTTACCAATGTCACTTTTTCATCACCGCTGGTAATATTTATCAATGGAGTGGACTTTGTGACTGGAACAAGAGAGGGAATTTTTCAGGTTGCTGTGTTGCACAAATGTCAATCCAGTTTTAACTGCTTACCCAATTGGCTAGGTCCCATGAGTGTCATGTGATCAAAAAGTGCTGCATATGTGTTGCACTTTAACATCATGCTATATTACATTAAGGTGGCATGGTGGACCAGCGCTTAGCATATCAACCTCAAAGCGCTTATGTTGGGTCTTAGATTCTCGGCTCCAGGTCTCCTGTCTGGCATTTGTATGTTGGCAATCCACTCACTTGTTAGATTTTGTCCAGGTAGTCTCATTTCTGCCCCCCCCCCCCCCCCACCCCCCACTCACCCAAAATGCCTATTGGGTTTGGCTATGTCAGTTGTCCAAGGATGTGAATAATTGTTTGTCTATATGTGCATTGCAGTTCCTGGAGCCTACGCACTCAGCATGTGCCTGAGTGCTTGGCTGCGTCAGATGGGGTGGTTTTTTATGGTCTCTGGCAGTTCCTCTGTATTGGGGTTTCAGTAGCACCTTGGCTTTAGTGCCCTGGGGCTTTGCCTAGCTTGGAGGCAGAACGGGCTGAGCTCCTTTCTGCATTGGCAGAAAGGTTGACTGTCTGATCTGATGCCAAAACATCAGCAACCACTGTGACCCAATTTTTAGTACTCGTGTCGTCAGGACCAGAATCCTTGCTTCATAAGCGTCTGGTGCAACACCTGCTCTATGGATGGATGTGAGGTCACTTGGGTTCGAGGGTGAAAGGGGATGGGTTAGGGTTATGTAAACCAAATAGGTCTGAAGCTCACTTCAACTAGCTTAAGTTTATTTTTATTTTTTTTGCTAATGGAGGCAATTTGTGTCCAGTGCCTCTCTTTGGAATGACCTAGCACAAAATATTTGACTGTCCATTTTTAAAACTTGTCTAACAACACATATTTTATTCTCTTGCTTTTGACTCAGAATGGCTCATGGCATGTATTTACGGCATTGTTTTAGTGTTTTCTTTTTTTATTTACTGTCTTTATGTTATTGATTTATTGCTTCAACTGTCATTCTCATATGTCTGATTTTTAATTCATGTGCATTGTGCAGCAGTTGGTATGTAGTCATGAATGTTTTTAAAGTGATTTATGAATACAGTTGAAATGGACATCTTGTTCCAGTCAATTAACATTATAAAATGTTATTGAGCTGACAGATGTCTGTTCTTCCAGCCACATCTGAGATTTTCCTAATGAGATGTTCAAGAAATGAATGTATGTTATTAGTGCGTTAGATTATCCACTCAAACAACACATTAACTGTTTAAATTGGCTTTTATTGAGGGAAGACACATTTCTGAAGTTTTTTTTTTTCCTAAGGCTCACATCGCTGAGCATATCAGCATGCACATCTCCACCAAATGCAGGTAGTTTTTTATTGATGTAACAATGCAGATGATTCCTAGAATCTCCATTCGCAGCAGAGGCCACAGAAATTCATACGACCACAGCAATTACAGCAAAAGCGGCAAGGTCCACTGTGGCGTTTCTGCCTGTTGCTGTCTGGCACCTGTTTGAACAACACAAATCTTAAGAACTGTTTTTGATTTAAAAAGTATCGATGAATTGAAAGCTCATACCTTCCATTGGTCTGTTAGTATGTCAGCAGCAGTTCCTGAGCTTGCATCCACTGTATGCTGGTCAGGATCCTATGAATTATATTTCCAGGATGAAACAATGTCAGATTAAAAAAAGAAATGTATAGCCTGTATATGATATGGTTACCCCATTATCAGTAGAGATGGTGCAACCCTCCTGAATCAGAAGGAAAGCAAGCATGATGATCACTGCAACAGACAAACTGAAGTTCTTCATCGTCTCAAGAGTATGTGGTGTTTGTCGATTGTGTTCAGTTTCTTTGACTTTGTTGAGATAATCCTGTCAAAAATAGCAAGAACCGCGTATATATAGTTTTCAACCAAGGACACTCTTTCATCATGTCTGACAGAATTCACCTGCTTCCTGAATGGACGATGCCTCCCTCGTCAACTGGTGATTGGAACAAGAGAGGGGATTTTTCAGGTTTCTCTGCTGACTATGGCACAAATGTGAATCCAGTATTAACTGCCTCTCGACTGGCTAGCTCCCATGAGTGCAATAGTCAAAACATTTTGTATTTTATGTTTTGTCATAATATATACATTACCAGAAGGGTGGTATGGTGGGCCAGCACTTAGCACATCAATCTCACAGTTCCTACATAGGCTGGGCCTCTGATTCAGGACTCCAGCCCTCCTGTCTGACGTTTTCTATGTTCTCTTCACGCTTGGTGGACTTTCTCCAGCTACTCTAGATTCTGAGTGTATCAAAAAAAAAAAAAAAAAAATGGCCATTATTTTTAAAAGATATGAATAACAGTGTGACTGTTTGTTTCTCTATATGTCGCTTATGTTGGGTCTTAGATTCTGGGCTCCAGGTCTCCTGTCTAGCATTTGTATGTTGGCAATCCACTCACTTGTTAGATTTTGTCCAGGTAGTCTCATTTCTGCCACCCCGCTCACCCAAAATGCCTATTGGGTTTGGGTATGTCAGTTGTCCAAGAATGTGAATAATTGTTTGTGTATATGTGCATTGCAGTTCCTGGAGCCTACGCACTCAGCAAGTGCCTGAGTGCTTGGCTGCGTCAGATTAGGTGTTTTTTTATGGTCTCTGGCAGTTGCTCTGTATTGGGGTTTCAGTAGCACCTTGGCTTTAGGGCCCTGGGGCTTTGCCTCGCTTGGAGGCAGAACGGGCTGAGCTCCTTTCTGCATTGGCAGAAAAGTTGATCTGATGCCAAAACATCAGCAACCACTGTGACCCAATGGATGGATGTGAGGTCATTTGGGTTCGAGGGTGAAACGGGATGGGTTAGGGTTATGTAAACCAAATAGGTCTGAAGCTCACTTCAACTAGCTTAAGTTTATTTTTATTTTTTTTGTCTGTGCTAATGGAGGCAATTTGTGTCCAGTGCCTCTCTTTGGAATGACCTAGCACAAAATATTTGACTGTCCATTTTTAAAACTTGTCTAACAACACATATTTTATTCTCTTGCTTTTGACTCAGAATAGCTCATGGCATGTATTTACGGCATTGTTTTAGTGTTTTCTTTTTTTATTTACTGTCTTTATATTATTGATTTATTGCTTCAACTGTCATTCTCATATGTCTGATTTTTAATTCATGTGCAGCAGTTGGTATGTAGTCATGAATGTTTTTAAAGTGATTTATGAATACAGTTGAAATGGACATCTTGTTCCAGTCAATTAACATTATAAAATGTTATTGAGCTGACAGATGTCTGTTCTTCCAGCCACATCTGAGATTTTCCTAATGAGATGTTCAAGAAATGAATGTATGTTATTAGTGCGTTAGATTATCCACTCAAACAACACATTAACTGTTTAAATTGGCTTTTATTGAGAGAAGACCCATTTCTGAAGGTTTTTTTTTTCCTAAGGCTCACATCGCTGAGCATATCAGCATGCACATCTCCACCAAATGCAGGTAGTTTTTGATTGCTGTAACAATGCAGATGATTCCTAGAATCTCCATTCGCAGCAGAGGCCACAGAAATTCATACGACGACAGCAATTACAGCAAAAGCGGCAAGGTCCACTGTGGCGTTTCTGCCTGTTGCTGTCTGGCACCTGTTTGAACAACACAAATCTTAAGAACTGTTTTTGATTTAAAAAGTATCGATGAATTGAAAGCTCATACCTTCCATTGGTCTGCCAGTATCTCAGCAGCAGTTCCTGCACTTGCGTCCACTGTATGCTGGTCAGGATCCTATGAATTATATTTCCAGGATGAAACAATGTCAGATTAAAAAAGAAATGTATAGCCTGTATATGATATGGTTACCCCATTATCAGTAGAGATGGTGCAACCCTCCTGAATCAGAAGGAAAGCAAGCATGATGATCACTGCAACAGACAAACTGAAGGTCTTCATCGTCTCGAGAGTATGTGGTGTTTGTCGATTGTGTTCAGTTTCTTTGACTTTGTTGAGATAATCCTGTCAAAAATAGCAAGAACCGCGTATATATAGTTTTCAACCAAGGACACTCTTTCATCATGTCTGACAGAATTTACCTGCTTCCTGAATGGACTATGCCTCCCTCGTCAACTGGTGATTGGAACAAGAGAGGGGATTTTTCAGGTTTCTCTGCTGACTATGGCACAAATGTGAATCCAGTATTAACTGCCTCTCGACTGGCTAGCTCCCATGAGTGCAATAGTCAAAACATTTTGTATTTTATGTTTTGTCATAATATATACATTACCAAAAGGGTGGTATGGTGGGCCAGCACTGAGCACATCAATCTCACAGTTCCTACATAGGCTGGGCCTTTGATTCAGGACTCCAGCCCTCCTGTCTGACGTTTTCTATGTTCTCTTCACGCTTGGTGGACTTTCTCCAGCTACTCTAGATTCTGACTGTATCAAAAAAAAAAAAATGCCCTTTATTTTTAAAAGATATGAATAACAGTGTGACTATTTGTTTCTCTATATGTGACCTGCACTTTGGCTGTCAACCAGTTCAGGGTGTAGCCTGCCTCTCGCCTCTTAGTCAGTTGGGATAGGCTTTTTGTACACCTGCAACCCTTGTGAGGATATGAGTGATAGAAGCCGGATGGATAGACATTACAATTGAGGCGCATTTCCCTTCATAAATGCATGACCGATAATCTATGGTTATTGGACCAATAATAGACTGGATAACTTATGCGGACTCACTGATGAAAATTGATGAATTTATAACGATTGTTATGACACTGTTTTTAAAGATTTTTTGATGGTGTATTATTCAAATTAATCCAAGACGGGGATGTATGTATGTGTTTTTTATTGAAATTCAACAATCAAATCCCCCTTTCGTGTCACAAAAGGGACGGAATCGCCACATGAGAACTTTGTTTGTCTCACCAATTCATGCACACATGTTTAGGCGGGCACACATAAACACTTGTTTCTGCAGTACGTTACTGGTGATGGTGTTTGTTCAGGAGACTCTGCCATCCAGTAATCTGCTATGGCCCCCCTATGAGAGATATCTACACTCTCAGACTTAATGCATGCAATGTTGATTGTGTGGTGGTAGGGGTTCCTGGCATTTCTTGAGGCGTGACCCCCTAGAGCCCTTGCAGGTGTGCCTTTGCAGGTTTCTTAGTCATTGGCAGTTCCTAGGGTCTCCGTTGCACCTTGGCTTCTGTCTCCTGGTGCTTTGCCTAGCTTGGAGGCAGAATGGGCTGAGCACCCTTGTGCATTGGCAAAAGGTTAACTGTGTGAGCTAAGCCAAACACATCAGCAACTGCTTCGACCCAATTTCCAATGTTGTTTGTGTCCAGAATCCTTGCTGCATAAATATCTGGGGCCAAAACTCTCTGAATGAGTTTAGGGTACTTGTCTTGTTTTGCCTCACATACTAAGTATTGTGCCATTTCTGGATGACATTGGTTTTAGTTTAAATTAATGAAAAATAAAAGTGTTATATATTGTATAATAATAATAATAAAAATAATAATAATCATCAATTAACTACTTACCTAGAATCATCTGTCTATGTGTATATTGGTTACACATATACTGCTGTGGTGCCCATACCACAGGTATAATGTAATATTATTTAATCCAATTTTTTTGGAAACTAAATTGAAGCTGAGCTTTGGTAGACTGAACTTCCCAATGCCCACTCTTTATTCCAGACTGGTGGTTAGAGTGATGCACACAAGATCACTGTTGATCTCGCCAGGCAGTTTTACACCCAGTTTTTTTACCATGAACAAGCATTTACACGATGGGGGGACAAATTATATATTTTGTCAAATGGAATTTGGGAATTGCCCTGCCGACTCAAAAGAGTGTGGAGTCAGAGTAAATTAGTGTTTGCTGCTAAGCGAAAACTGTACATTTTGCCAGAACTCTGCTGGCTTGGGACCAATAGGGAACCCGCTATACCGCACAGTGGAAGAGAGAGAGCCACATGAGATACAGAACCAGTGGCGAAAGGAAGCCTACTGTCAGCGAGAGTCTGCAAAACCCAGACTTCACCCTCTGACAACTTGGAAATATCCATTTTAATAAGGTGGAAAAGTGGATTTGGCCAGACATCCTCATTCCTCCCATGGAAACTCATCTGTCCTGGTGTGAGGCGACACCCTCAGTGACTTTTAACTAAAGGGTTGAGTGTAGACTGCGGCGGATCAGTACGTCCCACAAAATGAATCTGCAATTTGGTCTTCTGGTTTCTTTGAAAATGACTTAACTTGAAGTGCACTTGAGAGCTTCTTTGAAAACTACAGGTTGTTTGCGAGTGCTGTAAATCAGCTGTTTATTCCCTCATGTTTGTTTGAATTTTGCATGACAGATCATTTCATGTTAAATGTCATGTTTCTTCCCTTGGGACTAGCTGTTAAGAGTTAATCTGGTAACCACATTTGGAAGAGAAGAACTGTGGGAAAATACTTCACAACACATCCAGCCAATATGCTCATTTACTGAGCCCAGAGCTTATCTACAAGGCCACTGAACTATTGGCTTACACTTTAATCTCATATCATCGTGATGTGACTAAAAAAAAATACTGTTTTAAGGTTAAGCTGCTTGGACGGGGCACCTTACCTTCCCGCAAAGCACCCTGCAGATGATCAATCAATATCTTTTGCAAGCATATGTCATTTTACGCAGCAGCAGTATTTCCCAAATTTTGTAATGTTGTCAAAAGTCAACAAATGTGTTCTGAGAAATTGTAACATTTAAGTCTGTTTTACAACAAATGCTTAAAAACATAAATTTGCAGTGATTCTAGCCTTTAATTTAGGGTCTTTAATTTATTATTTAACCATGAATCACAAACGCTTTAGTCCAATATTGGTTAAGTTGAATTTAAATGTTTTTTTGAAAGATCCGTTTAAGGAAGCCACTGCCTTTTTTATGATTTGGATTATAATGGGGTCTTATTTAAAACACATGGATGCCGTAATATTCGGCAGCTGCGCCACTTTGCCTCTGGGGCATTCTTTGTTCGGCATGGAGGAGGGAAAAAAGGGGGAAAGGAAAAAGAACAACTTCCACATGCTAACATTTACACAGTGATTTCTTTTAATTGCACTCTACTTTTTAATTTACCCAAGACTAATGCTTTTAAAAGTGGGACTGGAGGTAGTTTATTGAAGTCATGCCTAACGCCGGACCAAATGTTCCTGATTGCTGTGGCCTTTTAGCCTGGCTCTTTTCTACCTGACAACCGGTGTTATTCCCTTCGTTCACTTTGTCAAACATGTCATACTGCATTTGGAATCGGAATGGCAAATGGGAACACTGACAGGGTGAGCTTCCTCCAGGCCTCTTCGTCAAAGAATTCTAATAAATTAATGCTCCTTCTACTGTATTGTGGAAATGGCTAAGTCAAACGATTTTAAAGTGGGGTTGAACTGGAATCACTGAAGGGAAAAATTGCTCTTGAATGGGTCAGAAAAGAATGTTAAACAGATCTCAATCTCAGCAGCCAGGGTGTAGGCTAAATATTTACTCCAACACTTTCAGTCAGCAACTGTCAAAGCAGTGAAAGCATATGCGGGGTTTAGCCACTTAAATATTTTAGGCTTTGTGACGTCTGACAATCTACTGTAGACTGGGCTGATGGTGGCATGTTTAAAACATACATCTACAACTTCACACTTTACCTAAACAACTCAGCATTGATGTTTGAATCAAAGTGTGTTTTGCTTTCCTCGCTGATAAAAATCAAAACCTTATATCTTTATAGAGACATATCCCGAAGAAACTGAACTGGGATTTATTTTTAAAGTCAGGAAACAAAATATGTCAATCTTAAATCTTAGCATAGGAACTATGTATGGTGCCTGGTGAACAAATTGTATAGTTATTTTCCTCTTTCTCATTCATTCCAAAGAACCCAGTTTTCAGATTTGCAGTTGAGGGTCCATTAAATTCTAATAACAATGTTCGAAAGAACATTCATGCGAACAGTCCACTCTTTAAATTTTCCATTTGGACGACTTTGCTCTCAAAAGTTGAAGATAATACAGTCTCCAAATTTCAACCAAATGGTTACATTCAAATGTTGTCAAAATAGGAAAATTCCTATGTACTTGGAAGTTATCATATGTAGTTGTGTTCATGGTGGTTAGAATTTGGAGAGAACATTAAACGGACAGCTTTGGCCAAGAGCTTAAGATCGACGGATGTCACAGTTAGAGTTTGGTTTCAAGCCACCAACCAGTCGAAGAATGTGGACATAATAAAGAACATGCCAGCCCGTTGTAGCAACACCCACCGGACACACTGCCTATGTAAAATGGCTACCCATTATTTGGAATTCATCTTTACTGTCAAGCTTTGTACCCTTTGACTTTTAAGGAAAAGGAATGGGTAACTTATTAAAGACATTGCTAATGGTTCAATAAAGAACATATGATGAACATTAAAATGATTAACATCCTTTTCACAGCGCTGTAATCACAGCAACACCACACACCAAACTGTTTGGGATAGAATTTAATATTGTTGTTTTTAGTTCTCGGAGTTTTGGAATGTGAAGCCAAATAATAAAAATAAGTAGGTGGGGACTAAAGAAGTTGAGAACTGAGAAATTAAACAAAAACAGTCCCTATATTTTACATGAGACGAATAAACAAGACACAAGAATGATCACAATGAATGAAATTAAATTAAATGAGAAACTGTTAGTTGCAAGATATCCCATTAATGATGGCATACGTATATGAATATGGGTTCAGTAATACTGAATAAGGCGTATTACCAAAATATGTACTTTGATACTATACCAGCAGGAAATGCCTCAATAACAGTACTGAAAGGCAAAATCTTAAAACACAAAACAGTGAAAAAACTTCAAATTTGTTTTGTTTGTATGAATTAAAAAATACTATAAACGTAATCTTTAGAATACAATTGATAAGAAATACATTTTGAATATTTTTAAACATTTCATAACAACTCAAAACAATTAACATTATTTAGTACACAATAATTTTTTTATACATTTCTGTATAAAGGTACCCTTGGCAACAGAAGAACCCAGGGTGGGTTTTTGCACTTTTTGGAGCGGTAAATCCAACCTTGTTTTCTCGTAATCATCCGAGCTATCACTAACCTCACTGGGGAGTTTCCTAAGTTGGCAAACTCCCTTGGTTTGATGCAATGATGACACGAGAGGCCAACAACAAAGTTACGACAGAGGCAGTAATACACTGCTGTGATGGGCTCTAATGACTGGCTGCTTAACATTTTGATTTAATGCTCATTAGCTGGATAAATATTCCCATACATATGTTACAACCATCAGACATGCATCTATGATACATGCCACATGTGTAATTTTATAATTGGGCCTTTTACAAAGAGACCATCGCGGGACTTCTTCAACACAGTCAAGGCCTTACGTATCGATATCTCGGACGGCGGCTCTCAGCCGGAATCGTATCTGTTGTGTTTCCTGTTTCTTAACGATCTTCAGTCCCCATAGTTTGCGCAGCTCGGCGTGCGAGTTGTCGCGTTGTTGACATTTAAACTAACAAACAGTGGAAAAACCCCCGGAATCAACACACATTTGTTTGCTTATGTCAAAACATCGTAGACTTGCAGGGTGCCATGAAACGGTTCAATACGATGATTCAATACAAAGTGCTTGTTCCCTAGAAACTGTATTCCTAGTCTAGACAATCTCTTCTCTATTGCTACCATCATAACTTAGTGGCAGTGTAAGAACAACATTTGAGGCAGCTATTTTGTGATGAATCACTGCTCTGAATAAACTTCAATTCCTGATTAGAGGGGTTAAATGAAACAGCGAGTGTTTATGATCCCAATTACCACCTTTGCTGTAGCGCCGACTTTAATTACGTTGTTTCACACACTGCACTTCAAAGAGTCCAAATACTCCACATACATACATACTGGACATATGTAGATTTCCAGCATCGATTCAAATTGACAACAGCAGCACATAAATATGATTCACATGCTGAATTAATCAATACCACTGAAGTTTCCTTTCAAGGCCATGATGTCGTCTCACGTGGTGAAACAACCTGTGGTTATAAAAAAAAATTATGTCACCATGATTATCATCATTATTGTTAATCACCCATTCATTTTCTGTTTCACAAGAGCCCACAAGATCAAACCTAAGTATTTTAAGCATTTCCCTGAAGCATAGCTCACATCAATGGTAATTGAAACAATATGAGGTATATCTGCACTCACTGTTACTGAACCATCACAGCATTCTGGAGATATGATGATAAGGATGTGAAGTTGCTTTTTCTTCCACCCTTTTGGTACAGAAGCTTGCTCAATTCTAAAATGCAACAGCAGCACTCTCTTGTGGAGGCAGGAAATACATTCACTGATTGTTGACTGAGTGGTCCAAAACAGCATGGTGAAGCTATGATGACAGGAATGTGTTCATTTTTGTTGAGTTAATAGGGCATCAATGGAATATATTTCCCTTTCAGTATCACAATTACACCACCATTAGACATCCTTCATAAATCAGAACGTAGCCTGCTATCTGCAATGGCGCTCCCTGATTGTTACCAGTCATGCTTCACAGGAGGACTCCGGTCCGCTGTGCATCATTGTAATTGTCTGTCGAATTGCTAAACAACAAATATAATGAAGTTAGTATTTTGCACAGCGCTGTGTGTGTTTGTGTGAATTTTACTTTGTGTCTTGAGTGATAGATTTATAAATTGATACTTGATTGCTTAGTTTTCCGCTATGCTCCACTGAGCATCCATATATTCCTTGAAGCAAATCTCTTTGTTATATTGTACATTTGATAAGTAGTCTTTGTATCATAGGGTTTTTCCATTCTTTACCTTATTTTAATCTATGATCTCATCTCTTAAACAGCAGTGACACAGGAGGAGGTGGAAATCAGAAAAGAGAATACAAGTAATGCACTCATATATGGATATACAATACAAAGAAATGTATACTGTATCCCGTTTAGTGTTGTAATGGAATTGACCAGTCATGTTCAAAGTGTTTTAAATACAGAAGTTTAAAAAAATAATGTTTTTATTTGCACGGACGGAAGGACAGAGGGAAGGACAGATGAATGGATGATTATTATAATACAGATGAATTTATTGTTTATGGTTGTTGAAAAGAGGATCTTAAAATACCCATATATTTTGCAATTTGATTATTTTTAAAAATTGGTCAGCCCAAGATCTAACCTTACTGTCTTTCCTACAGCATCTGTTCTTCCTACTACATGTTTTAAAGATTACACACATATTCAAGTTAAACAACGTGCATGCGATTGTGTTTAAGCATGTGTGAGTGGTGCAATACAGTAGCAGTGCAGGGCTTGCATCCAAGCAGCTGGTACACATCTGTTTCTTCGTCTACTGCTGCGGCCTGTGGTTCATGGAGCGAGGTAAACTGGCATGCGGTGTACTGTGTCTGCACCATTAATAGAGAGGTAGGCTGCATAAATGCGGTTTATGGTGAGAGGCGACTCCTATGGGTAAACTGCATTGGGTTTTTCATGGATTTGATTTTGCGTGTGGGTGTGCATCTTGAAAATGCCGCATGCCTGTGTGTCTGTGGTTTGGTGGTTTGTATTAATCTAATGATTGAGCCACTTATAATTGTTAATAAGCCTTCGATAAACAATAAAGCTGACTCTGACTCTCTGACTCTAAAGTCTCACATCATGTGTGGCACTTCCGATGTCTTCCATGATGCATTCGGTTCCAAAATGTTTTCACTCTTTCCATTTAATATTAATGTAATGCCAATGTGAATCCTATAGATTGAATATAATAGCCAGCCAATGGCCTTCCAGAGTTGCATCGTTACTTTATTGCAATGCTACCTATGATTCTATGATTGATGCTTTCTAACACCATAAAAATGTATTTATTGAATTTACACGGGAGCTTAATGTGCGTTACCTTCTGAATCAAATACTTGCTCTTAAACTGTTTGTAAACTCTTTTGCGTGACGACGACATGATTCCACTCGAGGGCAGTGTTGGTCAAGTAATTGTTTTCAGCTTTTGCAATTGCTGTCTTCAGAAGTGCAGGTTAGGCACAGTGTAGCTCAGTGTGTGGCCACATTATAAATACTTTTTTTTTTTAATTTGGATTATAAAAAGCAGGGTCAAAACCCCAGAGATACACAGGATATGAGCAAAAGGTGCACAAGGGTAGATAGATAGATAGATAGATAGATAGATAGATAGATAGATAGATAGATAGATAGATAGATAGATAGATAGATAGATAGATAGATAGATAGATTTTCAAATATTATTTGATTCAATTCTCAAGGGCCCGATACCAGTTTGAATCACAGTTTACTTTGCGTATGTTATTGACCATGATCTGATCAAAATTATATTAATTTACATTAATTCCAACCACAGGGCATGGTGTGTAAACTCATGTTCTGTAGAACCTTCACCTAAAACCTCAAAGCTAATGTCACATTACACTCAACTAGGTTCAGAGAGTTGGATAGCAAAGTCCTTCTCCATCTTAGTTCCATTGGTATTATTGAAAAATCCGAAATATTGCCAAACTTTTGACTTGGATGATGCCGGCGCGTCTTTTAATTTTGTTATTTTTCCCCTGCTTGGATTTAGACCTCTGGCTTTTGCAAATTGTGCTTGACTTTTTAATTGCTGTGACCTTTAGACCTCTTCGGCACATAAATTGAGCTTGACTTTTTAATGGCTGTGACCTGTGAACGCTAGCACACTTTTGGTAAACCCACTAAATTTCAGGGTTAAAGAATGACCCTGAAATTTGGTGGATTTTTTTTATTTTTTATTAAGCAATAGCAATTTTATTGCTTTCAAGGGTCAAAACGGGTAAAAATATTCTAAAAGGACAAATAGGTCAAACATATCGAATCATCCATCAGCTCTTCGCAGCATCCACACGTGCACGCACCCACGCACGCACAACATTGATCCCATGCGCATATCAGTCCATGGCTTCCCGTGTCCCACGAGACTGCTCTCGTTTCACTTCTGCAGTGAAGAAAACGAGAAGGGGAAGGTTGCAGCTCGGTTCCAATTACAATCAGAAGCATGGACGACTACGAAGCTTGGAATGTTTCTTGCTGTCGTAGGATACTGTGTGATGCGGAAGGACAATGATCAGCCTCATTTTGTCTTTCCAGTGTTTTACTATATGCCACCGTATGAAGGAGTGGCTGGTTCACTGTTGCTGGAAGTCATTGCTGAATGCAACGCACACTTTTGAGTTCATGCGGGTTTTGCGACGTGTCGCCTATAACCTGCGGAATATTTTGAAGCAAACGCATCCATATGGTTCTTTTGCAAACATTGCTGAGCCAGCAAGGTAAGTAGACGCATGACATTCCCTCAGAGAGGAAAAGAGCGCATTGTTCGTGCGATCAGGGCGCTGCAGGTGCACTATTGTAATAGATGTAAAGAAAAAACAAAAACGTTATTTGTCATTTGAAATTAAATGTACCGTAGGTTTATCTTATGTCTCTATTAAGGTCACCAGATGACGGCACATTCTGAGGGTCAATTCAAGAGTGGTGTCGATCTGACAGCTGTTTTGAATATTTTGTCAACACAGAAGAAAAAAAACAGCAAAACATAAACAGTATACTGCAGTGCCAGTTTATTTTACAGTGGTGTACACTGTACGCCATAGCAAACTACATTAATGGCAATGTATATTTGTTTAAATTTATAGGCTACCTCCCTGATAGTGTCATTTTGAGCGGAGCATATTTATCAAGGCGTTTTTTTTAATGCACAACTCTTGCATTGTCCCGTTTGATTGTGAAGTCATAATGTTGGCAAGAGAATGTATTTGCTGCATTTAATTTTTTATACAGAAAAGATTGAGACACACATATTACAATCAGAAAACACTACATGAGCATCAGCTAAATGAAACTCGGTCATTTATTTTTAAGATAATGGAAAAACATGCAATATGGTTGTTGAATATCCCGATATTGATATTATTGCAATATTTAATGCATTCCCACAGAAATGACATTTTTACTAATGAAAGAATTACATTTTTTCATGGTGAAAAATAAGCAATATCAATGTCCTCAAAGCTCAAGTGTTTGCATTCTGATTTTTCTATATCGAATATTTAATCAAAGGCATTTTCTATTGATACCGATCACATGTTAATCGTAAAACATACATATAGATATTGAATTATCATCCCACCCTCGGTCTGGGCATTGCACCAACTTCTACGATAAAGTAAGAAGTTTCGGTCGTGGTGATTATTTTAGGAAAATGAATGATGTTACATTGTGAATAATGTAATGGGCTGCTTTACTCTTTAAATGTAGTGATCATTTATGTATCATGGCTTTGAAATTGTAACACATAACCAGACCCAGTAACTGTAATTATAGGTAAAAATATAATGAGCATCCTGTTATATTACTTTGTTACTGCCTAAATATAATAGATTATTGTAATGTAATGCCTGGCCACCAAAACTGGTTGTTGACTACTTAGAATAATCTGTCATTTCTCCCTTTGTCGTGTGGCGTTCTATTCACTCCTTCTGAAACATTAGCCAGGTAAAGCAGACTTTGTTCTTGCTGAGTCCTCCCAACAATCTCCTCTTTCAAAGTCATTAAGAGCCTTTACGCTTGTCATATCAGCCCAAGATCATTTGAGCCTGCTCAGCAACTTTGTATATGTGGTGGGATGTTGACACAATACTTATATGCAGTGCATCAAAATGTATCGTGCAGTGCATCCTTGTTTTGAACATGAATACATACAGTGTGACGATTATGTCAATGATAGATTATTATCATTCAAACTCTTGTTTAACTTGTTGAAGAATAAGAAGTCACTGACAATAGTCACAATTTTTAGTACTGTACAGCTCAATTGTGACTTTGAAATATTACAACAACAGGATTAGAACCTTCCTAAAGAAGAACATGAAATGGCTTTGACGGTGGCATGCCATGAGTAACCAAGTAACCGAAGTTACATTTACATACATAAACACATTGTAAAACACGACATTTGGGCTTACAGGTTGTATGTGTATACGTGTGACGTGTCTGTGTTTCCCGTCTGTGCTTCGTGCAGCAGTGTCAACTTTCCACTTTGATCATTCCTGCGCGTTGGTGATGGCAACCTCAAAAGAAAGAATCAAGGATCGTATCCTGCTGGAGGAGAGCGATCGAGAAGGGAGCAGTGTCCCCTGTGCAGGTGACACACTCCCCTGGAACCTGTCCAAACATCAATGGGCCAAACGCTCCAAGTCAGCCTCAGGGGAGGTCCTAGATCCAGCTGAAAGGGCAGTAATCCGCATCGCAGGTAAAGTCACTTTAAAAAATGTGGCGTCCGCAGACTTCATTTGTCAACATGGTTCCAGCAATTAATTAGATGGCAGAAAAGTTGATGCTGGTTTTAGTATGCGATTGGTGTAAGATGTAATGTGATATAAACAGCACTACAGTCTCCTTGTGTTTTTGAAGTTAAGTGGTTCTGCTGTTTGCAAATCTAAATTTTACAGACATAACATGCCATGGCAAATGCCAATTCTTTTGCAAAATATTTTGCGGGGGGGCAGAAGGGCATGTTGCTGCGCCACCAGCCATGCTGTCCTGTGTGACCACGTATACCTGTGACCTGCACTAAGTCTTTAAATTCATGAAGTAAGGTCAGTGGATTGGAGTAAAAATAAACACCAAGCAACAACGTCATGCTTTTTCTTTTTAGGCCCAGACTAAATTATGTGTACCTCTGGTGATAACAGTATATGGCACTGTTTTTAAAGGTTTATGAAACCATAATTTATTGGTAGAATAATTAGCTGCTCTAAATATGATTTCATGTTTTTCCTTTTGGAATGCCTGAAAAATACGTGGTGGTTGTCAACAAGCAAACACTTCAAGTTATTTACTTCATTGCAAATAAGTGCAGAAGAAAATACAAATTTAGTATTAAATGGATTCATAAAAAGTAACTTTGGGACTGTTACCTGTCAAAATGACACATTTTGGAGAAGTGCATAGGAGACTGTAACCAATTGTGAGGTGTGGTTTTGTTTGCACTGCACAGACAATAGGGTCAGATCATGTCTAAACCAACAGTAGTGGTGCTGGAAACACATTACTTATTCATGTTAAGTGAGAGAGGGGGTGTTTGTATTTTGTAGGTGCAGGTGTTACATACAAGGAAAACATGAATTGAAAATGTAAGCGCTGTTTCCAAAACAATTATAAATGAGTTGTTAAGTCTTGAAATTATCGTAACACATGAGCATACCGTACTACCGACAGTACTTGAAATTTTTTTTTCTTCCGACAGTTAAACTTTTTTTTTTTGCACCAATTCACTTGCACTATTATTTATTTATATATTTTTTTACTTAATGTTGCCATTTTTAGGACAATATGTCTTCGATGTAGTTTGTTTTGGAATGTGGTGCGCTTCTGCCAGGCTAAGAGAATTTTTGCATAACTGGTGTACCCTGTGCTGCTCTTCCCGTGATCTTCCATTGGGTCAGGTCAGGGACTGTTACCACACCCGTAGGTGAGTGTTACGGCGTACAGATATCGTTGGTCACAAAGTGCAGATGTGGACAGCCTTTAACAAAATGAGCGGAGGTCCTTTTACCTTTGCTGCTCAATAAAGATCTATTCTATTCTATTCTATTCTATTAACACCGGGTCTCGAGAGGCGGTTTGTAGGCCAAGTCGATTTATGCATGTATGCTGCTGAAATCAAAAGTCTGACTCGTTTTGCCCCGACACTTACTATTGCCACTGTTACCATTCTTGCCTCAGGCAGAAAAAAAATGATACAATGAAGAATATTTATTAAGACTGGCATTTTAGCACAAAGCATTCTATTTCTCATTTTTTGGACTGGAGATCTGAATCAGGAATAAAAGGATCTTTGTTAATAGTCTTACATTGCAAAGTTTCATAGTGACAAATGTCTCTGCCCATGACTTTTATTCATCAATACATGTCTGCCTGTTCTACTGTCATCTTTAAATAATGGCGATATTTAGCTTTGCGACTTCCAGAACAGCAAACTCTGTGTTGAAGCTTCTGGGATCGAGACCGCAGTTAACGTTTTGACCAATAGATGGCACTTTATCTCAAAGGGGCTTGTTGGCTGAAAGCTGTCCTCCTAAAGACCACCACATCCTCTGGAAAATGTGTCTCATTTTCCGCACTCACTTCAAATAGAATTGACTACATAGAGTATCCATTGTACTGCTGGTGTAACAGTGCACTAAGACAATATGATTTATGCTCAGTGACGTAGTCTAGAAGACAGAATGTCTTTATTTCATCTGTTCTTTACAACCATGACATTTCCACTTCCGCTTTTACTATATCATCAATCAGTTTTGATACCATCAGAGAAATTGGCTGTACGAGTGATGACAAAATCTGGGGTAGAGTGCAACATCCAAGTGCCAAACATGAAATAATAATTTTTTTGCTTGTTTTTGTTTTTTTTAAACATTGATCTATTGGCGTGGAGAATTCCACAAGCGGATGAGAGGCCTCTGAGGTTGGCAGTTTGACCTTTCTGTGTGTTTGTATAGATATTTTTTCTCTGCATTCCGGTTTCCTCCCACATTCGAAAGACATGGAGCTTGTTGTTAGGTAACTGAATCGTCTAAATTGTCCTTCAATGTTATTGTGAGTGGTTTTTGTTTGTATCTATTGTGTGCACTCTGTGATTGGCTGGCGACTCGTTTACGGTTTGCAGTGACACCTTGCCTAAAGTCGAGCTTCAGCTCACCCGTGACAATAGTGCGGATAAGCTATAGAGAAAATGCAATGGAATGTTTTTTTTTGTTTTTTTTTTACTTTAAAAAATATATATAATAATTAAATAACATAATGTAGGCATCCGACACCCGTTCAATGGTATAAATGTATGACTTCTTCTACAGATCAGATAGCGCTGCTTGCGGATCAGGTCGCCACAAAGTTTTTGTGCCCTAAAATATCAAAGGCCGCCGCCAAAGCCCTGTCTAAATATGAGAGTCCCTGTAAATGCCCGTCTTTTCTTTCTGAAGTCCATAGCCATCTCTTTTGTCTTCTTCCTATTGATGCAGTGCTTACTATCTTTGCAGTATTCCACCAGATTTTCTACCTCCTCGCTGTACTCGAACACCAAGATGTTTAATAAGAGTATATTTATTATAGCAAAATTATAGTATGTTATTGATTAGGGTTGCACAATGTGTATAACTTGATGCATTGTCATTAGTGATGCACTGGGCTTTTACGGCCTAATGTGTCAGAAAAAAAGATATCTGATGTTATGTGATATTAGAGAAGTGTAAAAGAGAGCGAAAAAAAAAAGTATTTACTTTCACATCCCAAGCATACCAAACTGTTCTCCGTAAAATGGAGTACATGTCCATAATCAAGGCCTTCTTTATGATTTAGTACTGGATTCACCCGACACACAATGCACCAGTCAGCATTTGAACTGACTGTGCTTCATCCAGGAAAGAGTGCTTGCTGTTGCCAAGTTGGACTGTCAAGAACTGAGTCTGCAGGGATTTCCTTTTGCTACTATGTAACCCCACTGTTCGAGGCTAACAGGCACAGCCTTGTAAACATATTTCAAATCGTGCAGTGGTAAACACGATCAGGGAAGCTTATGAAAAGAAAAATGTCAATGATCTGAAATATTTCATCTCTTGTGTGTAGTCACTTGGTTGTGACTTGTTTTCAGACACTATATGTAAGCTTTAAAACTATTTAGATGCATGGAAACGGTTAGTTTGTCATTGCAAATTGCTCGCATAATGTTTGTGTATAATTCTTCGGTTACTCAAGTGAAATAATTACTTTACTTTGTTCTACATTCATTGTGCCAAAGTTATCAAAGAAAAAAATAATGTGTCTCCTTATGAAGTTAATAATGAGGATTCAATCAAAATAAGCAATTGTCTTTAGTCTTCGCTTCGTTTGCTTAGTTTGTTAGTCAAAAGCATTGATATGTTTGTGCAGTAGCATTTTCGATACAACCCTTGAATCAATGAGTTGCGCCGGTGTCCCTGATATGTGTTTACTGAGTGTATACTGACATCCATAACATTCCAGTTGAGTTGAAGTGTTACCATTAAGAGCAGTTCTTGAACTCTGCTCTTACGACAATGCAAGAATAAGCAGTGAGTGAGTGCCTGCCCTTCTGGTCAGTGTATCTTTAAAAGGAGGGGCTGGACATTTATACTCGTTTTAGTGAGTGTGTGTGTTTGAGGTGTATGGGGGGGGGCGTGTGTGTGTGTGAAGCTTGTTCGTGGAATGAAGTTGGCAGCTGTGGAGGGTTCACACACAGCTGAGAGAGTTGATAGACAACAGCTCAGACTTACAAACTAATTCAAATAGGAATAAGTAGACTTGCAGGAGAAGGAGGGAAGAGGGTGAGAGTGCCGGCATGGCCGTGTATGAACCCGCCTACCTGCCTCCGGACGCTGAGGAGCAGGACTTCATCCAAGCGTATGAAAGCGTCAGAGAGAAGTATAAAGGTGAGAGCCTGTCTGGTGGCATCATGTGCATGATACATTGAAGACACATTTTAGTCGTTTGCACAAGTCCCGGGCTATTTGTCAGGTTATTGACCTATTCTGTTTATGCCTTGATGTTGTATATGTTTGGACTTGCAGTGTAGGTATTGATGATTAATTTTGGATTGGTACATAGGTTTTAAGTCTTGTGTGTTGAGGGTTACAAAAGTCCATGTTTTACTCTACATGTGTGACTGTCGCAGTAAGCCTGCTCTTGTCACCTCTGACCCTAATGAGGCAATTAGATGGGGGATTAGGACTGACTGGATTTCTGATTATTTTCCTACACAGACACGGCATCATCTCAACTCATTATTACCGAATCCTTTTACATTTAGCTACTTTGTCACACTTGGTGCACCCAAAAGGTACTGCTTTTCTACCCTTGACACTTTGGAAAATACTTTCATCTTGGTTGACCTTGGAGAATGGCAAATCTTTTGTATTGAATGAACCATTTGTACCTAAAATTTATATTTGATAGATGAGTTAATTTGACCCTGTCTCTTCTAGCACAGTTTGCTTTTACACCTTCTTTGGTCAAATTCTCGCATGGCAAGGTTACAAATAGTAAGTGTAAAAGTGGCCATTGAACGTACCTATAGTCTTTACACAAAAGGTTTTACAGGCTTCTTGTACTTCTTCCAATCAAATGACACATATTGAGCCAATTTCTTTAATTATTTTCAGCTATCAATGGTTCATTTTTAATAGCAGCATCTTTTTTTGGTATTGATATTCACTTTAATTGTGGCTTTCCTTTATCATATCAATATACTACATTGGTGTCAAATTTGAACAAAAATGAAAATAAAAAGAAGATGCAGATTGATCATCAAAATGATATTCATGATTAATCGCTTCAATTAGTTGTTAATTATGGGCTTCAGGAACTTGCTCAATAACTTGCAAAAGAAGAGCAGGGGAGAAGAAATTTCTGCAATAGTAACAAAGTTGTTCCAAGCATTCATGGTCGTTAACATGAATCACTGTTCTGTTTGTTGTGCTGGTTCTTTGCAAGGTTATGAGAAGCAGGAGCTCGTTCTGTGGCAGTTGTTTATGTTACAGGCGTTCCACTCTGTTCCCTTCTAGACACAATCAGTGTTGCATTACGTTACTGTATGCACTCCTTATTAAGGCACATATTTTTCATCATTCACTTCATCTTCATGTTTCTTTCATCAGCCTGCATCAAAGCCAATCTGTTTTTCCTGCAGAAATCACTGGTTTCAGAATTCTTCTTGAAAGTCTTACTATGAGCACAGCTTGTTTAGAAAATGAAAACTGTCAAGTATAAATAACTTGGTCCCACCTAAAAACCTTATTTAGCAGTATTTAACCAAATGAAGGCTCTGACCAATTGATTAAATTTAGATGTTTTTTTTTTTTTTTTTAGTCATACTGTGTGCATACATGTCGGATTGCACACTGTAATTTGATTTTGCATCTGTCATCACTTATTGAAGATGATACTCAAGAATATATAAAATAAAAATATATGTTGATTGCTAGTTTCCATTCTGAAGTCTGAAGTAGAGTATGTTGTCAACCTCGGGATGCTGAGCTATACATCCTTGACACAACATCCTTGACAAGATACATTCTTGACATGACAACTCCTCAGTCAGCATTAATCTGTTTGGCATCAAATAAGAAGTTCACAACATCAGTAAAATATTGCCCTCCCTTTAATTTGTTTATTTTATCTTATAAATGAACAGTTAACTGGTTCATTGACAGTTCATGTTTCCTTTACTCGACCAAGAAAGCAATGCCTATCCCTTTGAAAAATATCATCCAGGCCTTTTATAATATGATTGCACTAAGTACGCTACGTCTAATATTACTCGCTGGTCATTGCCTGCCTTAATTTGCAGTGCTTTGGATGGGAGAGCCCTGTCCATTGTCCCGTTGACTTCTTTGGAAACATACGCGAGCAGCAGCTGAAGTAGAAGTAGTTCCAGGCACACCTAAGGGGGATTACCCAGTTCTGCTGGGTGGATTGCTGATAGAGCACAACCATGGTTGGCATCCATCTTTTGCCAAAGCAAGTGTTCTATATGGCCCAGTCTTTTGGTATGCAGGACCTGAAATAATCCCAATATAGCCAGGGACATTTTCAATCATCCAATTAGCCTGTTGTTTTTGGCAAGCTTGGCTGCAGTCATTTAAATTCCCATTTCTTATTGCTGTAAATCCTTGTCCAAATGACACTCCAGAAATATAATACGTTAATCGACAATCTGCAGACATCTACACACCTGTTTAAATGCTATTTTTGTGATATTAAAAAAAAACAAGAGCAATAATTACTAATTCCAAAAGATTTCCCAATTTGTGAACCTGTTACACTCAATAGAGGAAAACAAGTTGATTTTTGAGAAGGGAAGCAATAATAAACAACAGAGATAATGAGTTTGCACAAGTGTGCAGATTATATTATAAGTGGGGATAAGGTTGTGTTCAGTTTACCAGTCAAATTCAAACTCATTTTAAATGAAAGTCGGCATTTACCAGCCGTCATTTCAAGTGGTCTTTAAAGTTCAGATGTTGCCATGCTTTTTGGGTAATATTATCGAGCAACGTAAGATGAGTCCTCTGAGATTCTACAGCATCAGAAGCAGCGCTTTGTTCAAAGGTATCAGTGAGGAGAAGAGAACAAAAGAGTTTCCAAGGCATCCATTATCGTGCAACGCAATAAAGACACGTCAAGTGCCGAATATATGCCACAAGAGTGATGTTTTGAAAGAACTTGACATTCTTCCAAAATTGTTGAAAAGACGAGGAGAATACTGTTCAGGACGTTCTGCCAACAGGCTGACAACAGGGGTAAAGGAATTTTGCAAAAACACACTTGAAATCTCTCAAACACTTCTGGGAAAATGCGTTACATGATCCAATGAAACCAAGGTTGAACCTTTTGGCAGTAATTCTAAAAGGTATTTTTGCCAGAGAGGTTTGCAACACTTCTCTCCAGCAAAAGAATGGCATGATGGCGACTATCTATCAATCTCTCTGTGATATGAATAATTAAGAGGTCTTTTCAACACTAGCTCTGTGTGGTGGGTTTCACTTTTGCTATGATTTTCCACTTCCTGAAGGATGATGTCATGTGTCGCATCATCTCTTCAAGCTCACTTCTCAGAGTATATCAACAAGAACAAAGCCTTTGGATTTTGTATGATCTCAGAGTCTCTGTCATGGCCCGCTGACTGCGGGGCGCTGCCTTGGAGATCAGGGTGAGATTAACGTAGAAGAAAAAGAGGGGGAAGGATCCGGCTGTGGGTAGTCACACCATCGTGGTCACCCTTGGTGCACCTTGGTTGGGTATGTGTTTAATGATGGCCCAATAAACTGAGCAGAGATGAGCAGCAGAGAAATGGGCCAAATATTCACCAGCTGTCGCAGCCCGGCATTGGCCCTTGGTGTGAAGACTGCTTGGCTGCTGAAGACTGTCTTGCCGGCATCTGTGAACGTGTGCATGTCCCTCAGAAGAAACTAGAGAAATGTGGCAAAGTTCAGAAAGTGATCCGGCTGAGGAATTTTTAAAACTAAGAAAATTCTTTTTCATGGAACAGTTCCGCAGCAGCAGAAGTAGTATTCCACTTGGAGCTTCATGCAAAGTTAGCCACAGTGCATGTGAATGAGGTTTTTAGCTTCACATGTGTTGACATGCTGTCAGAAATGTGCAGCCATGTGTTGTCCCTTCTATGTTTTATATACAACTATTTCATGTCTTGCATTGATCAGCACGGTCATGCATCTTTGGGGAAAAGATTACTGGAGGGCATGATAACACAACTGCAATGGATTCCTTCAGGGCCTTTTATGGGAGCAAGAGCGCTCCAAAGGGATGCTTCCCCATCTGACATCCTTCCTGTCAGACATTTACTGTGACCACATGGCAGGAAACAAGTTACTATCATTTTAAAAAGAAACAAAACAAAACTGCTACTGTTGTTGGTCAAACTGTAAGCACAGAGTTCCACTTAATGGACTCTTACTTTTCCCTGTCTATTTAAAATGGATTTCTTGCCTTGCATAATTATTTGCAATCATGTGTATGGACATTCCAACTTTTGGTCATACGATCGACACACGGAATGCAATAAATCAGCATTCACTTGATTATCTGTGGATTTTGTTGTTGTGAATGAAACAGGACAAAAAAAGCATATAAATGGAAAATGTTTTGAAAGAAAGAATTTTTTTGCCAAAAAAGTTCAATCATCTCATCTCTCCATTGATCATTTAAATGACATTCACGCATGTGTAATTTATAATAATATAAGAATAATAATAATGAAAATCCCCCTGACACCTGATCGGATGCTTGTTGTGTGATACAGTGTACTGATGTTTGACAGTGAGTTGTCTTGCCTTATTTGTTGTCAACGGTTTCCTGACACTGCCAGGCGTTGACTTTATTGGTGGCAAGTGGTATTCAGAGCAGCTGGAGCCAGTGTGACAGTCACCAACCACAAAGTCCAGGAATGTCTCAACAGGTCACCCCTCACAGCTGACACTCTTGGGTGACTGCACCTCATGCGTGCTTTCTCACTCTTTCATTCTGTCTCTCTGTCTGTCTCTCTGTTGCTCTGTCTCGCTCTCTCTTTCTCCCTCACTCTCTCTCTCTCTGTCTTTCTCCTCTCAAAATAGATCTCTCTGGTCGTCAGTCAAAATTCATTAAAGCAAATTGAATAGCAAAACTGACAGCGACTTTAATTTTTTTGACAAATGAACTGCCGAGACTGTCCCAAAAAGCATTGCTGGACGCATGCTCCTTTTCATGTGGCCTCACATGTTGAGGAGTCACCTCTAAATCAGTAAGCATCGCTTCCATAGTGGCAAATAAGCCACACATATGACAAGGATCGTCATCGCAAAGAGATGGCAAAAATTGCTTTTGAAATTAGATGCTCCTCAAATAAGTAACTATTTCACAAGAAATAGAAAAAATGTTGAGATCTTACGAAAACACAGGAAGTGGTGCATCATGCCCTCTAAGCAGATCACTTAATCTCTTTTGAGTCTCGATACCAAAGAAGGATGAGGTGTGTTAACTCGGAATACCTTTCACAGGGATTCTGTCCAGCTCTGACAGAAGATGTGGTTAGGTAGTTAAAAACTGCCTTAAATGGCAGGTCTGACTCCACGAGCTACACACTGCTCAGTTACATAAAAGGTATGAATAAAATCTTCGGACATAATAAATGGCTGTTAAACTAAACAGAGCCTCCTACACGTTCATGTTTCTGTTGACTGTGAGGTCCCTGAGGGGTGTGGCTGCTCTCCCTCGGAGCACAGGTCAAAAGGCAAACCCTGGAAAAAAAACAACTACTCCTCCCATTTGTTTGTCTTATCTCAAAGCTCCAATCACTGCTAATTTGGTCTTTCCTGTAACATTGGAACTACCCTTTACTATTACATCAGGATAATACAAAACTGTGTGGCTATGTTTGTCCTCTTGCCACCTTCCAACTTGTCGTATATCTTAGATGTGTGTATCGAGTGTGTGGAATTAACCTTGTGTATATTGACGTTGCTATGGCTGACGCAAAACCTTGATGTGTAGCAGAACCATGAAGGCTTACATCGGTGGAATGCCTTTGTACAGTATTTTGTCTTTGACTTTTGTAATCTTTCCATGAATTCAGATTTGAAGGTGGTGGATGAATTGTTGTAAACAGAGGCGTACATTTCAGCTGTACAGTTGCTTGAGCTGTATTTTGGTTTTATTAAAGTCAATGTTTTGTCATTAAAACATTGTCAGGATAATGCAATTTGGTACATAATGGCTATGTATGTAAAAACAAAAAAATCAAACTGAGTTTGGCTCTAATTTGTGAAAAGTAGGATTGAAGTTAGTGTCTTTAGAGGTATGTGAAAAATCTGGAGGAGCCAATGAAAATTCTGGATGAAACCTTCAGTGTTTCCCACTGGACCAGAATGTATTTGCAGTGGTGTGTATCTGGCGGCTCAGCTGGCTTGAGTGTGTAGTGGGTAGATTTACTCATAAATAAGTGGGCCGAACTACTCATATTCCTCAAGCGCAATATTAATGAGAATGCTGTGCTTAGACTGGCAGGGGCCCACACAACATATTATTGCAAAGACAATATTTGGATTGACATCTGCTTTAACGGGTAAGGACATTTTTTGTAATAGGGATTTTGAAGACATGGTTTGGCTCAGTTGTGTGGTTAATAAAACAAGCCCAAATTTTACAATCACTGCAATAACTAAACTAAACTGAGTCAAGCTCATTATTTCAGCATTCATACTTTTTAACAAACAAAATGTGCTTTACCTGCAGACTTTCACATTTAATTGAAGGTAGTATTCGCATGCAAATTAGGTGAACATAAAATGTTTGAGGGACCTGCAGTGACCTAGCGTCATATATCCTTAGGTGAGCCAAGTGTCTGTGACAATCAAAATATAGCAGTCAGAAACATAGCAAGGTTGTGGCAGGTGTAGAGAACGTTTGCAGAAAGTTGTCAGTGATCAGCCTACAAGATCATCATTCTCCCATCTCGTTTTACCATTGCTCCCTTCTCTAAATAAACTAGTGCCTAGCATGAAATCAACTACTGTCCATACTGTCATTGTTACATGACTAGATGCCTTTTATATTTGCTTCTACTGATATTGCATTACTCATGATATGAGCATTACATGGGCTAGAGTTTCTGTACCATAATCCTGTACCCTGGCTACAAACTAATTTGACAAACAAACAAACCCTTCCATTAAGTAAAATGTGCGTGTTGCAAAACCTGCATCCCCAGGGATGTTGTGGTAAACAGCAATTACAGGATTTAATTAGATTTTATGTGTGCATGACCCTACAAAATTGTAATTTCTCTGTAAGTGTAGGCCTTTCCTAAATGCTCCTTTGGACGAAGACAATATTTAAATTTCCTGGGAACATCACCTGCTTCAAATAAATAGAATATTTGCATCACCCGTTTTAAGATTATTTTGTCTTTGAATAAATTGTGTGTACACGTTTTTCAGTTATGTTGCATTAACTATTACTACAATATACAGTATATTTTTTTCCATTCAGTTTTATCTTTACCCACCATCTAATTTCTGAATGGGTATCCATTGTCGTCATGTCCTGGACATTGTATAGTTGGAGGGATGGAGACAAGGTGCTAAAGTTTCATTTTCCATTCAGCTGTTGAGTTTATACAGACATACAAGTCCTGCCAGCTCCATGCAGGCTCTTCCGTGAAGGCTCCTTTTTGTCGTCACTTGGCAAAGTCAGTGTTTCCAGTGAGCAAACAGCCCTGACTAGATTGCTGTCCACCTACCACCATTCTTTAGAATTAAAATAATGACAAAAACATGGCTCTATAGAATGAGCTGGCATAAAACAATTATCATGTGAAAATTGTGTGATATTGCAGAACCTTAAATAGCATTTTGAATCGGACTCTAAAAGGTACGTATGTGGTTATATTTAGATTGAGAAGAAAATGACAGCATCTTTCCACTGATGCAACTGGTTCAACTCTAACTCTCATGCCCATTTGTATGGCATGAGTTAGGCATATCTTTTTTTTTTGTAGACGCGATTCAGATGTTTAAAATTGTAATGGGGCCATCTTTTATTTGAAAAGTATTGTATTAACCCCTCCTGAAATCTGACCTGTCACTTTGTATGAGGAAAATCACTTAATGTACTGTGGAGGATTTTACATCAGTATTTTGTGTCAGCCTAGTGGAAGAAATGCCCAAACTTTCAATTCACAATCTGCCAGACTATGGCATTCCATCCAATGGCTTAACTATTTTATTACTGACTACAACAGTAGCGTCTGTCTTGGATGAAAACACAAACTGGGTGATTGGTGTCCAGTACTCTAAGCCACCGCATTGGGCCAGAGATTTCACTGGGTGAGTGACCTCAGGCAGGAGGAATGTTTTGTCTGGCTGGCCATTTTAACGCTACCATTCTTATGAAGACATCAAAGAGTCAAATTGCTTATTAGACACTTTGGTACAGTTTAGTCAAGCCACCCCCTCAGAAAAAGAAGAAATCAGCAAAGACAGATAAAGAAGAACAGGAGATCAAGTGACTTTTGCAGAAATGTTAAACTGTATACATCTACATTTAGAGTATTGACTTGAACTTTGGTATTTAATAATGTCATGAATACTTCAAACACACCGAAAGGCAGGAAGGAACTTTCATTTTATTGGAATTTTCTGATGCTGGGGGCATACAGATTAGAGATTCAAACGCCATTGAAATTGAGTTCAGCAACAAAAGTTGGCAACAAAACATTTCAAAATAAAAGCCTGGTCCAGTGTGTTCCAATATTTTTTATTTTAACAAACCACCACACCCAAGGAAAACCAACCAAATACAGAAGAGGTGACTGCCAAGGTGTCAATTTTGACACAAAATGGAGAGTATCATAACATTGAGTGGCAGTACTGTGCTTCACCACTATGTAACTAATGGTGTAGTCATCTTTTTATTTTTGCCGCCCAATTCAATAAATGTGTATTATTGTGCAGTAAAGTCCCCAGTATCTAGCAATAATTTTCATTTATCCCAGTTTAGTATGATCTGCATAACATCATATTTTAAGTTAAAATGGTGAACTTTTTAAAAATAGAATATGAAACATAATTAGGTACAATGCTATGAGGATTATGATTTATTTAAACTGACACCGTCAAAGAGCTATTAAGAGTAACTGGTCTGCATCATAATAAAATGTAATTATAACAGTTATGCCTTTTTTCCAACTACATGATAAGGAAAAATATATTAGGATAAATTCAGCATTGCTGACCCATCTGGCTGTGATGTTCTTAATCAAAACCATACAGGTATTAGATTTCATTACGTAGCGACATTATACATTTACCTAATTCTGTGGTTTGGCTGAATGAGGTTCATTCTTAAAATGGCCCGAGGCGTTTGGGTGTATTCTTTACGTACGTACTTCCTGGTGGTGCTAAAACCGTTAAACAAATGAACATATGGTTCATAGATAGACACTTCCTGGAACTCCTTCCAATAATTTTTTTACATGAGCGAAAGTTTGGTGGAGGATGTGTGGGAGGGGTTAGGGGAGGAGCTGTTCCACGTCTATAACCATACATTGTGACGGCGAATGGGTGTGTGTTGAAGTACCAAAACAAAGATTTCCAGTCAGAAGACCTGCAGTATTCTTGCTACTGTACAATGAAGTGGATATTTGTCCAAAAGAGGTAGAAAAGCATCAAGACAAGTATTTAGTTTTCTAAGTTCCTAACCCAAACAGTTCAGGTGGTAATGCTCCTAAAGCTGCGTCATCAATATATAGAGTTTATTCGTCACTAAAGAGAAGAGCTACTATGGACAATTCAAGATCAATCCAACAAGAGATCACTTATCTGAAAGGTATTTTCCATATTTTAGACTTGCACCGTATAACAGCAAAAGTTGTCCCTATTGTGATGATGCTAAGGAAGGATATCTGAGGCAGGCATTGTTTGAGAAGCGGAAGGGAAAATAATTCCCAGTAAAAGACCTTTCCAACTCATTTGTCACTTTAACGCACATTTTTATTTTTGCAAAACTTTAACCTTTAGTTGTATTTGATTACCCTGTGGTACCTTTGTACAGTTAACATATACATACAGAATATGTAATCCGTGTATTGTACATAGGTCGTATTAGTTCAAGCACTCAGTCCACAAATTTGCCATGCAAAGTTTCCATGCAAACCTGCATCACTGACATTTCTCTTCTCGTCTGCTTGAATGTGGCAGAAACTGCGATGTCTTTTGACTACTTCACCAAAAACTGATAGGAGTGTTAAACAATGAAAGAAACATGAGCCTAGAGAGAAATAACCAATAACTTAATTTTGCATTATTTTGTGGTCAGCCCCCAGGTTACTTTTTTTTCAGATGCCAGGTTTTCAGGCTTTTCTTTCAGAACTGTCTGAATTGTGGGCTCTTTTATTGTGATTATGTGACATCTTAAACTGAAGAATCTTACGTCCCTGTACCTATAACATATGTGTTCTGTATGTGTTTATTTGTGAAAGGTAATATATAATGCAGTGTTCCATAACATGTTTTTAATTATAACAACTTTTGGCATTGTTAGGCATTGTTAGTCAATCTTATTAGTATGAAGACCTACAGGCAGTCAAACAAGAGATAAAGATAACATGTTTTTAATTATAAGAGCTTTTGGCATTGTTAGGCATTTTTATTCAATTTTATTGGTATGAAGTGCTACCTAAAACAGGCAGTCAAACAAGAGATAAAGTTTTATTGCTTTGCATCACATTCAGCCTATGAGACTGTACTACAAAGTCAGAAGCTTTTTGAAATGTGCAGTACATGGTCTTGGTCTATAAACGTAGTAGCTGTACATGTCTCAGAAGATTACCATAATTTACAGACTCTAAACTGCTACTTTTTGCACAAGCTTTGAACCCTGCATCTTATAGTCTGGTGCGTCTTATATATGAATAAAACGGGATTTTCCACTGCGTCAAATATTCAAGTGGGGCTTATCGTCCGGAAATTATGGTATGTTTAGTAGAAACCATACTCATCTTTTTAAATCTAGAGGCGATGATCTGATCAATAATTTGGATTTAAGGCTCCAATTTTATTTCTCTATCTAGCAAAAAAACAACAACAAAAAAACAACAATGATACTGCTCATAATCAATTAACCTGGACCATCCTAATTTGGATCAGTAGTAAAATGTGTCACCCGTAAACTACATATACTGTCTGCATTTAATCAATTAATACTCATACATAGTAGATGAACATGGATCCCCAGCGAGACCTGGATAAATAAAAATAAATTAAACTCACACTCAACATTTGTCACTCTGCTTCATTTTCTCTGTTTCTGTCCCACTGCTAAAAAAAAAAAAGTCTGTGACCTGTTTGACCGTTTTGTAGTTTGCAAAGAGCACTTACGTAGACAGTTTCCTTCTGTCGTACATTAACCTTGCTCTACTTCCTGGTCAGGAAAGCTGCTCAAAGCTAATAGCAACCTTTTTCCCACTCCAGTGGGATGCTGCAAGGTTGACAACCAACAATAGTGTCCTAATGTGATGCGCAGATGCAATGATGCCCTTCCTCTGATAGTTTCCCTGATTTCCGAGGAATGTCCTCTATATCCTTTGAGCTATTATTGCATGAAGGTGGCGGTTTAAACCTGGTAGTGTCTTACTGCTGTTATGCTACGAACATCTGCATCTCTTGCTGACTGACTTTTTACCAGTTTGCTGATTAGAGAGAAGTGTGTTTGCATTCAGGGTAGTGTCAGTGCTTGTGTTGCACAATGTCACATTTTGCAGTGATGTGGTGATACTGATTGTGTGAGGCAAATGTCAGGAGGGCATCTGCACAACAATGTCTAATTTTTAGGAAATATGTTGGTGTGAGTATTTTTCAGTGTGTGACTGTCCAGCATCTTAACATAGTTTTACATCAAGGTGCCATGACAGCTTGAAGCTAATGGGTTTGATTTAACTTGAATCGGGTTATTAGGATGAAGCGCTGCATTATATATCAGATAGGCGTACTTATTTTTACTTCCTCCACAAGCTAGTCTGTGACTATCAAAGGACTAGCACTAACAACAAAACGGCAGTTCCGGTGATGTCACACCATCTCATCAGATTCTGCAAATTATAAATTGATTATTATTATGCCGTGCCCAATCGATTGAGTGAACAAATTACAACTCATTCGTATGTAGCCTATGTATGTGTGTATTTTATGACTTCAGGGAGAAAGGTGGGTTACGCCCCTGGGCTGATTGCCAGTCATTAATCGGGCTCATATACTGTCGAGTGACAAACAATCGCTCCTTTACTATCACAATTAATATGTCGGTAAATTCTAAATGCATCAGAGAGTAAAAGCTGATTCTGTCCACTTGGGGGCAGCAAACCTTATTTGCTAAAAGTAAATGGTAAATGTAGAAGGACTACTACAATATCTCGGAATAGCTCATTTCCATGGTTTGTCATGTGACATGACAGAAAGGAGACACAGGATATTGTTAGTAGGTGCCAATTGGAGATGAGAACAAAATGTGTTCACCACTTTTCTCGGATTTATCTTAGCGGACTTGTTGTAACCACCAGTTGTGAGGAAAAAAAGAAAAGGCACTAAAATAGCATTTTTTTCGTGCAGCAGAGGCTGACATGAACTGAGGGATTCATGTTAGACTTTTGAATGACTACTTAAGAAGCATATGTCGGGTTACTCTGATATCTGTATGCTGGGTTAATGTGTGTGGTGTTTTGCTGCAATTTAAGGAGATGTATTAATCATTAACCTCCTGTATGGACGTATCCAGCTAAACACTTTGCCTCACAGTTCAGCTTTCACACCACCATGTCAAATATCTCAACTGCAACATGTGTCTGTATTCAGGAAGTAATTGTCTAGGAATTTAGCACATTTACCTGAGACAGATGCCCAATTTTTCACGGTATTAGCTGCATTATGTTTACGTTTAGGTTCCCATGTACTAAATAAATTATACAATGTAACATTTTCTGCCTTCTCAAGTCGGATTAAATTAAATTAAATTAAATGCAACACCTCTTTCCGCCTAGTCTGCATTTAGTGTACTTTTTATCTACATATTAGTCAACTGTACTTTTTTGTACACACAGAGACGACTATACATTTCAAAGATTTGTATACAAAGCAGAGTGAAAACATAAAGGAAAATGTCGTCATGACATTTACAAACATATTGAGATATTTTATTTAATGTTTTATCCCATAATACTGTAGGCCCTGCTTTTCAAACACTTTACACAGTTTTACACACAAGTAAAGGCATTATAATGGAGGGCGGCTCTGACCTGTGTGGGAGGGTGTGTGAGAGACTCCCATTCTGTTCAGCGAAGCATGACTTGTTTGAAAGAGAGAAGGAAAGAACATCGAGAGAGAAAGTCAAAGTTCTCTGAACAAATCTATTAACTGTGAGGGAGAGTTCTTGAGATTTGGGATTTCTTGCATTTCCAAAATATTTCGGATTTCCCGTTCCCCATGGCGTCCTTCGCTTCGAGCAAAGGTAAGACACGCTGTTGTAAGTAGATGAACAGAGGTGCAGCTTCAAACAAAGACAGGTGACAAAGCCAAGAGGTAAATGGATACAGGTGGAAAGCATACTGGGAATTTCTGAGCTACAGCAGGGATTCCACACCGCGTGTATCTCTGAGTGCTTGTTCAGTCTTTGTTACTTTGCATGTTGGAAGCTCAATGATCAAAACTTTTAATTGAACTGATATTTTAAATCTGACATTTTGAATGAATTGCTTCAGTTCAGATCATTAATTATTTCATTAAGAAAACAGGAACAAGTCACAACATAAGTTTTGCATCCGATTGTGTTTTATTTTGCTATTAGATCCACTATGCTGTGTTTTTATTTTATTTTTGGAAGCACCAATCAACATTTTTGATATTTGTATTATTACTAGGTTCAGTTCAGTTTTCATGTTTTATACATGCATTTCAAAAACAAGCAAACAATTCAGCGTGAATTCATTTCTGCAGGTGAGGGAGAGTGAAGGAATGCACAGCTGTGTCACACTCCTGTGACACTTTTGCACTTGCAGTACCTTGCCCTTGGGCAGTGCTAGGGAAGCAGAATAGCATCCCTCCAACAATCACAGTCCCAATTCATGAATCACATTTTACTATGGGTTTTAAATGTGTGACTGTGTGTACTTTATATTTCAGTAGCGTTGAGTCTATTTTTGTGCTTTTTTTTCTCATGGCACACTTTGAGGCCCACTCAGTGGAGCTGTGGAGCACTCACTGGGTGCTATTTTTCACTGTCATTGAGCTATTTTTCTGTCACTCTTTGGAATAAGAGGCTAAAATTCTCACTGATCCGTCATGGAGCCACAGAATGATTTAATGATCTCCCACAGAGGGAGAAGAACTAGTCTGCAGTTTGCGGTTGTTTGAGGTTGTTTGTCTGTTTGCAGGTCAGAAAGTTGGTATGTACACGTTCAATGTGACAAGTAGATGCTGTTTGTAGGACAGAGACTCTTGATTTTACACTGATCTACACTCACGTCCATTTTTTAGTATTTTGCTGTTTCGAAAAGATCAAACCTCTCATAGACATATATGTGCCTGCTCATCCATCACCTGCCCATCCATCATCTGTGAAATTAAACAGTAAAGTGTATCATTTTTCCCTATTTGCCACATTAATCGATAAGTGGAATTCAGAGGCTTTGTGATGAAGTCAAGCCTCCATGAATGAAATGTACATCTGGTCACTCCGATTCTGGTTTCTGAGAACAAGAAGTTGCTCTTGTTTTGTTTCATATGGTCTTGCACTTCTCTGTCACCTGTGTATTTGGCAATGTACAGGTGGACATGTTGAGCTGTGGCCCTTTTGCATGAGATGAACCCCCCCTCCCCATTCCAAACTGAGTGATTTTTCAGGTTAAAAAGAATGATAAATTCACTATAATATTTTTTTTAATTTTTCTTATCACAGATTGTCAGTCAGTCACAAAACACATAGCTACGTATGTGTGAGCTGGAACCGAACAGTTGACTTTTGGCAAGAGGTGGCATATATACAGGAAACAGACAAACAACCAGTCACTCATATGTCATACCCATGGCCAACCTGCATCGTTCTAGATTCTTTCCTTTCCCTAACATGGAGTTTATTGTAATTTGGGAAAACAACTAGAGTATTTGGAGGAACCCACATAAGCATGGTGCACAGGATAACATTGTAATACTACTTTGCCAACATAGTCATGTTTATTCTGTGTACATTTGTGAACAGAATCTTGAGCCTGTTCACTGTTCATTATGTTGCAAAATGTTTGCATTGTTTTTAACCATCTTACATGTTCTATATAGGGTTATATAGCCGTTTACTTATTTCCAATATCCAATACCCATGCATTTGCAGGAGGTGTGACTTTTTCAGTCTGCAAGTCTGCACTCAAGTGACTGTTACTTTGATAGTTTTAGCACAGTAAAGGTAAAATAACCAAACAGTTTTCCTGTTTGGGCTTGTCGGTTATGTAGGGCCGCTATTGAATTCCACCCCCTACTGGAGTCATATGGCAGTCACATCTAAGCCTGGGACTGTTGCCATTATGCATAATACCAAATAATATTTTGCTTTTTAGTACTCCATTACTTCCTTTTTCCACTGTTAGTGTACACACTGAAAGTCCAGATCTGGTCATGTTGACTTTGGTCCACGGCCCACCCAATATCTTTCTAAAGCTTTCCACCTAATCTCTTGGCCTTTACTCCCCAGTTGAGATCTTACACACCTGAAAGTACACATAGTAAAATGTTCTCTTGAGTAATAAGCTTTAAATTAGCTGGTAAAATCCAGAAGAAAATAAAATTTCTGTTCAGTCAACAGACAGAGTCACTGCTTATCCAATCAAAAAATAAACAGTATTCTCTAAATGTTATGTAGGCTTTAAACTGATTTCCTCACAGTGCTTCTGGGATCTCTAACAGCTAGACTCTTTTCCACAAAATCATCAATCAAAAGCCATCAAATCTCACCATGACCCTACCAGCTTTTCAAAATTTTCTTCAGGTTAGCAGGTCTTATTTTAGTTTGAGTGTGAAATTTCCCAGGTCAGCAATGTCATGATGTGATGGGTCAGCAGTGTGTTGGTTACAGGACAGAAATTCATACACATAGGAAACGGCACTATCACTAATATGTGGGATGTCCGATACGTTAGTAAAGCAACGTGGGTGGCAAGTGCCAGCAATGAGGTGGCACGCCCTTGCACAGAGCGGGTGAAGATCTGAATTTTTAAGATTTTCTCTTATCCCTGTTACCCAAGAAGCAGTCAACCCATTTGTGCCTTTTGTTTGTAGATGATTTAAAAAATAATAATAAAAAGGTATGTTTACCAAAATGCATTTATTTATTTAAGATTTTTTTGAATGAATTGCAGCTCATATTTTTTCAAAATGTTTTTGTGAACATTTTATCATCAACACTTTAAATGATTATACTTGGAGAACCCAACACCACTAAAACGTGACGTTTTATTATTGTCCAGTAGATGGTGATATTACCCAGTTAAGGAGAGCTGCTCCAGTTGGCCGATTCATCCATCTATACTAACTTTTAATCATTCCCCTAGACAAGTTTGACATTTTCTCTTCTCTTAAATGATGACTTAGGTGTTTTTGTAATATAAACAGCCACCCATAATTTGTTTGAATTTCATTTTGGTCTGTGCATTGAGAATGTAACATGAAAGACATAGTTTTCCAAATATAACTTAAGTAATATTATACAGTGGATTTAAAATATCCATGCTTCAATTAGTCCACATGTTTTTATTAACACACTTTGAATATATGTTGAGATATACATAGTGGACAAGACTATGTATTTATTGTTCGCACTTACAAATGACTCAAATACATTCTCTGTGTTTCTTTTTCAGGTGAGTGTCCACTCTTCAGTTGATTCTTTGTGACAAGATGTAATTGTCAACGTCTGAAGCTGTCAAGACTCATAAGTATTCTGACAACATTTAAACACACACACAGACACGCACGCACACACACACCCTGCAATCATTGTTACATCAGATATTAGAGATTAAAGATAAATGTGCACGCGTGTTTTAATATATATTTTGATATTATGCTTCTCAAGGCTTGGTTCAAAAACCTCCCACCTGATCAATGTGTTCTTTTGAAATTCATCTGTAATATTTTACATGCAGCTGACTACATCTGTATTGACCTTGTAACACCTGTGTGTAGCCAAGCCCCCATCATGGAGCAGGTTATAATTTAGTTGGAGAAAGGTGCATTTTTCTGGGCTTTACTCAAATCGGCCACAACAAGAATAAGAGTAACTGTACATATACGTTTTATATGTTGTATTATTTGCAGTAGTCCTGTTTCATCCTCAAGCAAACATATATTCTGCATATCACTGTCATACACACATCTCAACTATGCAGGCTCTTCCACTGCCCTAAAAGTACTACTTTTTTTGCTTTGCCGTACAAGCCAGAGCTCTTCTATGATACTTCTTTTAACTGTACCCTGAGCATTAGGAAATACTCTTAATTGAATACATCTTATACAATATGATACTTTCCATTAGTTGTATTATATATTGTTAGCATCCTGATTATTTTGTCAAAATCGTTGTTTGCAGGACAAAACAATGTTCCAAACTCTTAAGTAGCTCTGTTTCCTGAGAAACCTGAGAAGTAGTGTCAACTGGTGTCATATTTTTTTTTCCGAGTGTCGCCCCTCACTGCATGAATTAGGATTTTGGCGCATTGTTCAATACTGTTTCCAAACAGTGAAAGAAGGGAAGCTGCCCATTGTTTGGACTGCTATTATCTTTTTATGGCTGAAGGTTTCAGAGGTGCATGTCACAGTGGGAACAGGATATGGAGTCAACCAGCCGTACTGATAAGAAATGTCCTGGAGTGAGGCCACTTATGTGTGTGTATGTATGTACGTATCTTATCTATATGGACCACAACATTATAACACAACATTGGATACTCATGCACAAGAGAGAGCAATAATATCGGAAACACCTGATCATTATGATGCAGTGCATTTCTGCAGAACAGCAAACTACATTCAAAAACATTTTATTCAATGAATATCTCTTTCACTGTGTCATCTTATTTTGATATATCTCTTTCAAGTGGATGTCATTAGATAGTGTACCTAATGTGTTGAGTGAGATAAGATAGATGCATAGTTGTAGTAATAGTTCATTGCAGGAAACACCTCATAATCTAATACCGCTTAGTTTATTCAAGCTTGAAGCCAATGCATGCAGAGGCAAAGACTGAATAAAGTAGAATAGAATAGAATAGAAGCAGCGAGTCAAACAGGTCAATGGGTGAGAGATATCCTTGCTAACAATGTTTGCTCTGCTGAGACAGTATGAGGCATAAATATCCATCATGGAGGGGACCGGGCAGCTTTTACTACTCTCTGCAGCCTCTTCCTGTCCGCCATTGGTACAGCTGTCATACCATACTGTAATACAATATGTCATGCAGTGTGTGTGGCCTGGAATGATTGTCAGACAATCATAAGGCACCTTAAATAAACATATTTTAATTATACCAGATTCTATTTATGAGATTTTTGATCCATTAAAGTATGCACTGTTAGTATGTGGTGAATGTTCCTATATCTCTAATTAGTGTAGCAGCTAAACGTGAGACTACTGCAAAAAGAATTAAAACTTCTGATATTTTTTTTCTACGACTTCACTATTGATATGTCTATGTCGCAGTCGAGACATTCTGGATTGCAAGTCTTATTGTGTTACATGGGCGTGGCAATGTATGCTAGTGTCTCATTACAGTGGCAAAACAGGATTTGGGATGAGAAATGAAACCCATTTTGATGTCACAATAGTGCTTCTAAGACTGTTTCTACTTAATGACGGACAATTTTGCCGTGACAGTTTATTGAAGTTCCTGATGATGGTGAGTCACTGTCTGTAACGTGACTCCAAAGCCACAGAATAATGGGCCTTTTCTTCCCCTCGGCCATGCCACGCACGCACGGATGCACGCACAGACACACGCACGCACGCACGCACGCACACACACACACAGAGCAGTAAGTTTTCTGCAAGTCTTTCGTGAAAGTAACAGCCCATGCAGTCATTTTTCTTTCCGCTCGGAGGAAAGCAAGAATGCAATGGATTCATTCTCTCCAGATGTAGGAGTTTTGTGGGAGTGGGCATAATAAATCACTTCTGTACATGTGTGTATGTGTGCGAGTGCAGTGTATCCAATGGAGGAGGTGCCCGCATTGTGATAATGACTAATTTATCACACACCAATCTTCAGGATCCCGATACAAAAATAACATATAGCCTCTCTGGTTGCAACGCAATTCCTCTCATTGTGCCATGCGGTCAGGAAGGCCAATGTGCGGATCCTGTGACAAGTTTTGTTGTGCGATTGTTGGTTACCCGTAGCAACTGGCGCATGGCCACGTTCCCCTCAGACCTTAGCGTCGCCAGCTCATTTGCCTAACCTTTGGGTTGGGTTGCCACAGCAACCAAAGGCCACGCCCAAACGGTGACTCACCCTGCAAATATGATTTTTGTCCTGTTTTTGTAATATACATAGTTTACAGTGCTGAACAAATGTTTGAGACCGCCACCTCATTATACGGTTAGGCCACAGCTGCTGTGATAATTACCAAAATTATTATGTGTCATATTTCTGTCAACAGAAATGTTTTGAATGCTTAACTGTTTTTGAGATTGCCATTTGCATATTTCTTGGGGCCATTTCACAATGCAAAAAATTGGAAATAATCCAGTCGATTGTCAGAGGCACAGTTGATTCAGTCTCAACTAATACATAAATTATACTATTATTATACAACACATGAGACTGGAAATTACGTATTTTAATCAAACATTTTTATGTACTAGTATTTTTGTTTTTATTATACTTTTGAATTTTTATATTTCTGTGCTTGCAGATGGAGAAAAATTGCATTGCCGTTCTTATCATTTGACATTGAATTCTAATGTATGCTCATCAATAGCCCAAGTTTTAAATTTCCATCATTGTTATTTCTCCTGTCTTGACTGTTATGGCTGCCAGTAGATGCATGTGGGACATGGCATTCGGTATCCTGGGCAGCAGGGACAATGTCCAAGCCGACAAGGCCTCAGATTTATGGTGTAGATCTTCCTTTGCTTTTTTGCAACAGACAAGAAAAGATTCCCTTGTTCTTTTCTCAGTAATTCCCTCCCTTGTTCCCCTCCACTCTCATTCCTTCTCTCTTTCGCACCCAAATTGTGGATGCCATGTTGGTGCTGGGCATGCAGTTGCTCTCACAGGGGTAAAATGTACAAGTGACAGAATAGCGCTGCTGTAAAACCTTTTGTTCGGAGGGGTTTGTAAGCACCATGAACAAAGGAGATCCACTTGGTGACAGATTCTGGCTCAGTCACAAAAAAGGTAAGTCCCATGTTATCAAAAAAATCTGAATCTATAGCCGGACTGACACTAATTGATTATGCATTGCACACAAGTTGCCACTTGAAGTACCAAAGGGTTAAATCAAGCATTTCTTGTGACACAATTGTGAAGCGTCTCCATCCGCCAAAGGTACAGTTAAACACCCCGCATAGTAATTCTTGATCATGCTGTTGGTTTCGTAACTGTTTGCAATTATTAGCTTCTTTCATTCATGGTGCTTGTTTGTTTGCTTGCACAATATTTCATGCTCTGGCTCTAGCAAACATCTAAAACGTAACTTGTATTCTAGCAAATATTTTACAAAAATTGCTTTTGATTTTTGTTTAATGTTGCTTTGTGCAAAGAGTGCAGAAAAAATAGTTAAATTGACATCTTATTATTATTCTCAACAGTTGCAGGGGAAATAGTTGAGCATCATTAATTGAGTACATTTTTCATAGTCCATGGTGTTAACATGCCGAATCTGCTCCATTATTATCCTTGCTTGGCTGCTTTCGGAAGAGCTAGGAAGATTTAGAGTCTTTGTGGATTCCTCTACTTATTTTGGTGACTGTGGGCTTAAATCTGTGACCTCACTTATTTCCACCCTGGAAAAGGTAAGGTCAGTGTGAGCAGGTCATACATTAGGGATTTTACATGGATATTTAATATTGAATTTATTAAACAAGACAAGAAATCTGCATTTTTCCCCCCACTGCCCATACCAAATGCTCCTCTATGGTAACACCTGCATATGAGAGAGAGAGAGAGAGAGAGAGAGAGAGAGAGAGAGAGAGAGAGAGAGAGAGAGAGAGAGAGAGAGAGAGAGAGAGAGAGAGAGAGAGAGAGAGAGAGAGAGAGAGAGAGAGAGAGAGAGAGAGAGAGAGAGAGAGAGAGAGAGAGAGAGAGAGAGAGAGAGAGAGAGAGAGAGAGAGAGAGAGAGAGAGAGAGAGAGAGAGAGAGAGAGAGAGAGAGAGAGAGAGAGAGAGAGAGAGAGAGAAAGAGAGAGAAAGAGAGAGAAAGAGAGAGAAAGAGAGAGAAAGAGAGAGAAAGAGAGAGAAAGAGAGAGAAAGAGAGAGAAAGAGAGAAAGAATGTTCCATTACTAAGGTTCACAGTTACTAAGGTTTTTAATTATTGTCTATATTGGCTAAACAGTTCGATCAACTGAAGAACATTTTTACAGTATGTAGTCCATTGAAATGTATTATTACAAGCAAACCTCTAAACATCAACTTTAATATTTAATTTAAAAGAACATAAAGATAAGCGCAGACATACACTACCGTTCAAAAGTTTGGGGTCACCCGAACAATTTTGTGACCCCAAACTTTTGAACGGTAGTGTATGTGTGCAACCCTCCTCATTCAACATTCTCTAAATATAGAAGATTTCTGGATTGGAAGTGTTGGAGCTTCATCATGCCTTAGCTCTGTCAGGGGCCACAGCTGTTCCTCTTGTGAGGTCAAACTCCTAAGTATAACCTGTCAGGTGACAATCTGGTCCAATCAAAATAGGCCTATCATCTAAAGAAAAATGCTAACCCTTGCTAACTGTAACATTGATTCTTTATTATTTATTAGTTGTGCTGAATTTTATTATCATGGTTTTCTAAATCGCTTTCTGGCCTGACTTGTCACTGACATCAAAATAAAGGCTACTTGTGTTGCATAAATCCAGCCAGTTACCAGCTGATATTATTTTGTCATAACAGGTCTATTCTAAGACTTAAGGTCTAAAACATTCATAGAAGATGTGCACCCTTAAGTGGCAATCTTCATTGTTATTAACATTCATTGGCAGGTTGCTCATGCATAGCTGCATACATGTTATATTGTAATGGCTAAAGAGTTTTACAACCCTAAATTTCCTGGGCTACTTTATGAACTCCGATACTCATCTCTGAGAGCCTCAGTGTCTGGTTATGCAAATGTCTTTGCATGAGATAGCTCTTAGCATGAATTTTATTTTAACTTCTGGAATATTAGCTTTAATTATTTGCATTTTTTGCAGTTGCATTTCTGTTTGGATGCATCAAATACATGCGGCAGGTTTGCATAACTACAAGCATGAATTTATTTAAATTATTCAAAGTTAGTCGATCAAAAACACTGCTCCGAATACACACCCTGCACAAGGTACATGCCAATCCCTTTGTTTATAATCTCCTCCTCCCAGATCATGAAATAATCTAACCAAACAATCATGAGGGATGTTTTGAAAGATATTTAACAAGGGTAGGGTACATACCGGTGTCAGGTTTAATTCCCGGCATGGCCCATCATTTTCCCCCACTGAGAATGGAGTAGATCACATGTGTCAAACTCAAGGCCCGGGGGCCAGATGTGGCCCGCCACAGTTTGACACCCCTGGAGTAGATTGTAGTGTTCTATGATAAAGGCTTTTTAAATGTCAGGCTCTTTAAAGGTTTTGAGCAATCTTCAATTCAATATGAACAAAAGACCACTGGTGGCCACTCGGTCTTTGCTATATAAAGTAAAAATGGACAAATGTTTGTTGTGCAGTTTCAGATTTAACCGATTTAACACCCACCAGACTGTGTCTGTGCGATATTAATAATTTGGATTAAAATTTGTGAAGTCAATAATCTCTGATGTTGGATTTGAGGCAGAGTTTGCTGACTCGCCGTCTCTGTTGTTGTTAATCCCAAAAGTGATTGATGCAATTGAGGTCAGGGCTTTGTGCGGGTCAGTGAAGTACTTTCACACTCAACTCATACAACCATGCCTCGATGGACTGGCTGTGTGCACTGCAATACTTGAACAAAAAGGGCCTTGTTTAAGAGTTGTCTACTCTATTTCTATTTAGGCCTTACACCGATCTGACCGGTTGGCCGATATTTTGCATTTCATGCAAAATCTGTTGATTTGATCTGTCCACTGTGACAAACTTTTCACTGTTGATTTGATCTGTCGACTGTGATGTCATAATTTGCTGATTGATCAATTACATCATACATTGAATGGATCTGTACAGTAAAACATTACAGCAAATTTGTTCAACCGTTGTTGTCACCCGTACATAACGAAGCCTTTAAGGTTAACTATCATTACAATGTTAGAATGTCTAATAGGAAAACTGGCAAAAGTAGTGGGAGTGCTCATGCTCATGGATGAGCAGAAAATATCTGTGCAGTGCTTTTTCTTGTGTTGCTGGCTCTGTGCATAAGTAAGGAAGCGCACTGTGTCATTGTTGTTTTTTTTGCTGTTTTCCAACTCGAAAAAAACTGAAAAAGTGCCCCCCAGTCATAGTTTAACAAAGGCAAATAATTAAATGAAATTAGTTATTAATTAAATAAACGTAATTAAATAAAAATAGTAACTGTGATTTTGTGAATTGTGCAGCAAAATACCTAGCAGAGCACGTCTTCTTTTAAACGGCAGTGTGATGACATATCTTCCCTTGGTTCATTTTGTTGTGCAAAATATTGACAACCCATGAATTACTAAATGAATGGACGAAAGAAAAAAAAAAACACATGAATGAGAATTGCCCTGTGTTATTGTGGGAAGCTATCAGGTCAATAATCCAATTTTCCACAGCATCATTTATTTTTTCTGTTGAAAATGTTTTAATAGTTTTCAATTCTGAGGGGGCGGGTGTGTGTTTTTTTTTTTAACCCTATTTTGATTGACTGTATTGACTGTTTGGTACTATTGTACTTTTGGAAGAATTTCTATTCCTTATTTTCTATACCCCATGCAATGGGCATCAGTTCTACACGGATTGAAACAATTTATGGTCCAGACTAGTAGCTATCCCCTACGGATAGCGGGGGGTAGACCATGCAGTAAATAACCAAATTGTTTAAATCAATCTATGTATTGCTCCATCTTCTTATCAAATCAATCATTGTTTGTTTGTTTTTTTAAACTCTGTGATCAGCCCCAAAATCCTGATTGTGTAAGGCATACTTCTATTGTACTTTTGTCTGAGTATAGTTCATTCCTAGTTGTACTCAAACACACCCTGTCTGACAGAAAAGGGGAAAATAACTTATGTTCACAGTGAAAGATTTTTTTGTTCTAAGTGGTCTTCGGGCTGTCTTATAACATCAGTTTATAAACTGCTGCGCCGCTGCTGCACCCAAAGAGTATATGTGGCTCTGTTGCAAGTAGCTCATTTGACTGTTGCCATGGTAAATATAGTAAAAAAAAAGAAGGGAAAAAAAGTTTTCCACTGGTGGTTGGATGTGTAACAGTGTGTGTGGTTTCAAACACCCGGGAAGAATCTTTTCATAGCTGCCCACTAAAATTGCGCAACTGTGTTCACACAGCTTTCCACTCTCTGTTCTGTTCTGTTTCTGTGTTCATAACTACTGCAGATTGATGTGCTCCTATGCAGTCCTTGAACAGTTCCCCTTTGCTTTTAACTGGACACTGGCCATGAGAGGTGCTCTTCCTGACACATAGAGACGAACAGGAGACAGATGCGTAGAGGGGAGAAGTGATCTCGGGATAGAAATCTGATATCATGTCTGTGAGTGCGGAAAAGGTTGACTGTAATGCAACGTTCTTTTTATAGGTATGCAAGAGTTATCAGCTCATTCGAAGTATGACGTTCTAATGTTAGCCGGCAATAAACCTTTGAGGTGCATTGCCACGTTGCGTCATCTTAACGAGCTACGAAAGTGACTTGCAGTTCTTTGTTGAAATTTACGACATATGAATAATTTCTGTCTTTGCAATAACGGAAAGTCTTGCATTGAAATATAAGCATAATTTGTTTCTCTTTTAACACGTGTGTGTGTGTGTGTGTCTGAATTCATCAGTATTTCTTTCACTTATTCCAAGAGTGTGAAAGTTAGACCTTCAATGTAGAATGATATCTGATCTGGAAAACTAGATAGCTTGCTCTTGGTAACCTACATGCATGAATAACGTGTGGCTCCAGGCTCAGATGGAGGTATGCCAACTGGTTCTTCCATCTTGTTGATGTGTATCTGAGTTTAGAAAAGCCCATTCACTGAGCTGGGCGTGTGTCAGCCAGCAACGGTGTTAGTTTAAAAAAAAAGTGTGTGTGCGTGTGTGTGTCTGTGTGGGAATTAGAGGTGTGTACTTTAGTGTGCGAGTGGGCGTTTCTGTAGAAGTCACAGAGCTTCAGAACATGTGCTCAGACACACTTCACTGGTGTGTTGCGCCATTCATTTTACGTTGCGCTTCCTTGATGTTAATCAGTTTTTTGCGGATAGTTTTCTTCACTTCCTCGTTGCTGCAGTTATATTTACTTAACTGAGAATTTTTTTCCATGCGTCTTTTTTTCCATAAGGAATTGAGAGGGTCGGTAGGAGGAGCCCAACGAAGTGTGCTTCACTCTCTTTCTCTTCCACACACTCATGCTCTCTCTCTCTCTCCCATTCTGACATTGCTATCCCAGCAGAAGGGAGCAAGACTTCATGCTGTGGGGCGACATAATTTGAATTTTGTTTGAATGACATTTGAACGGATTATTCTTTTTCTTCTACAAAACCTACAGGATCAACGAGAGTGAGAAAAGTAAGGGGACTTATTACACAGACTTTTTTTTCTCTTTGATTTATCTTTAATTGAATTGAAGCACGTGTTTTGCCGGAGGATTGTTTTTCCCCTCACAGTAAGACGTGTGGTCTGTTGAGTCTTATTTTTGTTCCTCTTTAAGATAGTGTAGATAGATAGCAAAATGGTTGCAGGAATGCTTATGCCCCTGCGGGACCTGAGGGCAATCTACGAGGTTCTCTTTCGAGATGGTGTCATGGTGGCCAAAAAGGACAAGCGACCTCAGACCAAACATCCTGAGGTACAAGGAGTGTCCAACCTACAAGTAATCCGTGTTATGGGATCACTTAAATCCAGAGGCTTTGTGAAGGAAACCTTTGCTTGGAGGCATTTCTACTGGTACCTTACCAATGAGGGTATTGTTTACCTGCGTGACTACCTCCGCCTGCCACTTGAAATTGTTCCTGCCTCCTTGCAGAGGTTTAAGAAATCGGCAGCCACGGCCATGGCTCAACGAGCTGCAAGGGTCCAATCAGTTGAAGGTCCTACATCTTATGTACCCAAACCAGGCCTTAGGGGTGAAGCTGAAAGCCAAGAAGCAGTGGCAGAGCGCCAAAGCTACCGGCATCGGATGATGGGTCCCAGAGAAAAAGAGAGCTACTCTGACAGGACCCCCAGATTCAGGGGCCGTCCACTGTCTGCAGAACCTATGAGGCCGAAACAAATGGATGACCAATCTGGTTCGTTGTTTACAAAGGGTAACACCTTTCAGCAGCCTGATGTGAGCAATGAGAAGGCAACATCTCAGGAGAGAGACACATTTGAAGTTCAAAAGGAGAAACAATTGAGTTTGTTCCCTTCTTCAAAAGCACCTTGGAAAAGCGATGTGTCAAAACCCTCTCTGACTGCAGGACCTTCCAAAACAGCCCCAGTGCTTACTGTGGCTCCTACTGCTGAGGCTACAGATGCTACACCTCCAGGAGGTAGACGTGGGCCTTCTAGTCCTAAGGCAAACACAGACAAGCTGAAGATTGCGGATGCAAGTGCTGGTAAAATTCTGACCAGCAGTTCAACTAGTTCAGCACCTCCTGAAACAGAGATCAAAAAGGTGGTCAACAAGGAGCCTGTTGCACATGTTAAATCTTATGTAACGGCCGCTGCTGTACCAGCGAATGATAAGGTAAATGCTTTAACCTTGCAGGCTTCTGCCCAGGGACCTAGCACCCTTGTGACAAAAACTGTCACATCCACACATGTCATAACCAATGCCACCAATAATGATGTCGAAGAAAAAATGAAGATGAATATTGAACCAGAAATTGCCACAACTGAAATAGCAGCTGATAAAATAAAGAAGAGTAAAATGGTGAAATCATCTTCCCAGGAAACATCCAAAATCCTAACCAGTACTGATATTCCTGTTGTGAAATCTGCCAATAAAGATGCAATTGGAGAACATCTTAAAGAAGAAATGATCAAACCAGAATCAGCTAAATCTACTGGTTCAAAGAACCAAGTTGAATCTAAAATGCTTAATGAAATGGCCAAATCATTTTCAAACAAATCAAATGTCGACATAATTCAGGCGACAACCAAATCTCAACCACTGATGTCTATGGATGCAGAAGAACTGACAATTAAAGAAATCCAGAATCCCATTGTCTCTGTGACAACAGTGACTCTCCCACCAAAGGCTCAAAATGAAGACATTTGTGAAAATACATCAGTGGAGTCCTCACTAACTAAAGTTAGTACAACCAGTGTCACAAGAATGATGGTTAGTACTGAAAAGGTAAAACCAGACAAAGACAAAACAAAGCAGAAGAAAACTGAGGGAAATGCAAGTGAAGGCATCAAGAAAGAAGAGGCATTTGGGCCTGAAGAAACATGTAAAACTCCAGCACAACTCTCCGCGTCTTTGGAAAAAGGCACTTCCCCTGAGCTCACTCAAACTATTTTGCCCACTGAACTGGCTATTGAAGACAAACAAGTGATTGTGGGAAGCTCTAAATCCAAGCGAAAGAAAAAGAAGTCTCAAGTAGAGAAAGTCAAGACGAGTGAGGACACGCCTGAGACAAAGGTAGAAGATAAGAATGTGAAGGACAAGGCCCATGACAAAGACCAAAGCCCAAGCACACTGCCTGAGGGACCATCTTCTTCACTGACAAATAAGGCTGAACCAAAATTAAATAATACAAGGGAGCAAGTAATTGATGTATCTAAACAAATGGGAGTGACACCAGTGGCTGAAACCTCCAAACAAACAAAGGCTATTTCGGAAAAGTCACCTTTGCCATTTGGCCAAAACACTTCAGTGCCCCCAGTGGTTCATCCAGAAGTTGCACAATCTAAATGTGTTCTGCCAGACATAGACTCAGAGATATGTGGTGAAATTTCTGCTGCTAAAATGAAAGCAGTGACACCGCCATTACAAGAACCTGCCAAGTCTGACAAGAAACATGTTAAATTGTTGAAAAGTTTGAATGGCAAACAAAAGGTTGAGACTTCAGTGGCTTCAACCAAAAAGGTGCAAGCAGAAACATTGCTACCCACTAAAATGACACCTTTGCCCGGGGACACAGACTGCCCAGCTGTGACCTCTGAACTGAAAAAAAAGAATGTTTCTCCCAAAACGACTCCTGAAAGAATGTACCGTGAGGAAACCAGTCAGGCAGCAGTTGTGCTCTCTCAGGCCCCAGCAGACAAAGAGGAGGTGGAGCCAGAACTGCTCTTTGCAGAAAAAATCAAGCAGGAGGTTCCGAAAGCAAAAACATCCTCCGCTGTTAGGGAAGCACCCAAAGCCAGAGCATTAGCGTCAGCAGAGCCAGTGGTAACAGCAGAGGCAGCTGTAGCTCAGGCACGGGCCAACCCCCTTGTCAAGCAAGAGGAGCCGCCCAGTGTTGCACAACATTCAGCCACTCCGGCAGCAGAGCGCGGCACAGCAAATAAGCTCTCTGTGTCAGAGGCCTTAAAGCAGGAGGAAGAGAAGAAGAGGGACTTGGAGGAGGACACACCCTCTGCCACTACAGCACCCGTAAGTGCCCAGCCTCACGTGGCGGACATCGTTTCGTCTGAAAGCCCAGAAACAGACGAGGCCAACATGAAGAGGAAAATTGTAGTGGTTGAAGAGATAGTTGAGGTGAAGCAACTTGTTAGTCCTGAGGTTGCTGGGGCACAAGCAAGTCCACAGCCTGTGCAATCTGAGGGAGAAGAAGAAGAGGAGTTGGACTTGGATGTTTTGGAGGAGATTGCCATTGAGAGGTCACTTTTGTCAGGGGCACCGGGTGTCAGGGTGCATGGAGCTTCAGCTGAGGCAGACTGGGATCACTCACTGGAGGAGCCGGAGGACAAGACATGGCCAAACTTTACCGAAGGTTGGTGTACCAATTACTCTACTTCCTCTATCTTTCTGCATTGCATTATGTCTTGCATATTTATTTAAAGTAGATTAAAAGCAACACCATGTTCCAATGATCTGAGAATAAAGACAAAATACATTTTCAAGATGGATTTAAGCATGGAGTATATCAAATGACAGCCTCTTTCCAGTAAGACCAATTAGCTGTCTCATAGTGTGAAGTGTGCATGGAATTTAATCATCTGTTATGACAGATAAATTGTCTGATAGGCTCTTAGAACATACAATTAGTGGTATTTTTAGTCACTGTCAGTTATCGCAGAAGAATGTTTTACTTCTATACATAAAGCTAAAACACAATAGATCAACAATCTTTCCAAAGAATCCCGGAGTTTCCCTATGTACACATGCAATTGATTGATCAAAAAACATCAATACAGTTGAGGTGGGGTATTGTGGTTCTGCAGGATAACGAACTCATCTGCAAATTGGTAAGGTTCAAGGAATTCTATCTGTGGTCACTCTTAACATGTTTGCCAAATGAGATTTTGCAGACCTTAGGTCACTCCAGCAAGGTGGGGCTGTTTGCTGAGATTTGGCCTCGCCTGGTCCCTGCAGAAATACTTGTGATCCATAGCGAGATTGAAATGAAGGAGGTGTGGCACTTTTGGGAGTATTTCATATTTTTTCTCTAGCAGTAATAATCCTTCACTGTTACGATATGTTCTCCACTCTAACGTGTACTGTGGCTGTGTTTTGGTTCTCCTGTCAGCCTGATATGTATGAAAGAGAGGTTTGATGACATTCCATTACGCAATAGCATGTGTAAGATTTGGTAGGTATGCATGCAATGTGATAGGAGTTCTGTAAGGTTGCCTCCTTTTTTAGTTACCCTTCTGGCTTTATGCATAACATCTGGATGAAACTTGAGTATTGACATTGAATTCTGTCCTTGTGACTCCGATTATATGGAAATAAGAAGTTAAAGGCATGCAATAGTCCAGCTCACGTGACAAGGGTGTAAGAAGTGCTTTTCACATGGGCGTTGTCTCGTGTGGGTGTGAGTAATAGGCAAAGAGTGAAGGAAAAGCTCGCTCATGGCTTCACTTGTATTTGTTTAGTTCAACACATGACACAAGATCTGGAACTAATTAGCATACATGTTTCAATGTGTGTTCAAAATGTAACAACTTGCAGCAAAGTATCAAGACGTGCAATTAACTGTAAACTGAATGACTCCCACTGATCCAACATAGTGCAGACTCATCATATTGAATGTATTTGAATGTATTTATCTTTTGTGGTTTTATCAGTTATCAGTTTTTCTTGTGAAGGGGTTAGATAAGGCTCCCAAGTTTCAATCAAGTCACTGTCAGTGCTTGGTGTCCCACTGCTGACATCTACTGTTCATTCACAACCACTGTTGTCTTAGTCTGCTAATTTCAACAAGTTTAGACAGGTGGTGCTCGGGTGTGTGTCCTTCTGATTTGACCTTAGCTGAGTGTTATGCACAGGTTGTCATTGAAGGTATTTTTAGCAAGGTACTGTTATTATTTGTGGTTGGTTTGTTACATGGCTGCAAATATCTATACTACTGGATGCATGTGTACTTTCCTGCAGTTTGTTTACTTTTATTTATCTCAAATTACTTTTATGTTATAAGCCATTAAGGTATTATCAAGAGTGAGAGTGGGTTTAATGTTACGTTTGTAGCTTTGTAGAGAACATGATTTGAATGGCGACTGCTGTTCTAAGACTGCACATTCCTCACTTGAGTCTTGTAGACTTGCTTTGAGAAAGTGTTTCAACTCTGCCCACGCATGGCACAAGTGACAATTGGACTTGAACACAACACGGACGTGCCCACTGAGGCCCTCCTTGTTCTCAACTGAACTGAAGCCCAATGGATACTTGTGTAACCACTTAAATGAACAATTACACTATGGTGCAGCTCAGTGCCTTTAATTTGTACTATTGCATCCTACTGGTTCAAAAACAAAACTATTCACAAATTTAAGGGTTTGAATTAAAAAACAGAAACAGTTGACCACTGACAGTCTGATTTTACAAAATGTTTAAATCGGAGATGCAACTAAACGTTTTTGCAATGTATTCTGACTCTGCCCAAGGTTTTCATATTTTCATCAGGTTTTCATACTAGTACTACCACTACTACTACTACTACTATTAATAATAATAATAATAATGGCAATTTATAATATGATATATATGCATAAATATCATATCAATGATTTATTTACTAATATATATGAATTAAGGGTTAGGGTTACAACAAATGGTAAAATATGTATTGCACAAGTTTGAAGAGGTCAAAATTACAAGGGAAATGAATATTTCAAACATCTGATTTGCTAGACAAACATTTAAATACATTCTTTAAATCAGGGTTAAAAATACATTAAGGTGCACACAAAGCCATTAAGAAAATATTTTGAAAGTGCATTTATGTTGAACTTTACAGTTTTAGATAAAAATATTAATTTTGGAAAACATATTTGAAACAATCACATCATAATAATAATAATATTTCAATAATAGTAATAATAATAATACAAACTACACAGGCAATTTCACAGATACATTTTTGTTTTTTTCAATCAATATGTATTGTGTGTTTATAGAGATATAGTGTGCACTATAATGGAAACTCACAAGTTACCATTTGAGTCCCATGGCAGATAAAGATCATAGAGTGCTTCTCTGCTTCCCATTTACTGCCTGAGCAGGGCAAGACAGTCATGTTACAATTATTGAACTTTTGGGGCTGGCATAGCTTGCTAAGGCTTGAGTTTTGGAGCCAAAAAGTTATTGTTTGAGTCCTGCTGCAGACAAAAATGCTTAGATGCAAGGCAAGACAGCAATTATTATACAGCAAAAGAGAGGTTAAGTCTGTATCAACTAAACAGATGAAAAAGATCAATAGCATCTGGAAATAATTGTGGGTTCAGTCAAAATGCTTATGACTTTAGTCATGTCCCAGAATAACGTCAGAGGCTTAGCGAGGCTACTTCAGTTGTGTGCACATTGAAATAATACCTTTCTTTTACGTAAAGATTCCATGTGTTCGTTATTTTGTTGGATGAAATTATCCTTAGTACACTTATCTCTTTACCCTTTGCCAATGAGTGTCAATGAAAACATAGTTCCACATGGACACGTGCTGAAGATAGATTTATGGTATGTGTATGAGGCCTTTGTAGAAAGGCAACTAGGGAGGTCCGTGACATGTGTCCTACAGTTCCTTGGAAAGCCCCCACATGGTTTCTACATATAGGTGGACTTCATATGCATTCACATACATATAAAGCATTGTACATTTCAGGTCTGTTCCCAAGACACAGTATTAAATTACTTTTAACATTGCAGAGCAAGGGGACGTGTTGACAATTCCCGAATTCATCATGTCTTCTACACATAAAAAAACACTATATTTAGATATTGTTTGTGCATTGCTGTATTCCCAGAAGGAATATGGGATTAACACCAGAGGCCATGAGTAAACTGAGCAATTTTGCCGTGAGAAGCATGAGTGGCAGAGTTTAAATTGGAATTGGTAATCTGTGGCATTCATTTGTGATCTAAAAGGACAATATGTGTTTATACTTGGAAACACAAAATTTGCTACATTGATGGTTACATTTGTTTTTCGGTCCCATATTGGCACTGGATTTGTTCACAAATACACATAAGGCACACTGTGTCTGCTGTAAATAGAGCAAACCTCATGTGTTATGTTTTAATTGGATTAATGTATTTTATCATCATTGGTATTTTGAGATGGGGTGGCCATCTGATTGTTTTCGCGTCCCCAGGGGCAAATTTGCCAAATGTCCCGCCAGAGTGCTTCCATCATTTTCTAACTGTGACACTATGTGATCATCTGGCAGTGGTAGATATTATTAGCCCCTAGTCAGCCCCAACCCTTTCTACCCGAACATCCAGCCCTCTTAGCCCTTAGCCCCTGCCCTTTTCCCCAGGCTTGAGGTCGTCCCTCCTCCCCTGGCCACAGAAGAGCAGGCTGACGGAACTAAGCAGCAGGCGCAGCCTGTCAAAATTCAACCCGAGGGAGAAACAAGGCAGTTCAGAGCAAACAAACAGCAGCCTCTCCTGTCCTGTTCATCCCCCCTCAGTCCTGTTCAGTTCTCGTGTTCTTCGTCTTCCTGTTCTTCTCTGTATCGTCTCTTAGATGAAGATCATACCTGGTAGGTTACCAGATTGGTGTTGCTGTGGTGTCTATGTGTAGAGTGTGGTCTCTCTGCCTTGCCTGTTTGTCGAGCTGTCAGAATTTTGTTGGCAAATACAAGGTGAAAGACAGTCTTGTGGTCCCTCACATATTAACACGAACACAACACAGATACCATTCTTACGTATATGTGTGTTCACATTGCATGCCAGCTGGCTGCTACTGCTGCTCACATTCCGTGTCACATTTAAAGCATTGAATTAAGGTTGGCTGCCCTACTGCTTTATTTCATTTAATAGTGTGTCAATGGGGGGCACTGGACCAAAGCCGCCGCCCACCAGCCTAACGTGCACCCCTTGCTACTTTTAGGAACCCTGTTTGTTGCCAATAGAAGCATGTAAGCCAACAAGTGTGTACGATATTCTAAATGATTTCTGTTTATTGTGAAATGCTGGACAGATGGAATGTGTGCATGTATCTTTATTATGTTATTAAAACAAGCTTAATGGCATCACAGCGATTATACTTGTTTATTATTATGGTGATGATCATGTGAGGGCCTGCAAGTTTGTGTCACCTAATACAAGATAAACCAATCCACTTCACTCTGTTTGATAATATATCTTACATTATGAGGGTGTTGTCACGTAGGGTCACAGTCCAATAATGCTTTTTCTCCAGAATCTCACACAGGAAGAAAAAGGCCATCCCATCATATGGTCGATATTAGAACAACACTCAGTGGTGTGTCAGAAAAACTGGAACAGCTGCACCTGAAATAGATGTGAATGGTACAATAGAGATAACAGCTAAACCAGGATTTAGGTCGTCACTGCTCAGAATACTTTGAAAGAGGAGGGTTTGGCCTGTGTGCCATTTGTCACAAAGGTCTTGAAAACAGCTGAATAAATAAAATGATGGGCAATTTCAGGGTGGAGAAAACAGCAGGGATTCTTGCACAGGGACTCTTTAAAAAGCCACACCCGTGGCATCACAGTGTTCTTTGACCCCTCCTCCAAACAGGAATTCCCCACCTGTCACCACTAACCAGGTTCCTATCCTCATTTGTTTTACCTTCTGTTCCAAAAATGCCTGCAAGCCCCTTAGGCCCCACATTCCATATATTCGTAGTGTTTGATCACTTACTGACACTCATTATATTTTAAAACTTGGATTTTAACAAATTAAGAATGATGCAAGTTGCGGTAGAATTAGTCACAAACATTTTGCAATAGTCAACAGAGAACATGTTTACATACAAGAGTATTATATCGTTTTTTTTTTTTTCGAAACATTGTCAAACATTCAGTCCAGTATGCTAAATATGACTTTTATGTGACAGTACAAAGTATTATTATTATTATTATCATTATTAATATGATGATGATGGTGTAGGGGGAATTTGTTAGATTGTCTCGTGACAGCTTAGTGTCATATTGTGCCTGTAAGATTTTATAGTAATGCCTGCTTTTAATTGCTATTGCAAATAATAACTGTCATTCTGATCATACATAGCTGACTTTATTGGTGTCGTGATGCAGAGGCATGTGTGGCACTGATAGGATTGCAACAGAGCACACACTGGCAGGCCGTTTTACAACAGGATTGCAGATGACAGCTTGACAACAACCCTGCTTCCCAAACCGGTTTGGTCATGTTTGCTTAGTGCTAAAATGCTGTCTGTGTGTCTCTCTCTGAAATACCCTCAGCGGCATTACATTGTTTTCAAAACAAGTACCAGTAATTAATTAAAATATACTATGCCGTCTGAGAGTGGTTTCTCTTATGTGAGCACATTTATTATGATCGGAATGTGACTAAACTCACACATACTATGAAGCAATTTACGATTGGTTGATTTACATTCATCCTTAATGAATATAAATTTTACACAACACAACACACAATGGAGTCACACAAATGGATGATCATGAAACCTAGAACTCGGCTCTCAGGTCTTTTAGAGATACAATCTGCATGTTGACAGCTCGGTCTTGAGTGAAAACTATCATTTATTGCAGCTGTGAATGAGTAATGACAAACTCTGGGGATTTTATTTCCTCATCCTCAGCACTGCTTCAGCTTGTATCCAATGTATTGTGTTGTGGATGTGAATGTGAGAACATGGAGATTAACATTCTTCCATGACCAAGGTGGAACAACGCCATGTAAAAGGGAATACATATGTAGACTGCTGTCTGTTGCAGCAGCAAGTGAGTGAAGCCTGATAAGTAGATCCGACAGGGGTTGTTCAGTTTGGTAGCATTTAGCTCATCGCAACATAGTTTGGAACGGTGTGCATTTTCAGGTGAACAAATACAATGAGCGGCAGACACAGTGTAACCCACTGAGTCATTCAACAACGTGGAATGTGCCAACTGTAAACAAAAAGACAAGAAAAAAGGTGTGCCTTGTGTTCTGCCACATTCCATTCCATTTTTTTTTTCTGAGAAATGACAATTCTCTGTTGACCAATCAACAAACTGTCTAGCAGATAAGATAAGCAAACCTCAAACATGAACTAAGCCTCATGTCAGTTAAGTACTGATTTGATAAGATGTTAAAATGATTTACAATACGAAGACTAAAACTGAAAACTGGGAATCATTATTCCCAGTTGGTGCAATACCAGTATGACTTGTTTTAAAGTAGTCAGTAGAGTTCTTAATTTGTCATGTTTTATTTTGCATCAGTAGATTTTGTCTATATTTGGTATACTGGGAATTTCCATCAAAAAGCCCTAATTTTCCTGCCCTTGTAAAATATTTTGCTCTTATTGAGGGTGAATATGACAACTATATGATTAAGGTGACTATCAGTTTAAAGTTCCAGTTCAGAGATCACTGACTTGAAGGAAGAAAATTCAGCATATTTAGATGACTTTCCTTTTAGTCCTACAGTATGAGGTCAGAACCCCATCGTAAATTGTCATGTCCTAAAGTTGACTGGCTCCAGTGTGTGTTATTCAAAGGAGTCTTCTTATTTAAGTACACATAGGGCTTGATTACCTTAAGGCTTGTGCATGCAAAAATGATCTAATGACCGACTTGGAACCAGTCACGAGGAGTCATGCTAATGCATATCCCACATTCATATTCATGACATATTCTGTCTGTCAAGTGGCTCATATCACCGCACTGGGACAACTGGTGCTGGCCTCTCCCAGGGTCATTTTCCAGGTCTGCTTTCCAAGTTTTAAACATAATGTAAGGCAGGGTACGCGCATACAACCACTTGCAATGGACTCGAGGTGAGTTAAATCAAATAAAAAATGGTGAGTCCAATTGCAATTTTAGCCCCCAGTATTTGAGATCTTACTAAAATATCACAATATTAGTAAATCTCGTGTAACACGCCCACCAACAGCAGTCATCAAGAATACAAAGTTTATTTGGGATCTTCGTAAATCCGACCATAAACTTTCATTTGTGATTATTACTCATGGCAGGACATGTAAAATTAATTCCATAACTGCATCGTGTAGTTTATATATTTAGGGTTATAGGTTCCAGCGTGAATGGATTAATTAAGTTTGAAAAAAAGTCTGGTGAGATAAATGAACTTTTCTATGATGTTAAATTTCAAGTATAGTATTTCCATGGAGGCCTTTAATCGGTTAAAGCGCCACAAGGCTTTGAAAAGGAATGCATCGAGTGGTGAGATTTTGCCTGCAGCTGTAGACATTAATTGCAACAATTAAATAGAATACGACTGTCTCACGCAAATCACAACAAACACATATGTAATGAGCATAGTTGATATAAATATAGGTTGGATATAGATTTAATTATATCCCGCAGTATTCATGGATGTAGCTGACTTTAAGTTGGAAATTAACCCACTAGATATTCTTTGTTTTGTTGTAAATGAATAGCTGTAGACTAGAATATGAGAGAATATGTCAAATCTGTACAGGATCACACTAATAATCTTTATGTGAAAACAAATATTAAAAATGTTAAGGCTAAAAAAAGTGCAGTAAAAAAGGTTAATTACTAATTATTTTAATGACTATTTGCTTTACTTTCTGAAGTGTTGGTTGGTTCTGGCTGTACTATCGCTATCTAGTGGGCAAAATGTAGTTGTGATTTTTTAAATCTCCATGGCAAGCCTGTCAGACATGAAAATCAATACAGTAATCACTTCACAGTCAGATCGAAGTTGTGTGCTGTCCTATTTTTCTCATTAACAGATGACACATATAAACTATGTAAGCTATTTGGCATATTTTGTGTCCATTTTAATTAGATATATTTGCTAGCCCTGAATGACTAAATGAAAAGCAATGCTACAGTTGAACCATGCAAATATGTCAGCATTTTCTTTTGTGATCTTGGAGGCCAAATTAAATAATTCAGCATTTAAGAACGTAAGTGACCATAAACTAAGAAATGAGAGACATTTTCTGAGCCTTTTGTTAAATGAAAAATGGCCCTGCAGTTTTTGTCAGGCTGGAAGAGAATACTTTCAAAATACTGACAATACTTTCAAAAAATTAAATATATATATTATACATTATGTATTTTGTAAATTATTAATACTTTTTCAATCTCATTTCAAAATGGATGGAAACATCACATAATCTCATTTTACTTTTAGCCTTAGTGAAGAGATATATTATGCTCTGACCTGCAGAGGGCGACATTTGATACTCTTTTACGGCCAAGCGCGAGAACACCACCCTCAGCTTTGTACACTGGGACGTTGCATACCTGTCCAAGCTAAATAGATCTGTTTTAACGACCAACATGATGGCCAGCCTGACGCTTGGTGGCTTTCCAGGCCTCTGCAAGTCAGAGCTGGGCTATTTTAAAACTCAGCTGTTGTGTCTAATCCAGATGCTTGTTGAGTTTAATAAAGTTTTGGGAGAATTGTTACATTGAATTTGGACATCTCACTCGCATCTCTGCCATCAGGTTGGAGTGGGTTAGGGTGGTAACAGGAGACTCCAGCTTGGCCCAGTGTCAACAAACAGGCCCAACACAGTCACGTAGTGGCCCCAGGCTTCCGGGCCATAATGTAGAACCCTGGATTTTCCAAAATTACATAGATGAGTGGTACATGGGCAATAAGAACCCAAACACGTTTGGGAAGAATATGGATACATTTGTGGAGTTAATTTCATCAATGGAACCATTCACCAATTTCACAATCAAACAGTGAACTTGGACTGGTATGTGATACGCTTTATGTGCTACCGACCTAGTCCTGCCTTTGTTTTCCCAAAATTCTCCTCCACTTTTCAGAAATATATCTATGTAATGTAATCCCGAGGGTGTGTTTGGATCACACCTACTTTTATCGACATTCCTTTTCTGCGACTGAGGTGTGGTTGGCCAGATAATGCAATATTATTTACACACTCACCTGAATGAACCAGTGAAGACATGTCGTTATCCAAGAAATATGAGTCTAGCAATAAGTGTAACGTAATAAATCCACGCCAGTGTTCTGCAGCAAGGGATCGGTTTGGAAAACATCAAATAATGAACAGCCAAGGCCAGCATCCAGATTTCAGTGAAAAACCACTAGTGTGTTTTCTATTACTTTACAAGTCCTAATTTAAACCGTATAGCCTCATCATCTGTGGACTGTGTGTACAAAACATCAGAGCATTCCAACAATAGCAACAGATAAAGAGAGTACAATCTGTCATGGGAGTCACACAGTACTGAGTTAATTTAGGCTTATTTTTTACTTGAAACGCACTGAAATTAGACTGAACCAGAGAATACTGTTTGGATCAATTCCACTGATATAAAATCAGGAGACCAGTATTGCTCCTATGCTTGTGAAGGTCAAAATATAATCATACAAGTAACAAAATGCATATAAGTCATAAAATAAATTGCCATGTTGTATAATTTGTGATATAGTGAAAACCCTTCAAATTTCCCCAAGTTCTGACTGCTGCTATAAGACCAGGGTGTTCCATCTGGTTTTAATCAAGCCTGATAGAGTCGAGTAATAGGCATTTTGAGACCTTAATGATACGTCTCCTTTGTGGAGGAAAGAGCTCATGACGACAGTGTTCCACACTTTCTGTATCTTTTTCGACTGTGATTTGGGTGTCCTCAGAGTTTCCAATAAGTAGCTCTAGTTTTTACACTGACGGGTCGGGGTATACGGACTATAGTTTCTTTTCATGCAGCTTCAATAGGTACAATTTATTGCCAATGCACCCAGTCATGAGAGATGACCATTAATGGTCCAAGCCAGGAGAAATGGGAGGGTTGTGCCAGGAAAAGCGTGTAAAACCTGAGCCATTGGAACATGACTTTCTGAGGTGACCCCTCATGTGAGACGCTCAAAGAATAAATTCCATTTTCAAAGCCAACTCTCAGCTCTGAAGTCAACGTCTTCTTATAAGCATTTAGTAGAATGTGCTCTCAAAGTTAAGCACTGTTTTGTTACGATTCTTACCATTCTTTAGTGATTCGACACAGTTGACCAACTTCTTAATGATTAACTCGGTTATAAAAAATACTCGAGTCGGGAAAAGTTGTTTACAATTTTTTTTTTAGGTGTTTCTGCTGTTTGTAATGTACGTACAGTTCTGTATGATCAGGCACATAATCATCATGTTTCATGGCGACCTTATTCATTAAAACAAACTATAACTGCATAAGCAATGTCAGTTACAATAGTGTATGCATCTTGAATTCCTTTTAGAAAAAAATCGTGATTATTTTCCTTTTTTGGCTCACCCATGCACCACTCCTTAATTCCTGAGCTTGCCTAGACATTGAATGGAAGGGTGTGTCTCTTGATGTTAAAAACGTAGCTCAAAATGAGCTAGTAAATCCACACCCAGCCCGAACCACACTGAGACATGCAGCACCTTCATGTTTGTACAGGTTGGGTTTAATACTTTGCCCCTTAGAAAATGGCTTTGGTTGCCTCATATTTTGATGTCAGAAAAGGTGTGAAAATATGATACAAAAATGGGAAGCTAACAGAAAACACCCTGCTGTCAGTCCAACAAACCATGTAGTGAAATGTTCATAAAACAACTCAAAATTAATTTATTGGGTTGTTCAATAGAACTGTTTTTCTGACCGATACCAATTAGAATATTCACATTTGAGTACTCACCAATACCATAAATAATTTTGAGATTACACAATATACCATTAAAAGAACAACAATGCATTTATTGTCAATGTACAACTAGTATACAACAAAATTGGGATCATACACCAGTGGGAGGTGGCTGCAATGCAAGGCACTGCCATGCCTTAGCCAGAGCAAAATAGGTTTCAATGTCTTGCTCAAGGACACTTCAACATGGTCACCAGGGTTGTGGTTTGAACTGTTGGACTTTGTGTGAAAATCTCGTTTATTAGATTATTTACCAACGGAATGCTGCCTCTATATGATTTCAAAATTGTGTACTAGCTAGATGCAGACAGTCGTGTTGATACTTTATGATCTTTGTGTTTAGGGCTTTGCCGCCATCTGGTGGCATCTATATGTAATTACAAACTAATTTTAAGAAGCCACTTATCTATGGATTTTCACTCTTCGCGTCATACCCTTATTGCCTCTGAATAGCAGGGGCTATCTCTATATAGATGTGCTGCAATATGGATTATGACTCATCTAGAGGGTGTGTGTGTGTGTCATATTTTTTAGGAAATGGTACCATTAAGGGATAGTACACGTTTGTTGCCACACTTCTCCCGCCTCCCTCCTTTTCTATCTAAGGGTGTGTTTAGAGCCCTACCCACAATGTCCTCCACTAAATACACACTGGGAACGACACATAGGAAGACAGGCCTGGACTTTATAGCCCACAGGCACCATTTACTATGAAAGGGACTGGTTGAGCGGAGAAAAGGGAAAAGAAAAACACACAAGGAGGATCAACAAGGGGAAAACTGAAACCTGTCAGGGAGTGGGGAGGTTGAGAGGCAAGGGAGGAGTAATTGGTAGATTTCGAAGTAGTGAGCGTACCTGGGGCACGGGACTGCTGGGACAAACCAAAGGACAGATAACGTCAATTTTAAGATAATTTTGGCAACCAGTCACCAATAATAATTGGTAATTGAAATTAGGAATATTATTCAAAATGGCATCTCCACATCAGCGGTACAGGAATTTTTCATCTGACAGCACGGGCAGAGAGAGGATGCCCTCAGATGAAATCTATTACCAGGGGATGTTGAAGGCTACGGACACCAGGAAAGGTACCAGTATGCGAAGTTAATGCCTTTCAAACATGGTACTACTGTTTTGAAAGAACTATTTATATAGTGTGTAAAAGGTACTGCCTTGACCTTACATTGCGTGAACCGGTCATATGTTGTTGTGCAGCATCCGTCCATTTTTCTTTGTCGCTCACTTGGCTGGGTACCAGTTGAATTTTTATCTTCAAAGCAAATACTCTATAATTATCTGATTCATACAAGTTTAACAAATACTCTATGATTATTTGATCCATACAAGTTTTAGGTCAGTAAAACCGTGCTCGTGTGATATGCCAAGTGGGCTATTCACGAAATAAATGCATAAGTCATTCCATGCAGTAGTGAAATACAGTACTTTGCTACTGTTGACGTTTCTCTTGTGTCACACTCCTGACTGATAGCTGCTTAAAATATTATTAGCTGTTAGACTGCTTTGAGTTTCGGATCTGGAAACTTGCTTGTGTCCCTATCAACAAGCTCATCCTGCATTTATAAAGTCATGTCAGCATGCAGCAGTGGAAACAGGGTGAGGTAACACAATGGAGATAGAATGCATTGACCACATGTGCCAAGCTCAATAAAGTCCATGTAAAAAAATCTTAATTTTCCCCAGGAAATTGATTCAAGTAGTGTCCACTTCTTCCAAGTTATATAGAGTACAGTAATCTATGAGTAGTAATTACTGTAAGGAAAATATGGGAGCATTTTGACATCCACTGTGGAGAGGGCCCTTTGCTTACCCGTTACTAGGTGTGTCACAATGCTGTAGACATAACACTCTCTTGCAACTGATAAGATAAATGACTTTATATTGATGGGCATAGTTCACTCTGGGACTTGCTGTGTGAGTCAGAAATTCTAGGAAGAAGAGTCACTAGTCGCATGTTGTGTAAGCCTTTCCACAACCTGTTCCTAATACAAGGTTAAGGTTTAGACGTCACTCTACCATTCTTGTGAGTAAGATTCTTTGTAGCCTTAATAGTTTATAGCAGTCAGAATTATAAAGGCTGGTAAAACACGCCCTGTGGTTTTTTCCTGTTCTCTCAAAGAGACACAACAGGTGGTGGGTCAATGCAGGTAGTGAAGTTGCATTAATGGGTGTGTTCCATATCTGGGTCTTGCTGTGTCTTGTTGAAAAATTGTTTCCTGCACTTGGTGCCATGTTATGTCATATAGTGGAAGTATGTTAAAACATTAATCAAGCGTAGACATATTAATATACTTCCTTTGAGACACTGGGGCAAACATGTACACTGATGCTGTCTGATTAAAACAGAATAATTCATTTTCTGGTATTTTCCACCCACCTATTGACAAATTGTGTTTGCCGTGAAATGAAACACACCTTAGCAACCACAACTTTTGGTTCGCTTTCTCCATATAAACAGATTGAATGTATCAGCTGTAAGGTTTCAAGAAACACAGTCATACAGTAGGACATTTTATTTCCCCATCTGACAGCTCGGCAAGAAGTTTACATCAATAGACTGGTCATGATATATTCTGATGTTTTCGTTGTGGTTTCTGTGTTTTTCAGATGAACGAGATCGAGTACAGAAAAAGACCTTCACAAAATGGGTGAACAAGCACTTGATTAAGGTAAATCCATTCTTCAAACTGTCAAGAGATAATCACTGTACAGTGATCCCTCGTTTTTTGCGGGAGAGGCGTTCCAGAACCACCCGCGACAAACGAAATTCTGTGAAGTAGAAACAGCATATACATTATTTAGAATTTTAAACACCACATTTCCAACACGTCGTGTTTCTTGTTGGCTGCTAGAGTGCATGGGTGTATTGTAAGTTAATTAGAATTATGGTTTACCTTGCAAAACAATGCAAAGTGTCCATCTTTAGAATTGCCAGACTACACTAACCCAGGGGACATCAGGCATAGCAAAACCAAAGTTAGTTACGGTTGCGTATAAATCTCCGTTGGATTGTGGTCCAGTACACAATATTAAACCCTCCTGAATACTTTTACATGACATAAACCTTTCTTATTCCCTTAATTACCATTCCTACACTGTTCTGTGCATGTACAGTACATAAAAGAACAAACACGTGATATTGTCACGTGTCGCACCAGTTGGTGAGCGTGGCCGGCTGCCCCCTCCTGCGTTTGAACTCATTCACGTCCGCAGTGACGCACTTGCTCAGAAGCACGCCCGTGCTATCAGTGTGTATTTAAATGCCGTTATTCCATCACTTATAAACCCATGAAGCAGTGCATTCGCAAAAGGTGAAGCGCAAAGTGGCGAGGGATCACTGTATAGAACATACATTATGGACAACATTGTGTACCTATAATCAAATTTTAGTGATCCGCAAGAAGAAAATTTAACTTAGTTGTCAAGAGTATTGCTATTGTTTTGTCTTAAGAGCTTAAGGCTGGGGTTGGGTAACACAATACTAAAATAATGTTATTGTCTACATCTACGACATTGAAGATGTAGGGTTTTTTTTTAAATTTACAAATCATTGCACTGATTTTTGAGTACAGGGTGCAATGCTCAGTGTTGAGAGTACTGAAACCCAGATGTGAGGAAGTTAATAAATTGACACTTAAACATTTAAAGCATGATCTAAAATAACAACAAATAGCTGGGTGTATTTCATGGAAAAACAACATCTCAATATTCAGTATTGTCAAAACCTATATACAGCTATTAATAACTTTACAAATAGCCAATTCCCCATCAGAAAATGCTTGGACCCTGGATGCCAAGCCAGATAATCATTTGAGTGTTTTTCAATTTTACCGGGAATTATTTTCCGCCGTCTCATGTAGGTAACACATAGTGGACTTCATCAGTTTATCTGAAGAATTTTGGGACTTTTTTAGTTGTTTTGTGGACCCCTGAGATATCCTTGGCTCCCCCAAGGAAAAAAATCCTAGCTGCACAAAGATGTGTTTTCCAAAGATGTGTGTTAAAAAGATTTATAAAAGCACAATTAAATCTACATTTTAGATTTATCAAATATCACAATTTTTTATTATAATTATGAAGTTTCCCAGTTCTACAGATACAGCTGAATTTTGCATTTCTCTGTCCAGTCACTTTTTTTTACGCACTCGCTGGTTAGTCGTTTCCCATCTTTAACATCACTACCGCCGCAAATGACTCGCTAGAAGCCCATTCAGTCATCTGTGGAAACCTTCCGTCCACTGTCACCTTCTCCACTTTTTATACTTACACTGAAGCCTGAAAGCTACCTAATAAATGGCTACAGTAATTCCTGAGTGTGAACAATCCACGAGGACCCTCTGAAGTTTCTCTTGAGTAAAGTATTTGCTTCAATAAAACAACCCCCTCCCTTATCATACTGAAAATATCCATCATTGTGTCACTTGTCTTTGTGAACGCTACAATTGGCAGTAATATATCTTTAGCCTTGTGGCATTAAGTGCTTAATTGTTATGTATATCCCTGAGGAATGGAACAAGATGGCTGGCACAAGATTGTTTTTTCCTTTCTATGCGAGTGCAGCACTAACATATCGTGCCACATGCACTCGTGCATTCTTGTTACACTTACGGTGTAACACTTCAAACTACGATGGAATGTGACTCAATAGACATCTGGATTATGTTAGTTCCCTCTAAGAAGTAAAATTATGTGCTTTTAGTTGTTGAAGCCAACAGTAGCACATGTGCTGAGCAAGGTTTAGGTGGGTACTTGCATGCCGGCCCATAAACTGCAAGAGACACTGAAGCATGCAGATTTCTTTACACACATTTTTTAAAGAGTTCTTCAGGCAAGTTGTTTAGCCATTTCAAATTGCAGTTTAGACAAAGTTGGTACTGCATCTTAAGACAAGCCATTGTTAAGTTGTAACTTACTCTACAATTACTTTGTAACTATTGCCTGTCAACTTAATTTGGTAAAATAGGACAAAAAAATCTTATCTTATAAATTTGCATCTGTAATTTATAAGTAGGAGATTTTTTTGTCCGATTTTACCGACAGGAATGTGTTAACAGTATGGAATGCTGTGCTAAGGTTAAACTGACAAAGTGATTGATCGTGATAGTTAAATGGTGGGCTCCAGGACACCCTATAGTTTGGGTGTGGTAAGGAGAGGCCCGAAAGAGTCACAGCGGAGTTTTCCTTGCTCATTCAATGAGTTGTAGACGATTACGTCAGGTAATGTTTACTTAATGTCAAGTCCAGGGCATATTAGGTACTTGATGACAGAGTAGCTGGTGACAAGTTTGAGGGGCCCATCAGTTTTCTTTTGTGAATGATTTTCACCCCGAGAGCAAAACATTTGGCTTTGAGGCCTGAGATCATGTTGAATCCACACACATTATGAAAGGTGCTGGTATTCAAGTCAAGAAAAGCATAACAACTTTAAACAGGACAGGGCAACAACTCTCTATATCATATCATGAGCATAATGGAAATGCAACTGTTTACTAGATTACTTGCAAGTCAATACAAATGAAAAAGATTCCTAGGACTAAAATGTTGTTGCATATTATAACGAATACCGTGTTGTTTATGTCTTAAGAAACAATTGGATTGTGAGAACAGTAAATCCTGGTGGCCACTATGCCCAGCGTAGTTTAAATTCTTGCCTAAATGTTTGCTGTTCTAACTTGTAAGGGCAAATTTGTTTCATTCCATTTAGGGGCTGAGGTTACTACAAGACCAAACAATCCTATCCTTTAGTAATATTTAGTCTTTGACAAGGCTAATCAAAATGTCTCTCTCTTACCTTCTGTTATCTTGCATACAACCAAATAATCAGTTCTAAACCGACATTCTATACATCATACTGCATTTGGCACTTTCAATTTAGATTTTTCTAGCACTAACCTGTTTTCATTCCTTTTGTACATTACTCATCTGTTTTAATCTCTCTATTTAGCCCTGGAGAGCAGAGGTAGGTACCGGCATGTTTTAGTTTAGCTCTTCTAAACATGTGTGGACTAGAAAATGGCTAATACAGTACTTGCATTGTGACAGCCCCCACATTCACCGTGTGTGCTCAGTTTTCAAATCACGTCTTCACATTGCTCACCTTCCAACTTGTCTGTACACTTTTGAAAAGTGAATTACAATAGCACTTTCATTAATTATTCAGTAACCACAGTTTTTCAGTTCATTGCCATCTTTAAATCTTCATTTATGTAGTTGGGTTGATTTTGGTTTTGGCCAATCTGATTTAACAGATTGCTCACTTTTTTTTTCTGCAATTTTAAGAGGGCTCAGACTTGAACTGGCACAAAAATCTCTAGGGGAATTCTTATCCAAATAAGCTATTTCCAATTAGTTTAAATTAACTAATACAACTGCTGTACAGTCCTCCTCAAGATATACTAGTATAACTGTTGTCACACTGTTGCTCATATTTTGTTGTGTTTCTTTTGGTAGGCCCAGCGTCATGTGTCAGATCTGTACGAGGACCTTCGAGATGGACATAACCTGATCTCATTGCTTGAGGTCCTCTCTGGAGAAAAACTGGTCAGTATTGCTGTATCTCTCTAAAATCTGATCTGAAGCAATAAATGCTCCATTCTGTTAGCATAGTTTGTTAGTTTTATCATACTGATGATATATTTAGTCATCTACGTAGTGCACTACTTGGCTGCAACTATAATTAGTAAGTCAGCGTGGATTAAGTGTCAACTCGTTAGCGGCCTTAAAAAGGAATGACCTCTGCTCCGAAACAACAATGCAAAATTATTATGCTCAATGTATTGAAATTAAATACATGAATTAAAAACATGAATCTAAAATTGTGTTTTAAAACATATGATTAATGTGAGAGTTAAAACATTTTCTTCAATGCAAGCAAATGTGGTCAAATGCTTATCCTTGCTAATATTAGACTGTTTTTTGGTCAGTGGTCAGAAGTGAATATGATAGTGAACTTTGGCCTTTGTTTTTGATCGCCTGTTGCATCCAGAGCTCAGCTCCTGTTCTCCCTGTTCTCCTTCACCTCCTGTTTGCCTCCCTTTAACCTTTCTCTGTGTGAACTGATCATTGCCATCTGGCTCTTTTTGCATTGCTCCTCTTGGAGCTAGCTGAGGGAGAAAAACATTCTCAGGAGAGTTCAGTTGGTGAGTGGGTTTATAAACTGGTTAGTCATATCCCACATTCCCCCCATCATTTCCTTATGCCTTCCTAGAGATTTTTCATTATTTGTTGTTTGTCTTTTGTCTTGTCTTTGTTTGTCTTTAGTTTGTTTTACAATACCTCGACATTAGAAGACAACAGAAAAAACATGAAAACTCAAAATAAAGTGCCAAGTCTATAGCATGACCTCCCCTCATCTATAAGCAATTGCTGGAACATACAACCTTCTTATACTGATCAGCTGAATTTATTATATCTCGTAATGTTTCAATACGTTAGTGTTTTAATAATGACTGCTGTGAAAAAGTTAGTAAAAGAACCAAACAACTGCACAATTTTTTTAATGCAAGCATGAAAATTTTGGTTTAGCATTGTTTTATCACTCTATGCTTAAACTGCGTTCTCTGTTCACTTCAGCCCAGAGAGAAAGGCCGCATGAGATTCCACAAACTGCAGAATGTACAAATAGCACTGGACTTCCTCAAACACCGTCAGGTAAAATATATCAAATTTAATCAATTAAAAATGTAAATTGTTTGCCCTATGATTCAATTTTCTGATAAAATGATTGCTTCTTGTTTATTTTGGTCACCAGGTCAAGCTTGTTAACATCAGAAACGATGACATTGCTGACGGGAACCCCAAGTTGACGCTTGGGTTAATATGGACCATCATCTTACACTTCCAGGTCTCCTCCGCTGTCAGTGTTGTGTTTTATAATTTTATCGCTCCATCCCGCCATCTCTGGGATCTGCACCTATCATCTGGGCCTTCCCAACTGTCTGGAACCAATCAGAATGGACTGCACCCTTCCACACTGCTCTCAGAGATTAAACCGTATCTCCTTATTCAATTCATACAACAATCAGAGAAGTCACCATAGTTTACGGTGTAAGAGGGTGTGTGAGTATGAGTCATCGTGCCTGACTCTCAAGGGTAGGGTGTGCCGAGCCCACATCCCAGATATACAGGCCTCTCCCTGCTTTGTATTTCAAAAGCAAATATCCCCAAAGCTTCCAAAATAAAATCTCCAGCAGCTATGGAGTAATGCTGTGTTAACTGTCGCAGAAAAGTATGATTTGTTATTACCATTGGATTAATTCATAAATGTTATATTAAATAGGGGTCTAATAAATTGATGAGAATTTTTAGGCAGCCAAATCTATTACTTATTTCACACAAAAAAAAAAAATCAACCCACTTAATAATAAATCATACTGTATTCTGCTCCTTATTATAATTGGGAGTAAATAATTTTTACCCCTGGTTTCCTATATTGATTCTGATCAAACTTTGGGCATCAACTAATTCTTATTTTATTTTCCGCATTTCCAATTTTTTCCATCATTCAGTGTTTAACTACATAATTTCTTTGTACTATTTTAGATCTCGGATATTCAGGTCAACGGCCAGTCTGAAGATATGACGGCCAAGGAAAAGCTCCTTCTCTGGTCTCAGAGAATGACGGATGGCTACCAAGGCCTCCGATGTGACAACTTCAGCACCAGCTGGAGGGATGGGAAACTTTTCAACGCTGTCATACATAAACACTAGTAAGTCTACTCCCTTTTTTGCTGTCAATACGGTTAAGGTTACAGCTTGTCATGACACCTCATCATCCATTATTTTGATAATGACACAGGTCCAAGACAAGTTCAATTTACCGTTTTACCTCTTAATGTTAATATTTTAGCCAAACAAAAAATATATATTAAAAATGATTTATTATAAAATGCATGTGGAAGTAGTTCATTTGGAATTTTTCATTTCTGGCTTATTCCTATTAATTCCCCTGTGTTCTCCTAGTCCCAGGCTTATTGACATGGGCAAAGTATATCACCAGACCAACCTGCAGAACCTAGAACAGGCCTTCCACGTTGCTGAGAAAGACCTGGGTGTGACACGTCTTCTGGATCCTGAAGGTACGGATGATTTAAATTTTTTAAAAGATTTCTAAAATTATACAAAGTTATGATTATTTTTTCTTTTGTAAGACAAGAACATTTTGGAGTTGTTAGTGTGATTGAAAAAAACAATGTTAAACACTAAATTGTATTCAATGGAAAAGAAAAAAAAGGTTCACACACCACACTTTTTCCACAGTCAACTACAAAGAGGGAGTAATTACAAAAATTTATTTTATAGTCCTATATAGATTCTACAGATTAAACATAGCAAACATTTGGAGCATTTTCTCTTTGACTTTATCTTGGCTGATGCTTGGTTTATTTCCACTTAAATCTAATGATTTAAGATGATTTTATTATGATTACAGTGTCTTAATATTTTTTTTCTTTCCATATTACTTTCAATGTTTTATGTAAAGCACTTTGAGTTGTCTTGTACATTAAATAAACCTGCCTTTCCTTTCCTGGTAATTTGTGTTATTGCACCACTTGCATGGTACAGAGTCTCATAATGCAATTTTGCCTTTTTATTTCAGATGTGGATGTTGCCCACCCTGATGAGAAATCCATCATCACTTATGTGTCTTCCTTGTATGATGTCATGCCTCGGGCCGCTGTACAGGACACGATGAGAGCTAATGTGAGTGAAATGTAAAAACTTAATCTGTCTAGGATGGCGCAAATCTGGCCATATAGTACTGTCTGTGTAAGTTAGTTACACAATGTCATATGTTGTAATGGTACAAGATAACTCTCATTTGAAAGAAAGCAGTGCTCTGCACACTCTTAATCTACTTGTGTTCCACTAATCATGTAACAGAAGAATGCCAGCAGAGCATTTTTTGTATTTCCCAAAATTGAGACGTACTGAGAAAAGACAATGTCATATTAGCGGTAAAGTATTTCCAAAATGTTAACACTAATAATGCTCTACAATACTGCGTTAGAGCAAAATGTGATACTTTGGGCCTTGACAGGTTTGCATGTACAAAAACAGGCGTATTCATGATTGCCCTGCCAGATGTGAGCAGATGTGAACGGGTGTGACCAGAATTGCATCTGCCAAATGCGATGAATTGCTGCACGGCTCGTGATGCAAGTTGTGATAGGAGTATATGACAGGACATTTATCATACTTCATACCTTAGATGAATTGCCAGTGCAAGTTTGCATTTTTAAGAACATCTGAAAGGCAGGAACAGACCTGCTGTAAAGCATTGCCGGCGTAGCGCAGGCGAGAAGTTCTCTGCTCACGTAAACATTTTTGAAATGCCAACAAAAATTAGTAAGACATATTGTCTATTCAACAATGTAATTTATGAGTTTTTGAGCAATCCAGGGGTTGACTTAAGTCGCAGTCAGCAATCGTGCCAAATCCCCTATGACTAAACAACTTTTAACTGCATTTCTGTGTCATTCCATGGTACTATTTTAAGCAGATCAAATTAGCACTGAGTAGGCTTGTGACAAGTAAATGCATTTCTTGTGACAACCAGAATTGAAAGCCATAAGAAACAAGAATATAAATGTGTCATTTAGTAATTTAATATCTATTAATTCTTATGAAGTCAAAAAAGTCAAATGCATTAGTATAGCCCTTAATCACAAACACTCAAAGGGCTTCACATCCCCACAGTTGACAAATATTAAAGACATCCCCTGATCGTAACCACTCAGGACAGAAGTTTTAATGACAGTTAATTATTCATCTATTTGAAGGCACGGGATGATTCATACAGTATACGTATTATGGCAAAGAAATATAACATACCCACGTCTGTCATTATTTTCCCTCTCTCGCCATATCCTACTTTACACCAGCACTGTTCCCATCGTCTACCTCATTTTCCAATCTGTTCCTTTTCACAATACCTGTTTTGTTTGGCGGTGCCTAATTAAGTTTACTGTGACGTGCGAGTGATGGAAAATGGTGAATCCGAAGAAGAAAAGGTCCCCTGTTGTTTCCCCCTGCTGTTAAACTGAACTGTTGTTGCTATCCGTTTTGCTGTCTTGGCTTCAGGAGTTGGAGGTTCGCTGGCGGGAGTACTATGAGCTCGTAACTCTTCTGCTCCAGTGGATCCGCCACCATGTCATGGTCTTTGAGGAGAGGAGGTTCCCAGCCAATTATGAGGAGATAGAGGTGAGACTATATGCAAATGATGCTGTTATGCATTCTGTAGATTTGTCTTAATTGTTGATTTGTGTACTTTTTTTTAAATACAAATTGTCCGTTTCCTTACTGTTGTTTTTCATTAGCTCCTTTGGCGCCAGTTTATTAAGTTCAAGGAGTCAGAACTGCCACCAAAAGAATCTGATAAGAGCCGCTCCAAGCACATCTACCAAACTTTTGAGGCAAGCTAATTCATTCTATTTGCTTGTATCCTGTTGTAACGAACAAGAATTAATAGTCTTTGATTAATCACAGAGTGCAGTCCATGCTGGACAAGTGAAGGTCCCCCCTGGCTACCATCCTATTGATGTGGAGAAAGAATGGGGTCGACTTCACGTTTCCATTTTGGAGAGAGAACGACTGCTGAGGACTGAGTTTGAGAGGTCAGCTGACAGATATTTGATAACATAAACCTTATTTTGCTTTAAATAAATATATAATATTTCTCAATAGGGCTTAAAAGTACGGACAAAATTTCTTATCTCTATTTCCATGCCAGATATGGCCAACAATATGACTCCAGGTTCAATCACATATCAGCTTCTTTTTTTATTTATAAAGAGCAAAGTATCAACCCAAAACATTGTAGCACATGCTGTTTTTAATTAGATTCTACAGTCATCAAAATTCACAAAGTCAGGTATGAATAAAAAAAAAAGAACTCAATTAACATTGTAGTGCTACTCTGCTTTGCTTACAAATGGACCGGCAAGTTGCTCGCGTCATTTTTGCCATAAGCTTCACTATTTTATCCACTGATACATATGAAATTATGAACATATTAAGTATTGTTGTAAAACAACATATGTATACTCTATTTCTATGGCTTGGCAGCCGAGAGGACTAGACAATACCATCTTGTCAGTCTCATAGTATTATGAAGCCGAGAAGTGGAAACGTAGACATTGTTGTCAGTCACAGTCACTTCTGCTACACTGCTGAGAATTTTGTTAGGTTTTATTGAGATAATTGATGCGATATTTTACTCTACAAATTGCAATACATAATAGAGAATCCTTTACATATCTTTTTATCTCTTTTTTCTTTCAGACTTGAGAGGCTTCAGAGGATTATAAGCAAAATCCAGATGGAGACTGGAAGATATGATGAGCACCTAATCCACCTTGAGACCTTGCTCCAGACGGTGAGTCCCAAGCCTACACAGAATTATGCTGTAAATGTCAAACTGTCAGTCTCATTGAGATAACATTTCCGAATGCGACGTACCACAGTAATTAACATTGACATTATAATTATCTTGTACTGTTAGGATATCCGCCTCCTTAATGCGGGGAAACCAGCTCAGCACACAGCAGAAGTTGAGCGTGAACTAGACAGGGCCGACAACGTTGTTCGTCTGCTCTTCAATGATGTCCAGACACTCAAGGATGGGCGCCACCCTCAGTCTGAACAGATGTACCGCAGGTGGGTGCCACATAAACTGCATTTACCAGAAAGTATTGGTCACTAAATAGCCATACATGATCCTCTTTCTGCACAGAGTCTACAGCCTTCACGAGCGCCTAGTCAACTTGCGCAGCGATTACAACCTTCGCCTGAAGACTTCCCAGATTACCATGACGCAAGCATCCCAGAAGACTACCATGTCGAAAGTACGGCCAGAATTGGATGACGTGACATTGCGCTATGTCCAAGATCTTCTTGCCTGGGTGGAGGAGAATCAACGGCGCATCGACGGAGCTGAGTGGGGTTCAGATCTGCCTTCTGTAGAGTCACAGCTTGGCAGCCACAGAGGCCTGCACCAGACAGTGGAAGACTTCAGATCAAAGATCGAACGTGCAAAGGCTGATGAGGTACTCTTATTTTTTTTTTTTCATTTCCCATTTATTTTCATTCAGATGAGCTTCTGTTGAGTGTTTTTTTTATCCGACTTGGTTTTCAGAACCAGCTATCCCCTGCCAGCAAAGGCACATACAGAGAGTACCTGGGTAAACTGGATCTTCATTATGGCAAACTCCTGGTAAATAGGCAAATAGATATGCATGTTCCTGAATTGCATGTTCACCAATTGGTACATGCCGTTAACATTTTTCAATGATCTGAATATAACCTGATGCATTTTTTTTCAATCACTGTACATGTGTGTCGTTGTACATGTGTGACAATGACAATAAAGATCTATTCTATCTATTCTATTCTATTCCTCTCAGAACTCCTCAAAGTCCCGCTTGAGGAACTTGGATTCACTGCATGCATTTGTCAGTGCAGCGACCAAGGAGCTTATGTGGCTAAATGACAAAGAGGAGGAGGAGGTTCACTTTGATTGGAGTGACCAAAACACCAACATGGCAGCAAAGAAAGACAACTACTCGGTGTGTTTCTGAAGTAGACCTCCTCTTATGGTCTTTCATTCAGCATTTGAGAATCTGTTTATACAAATTAATGTGATTTTAATGGGCTTTTTTTTTTTCTTCTTCTTACCCTTCAGGCTCTTATGCGAGAGTTGGAGCACAGGGAGAAAAAAGTCAATGATATCCAGACCACAGGAGATAAGTTTATCAAAGATGGCCATCCTGGCAAGAAGACAGTGGAGGTGATTACATCAAGAACTTTTAGACAGCGACATTTGCAAAAATGTGCTTTTGACTTGCAATCATCATAACTGCTTGCTCTCTCCCAGGCCTTCACAGGTGCCCTGCAGACTCAGTGGAGCTGGATACTGCAACTGTGTTGCTGCATTGAGGCTCATCTTAAAGAAAACACGGCTCACTACCAGGTATTTATGATTTTATTATGACTTAAAATGGATATTGCCGTAAAGATTTTCATGTTTAAATATATTCATAAAATATTTTCACGTGACTGTGAAGAAAACAAACGTATAAAGATGTGACTGGATAATGGATTAATGAATATTTTTGTCTTCCCATTGCAGTTCTTTGCTGATGTAAAAGAGGCTCAGAACAAGATGAAAAAGATGCAGGAGACCATGAATAAGAAATACAGTTGTGATCGTTCTACCACAGCCACACGCCTGGAGGATCTGCTGCAGGATACTGCGGTAGGGATGATTGCTTGAATATACCTTATTGTACAATCAGGTTGTCACCTGGTTTTAATTTAGTTTGCTTCAATGTCAACAGGAAGAGCGAGAACAGTTGAATGAATTCAAGACACATGTGAATGGCCTGAACAAAAGGGCTCGTTCCATCATCCAGCTGAAACCACGTAACCCCACCGTGTCCATCAAAGGCAAACAGCCCATTCAGGCTGTCTGTGACTTCAAACAACAAGAGGTGAGGATTGGTTGCAAGTATGCAAAAACATTACATGGATCAACCAAAGAGCCACTTTAGTCTTACATTCTCCATTCTTTCACAGATTACGGTTCATAAAGGGGATGAGTGTGCACTCCTCAACAACTCCCAGCCTTTCCAATGGAAGGTTCTGAGTCGCTCTGGACATGAGGCAACTGTGCCATCTGTTTGCTTCCTGGTTCCTCCAGTAAACAAGGATGCCATGGACAGTGTGTCCAGGTGAGAGACCCAAAAAAGCGGAGTTTATAGATTTAAAGATTCCGTTGATTGTTAAACCTAATAGAGGCTGCAGTGCAGTAATGTGAAAGTAAATGTACCTTCCTCTTCCTCACAGTCTGGAAACAGGGCATCAGCAGATGATGTCCATGTGGCAGACATTTTATATCAACATGAAGAGCTTGCTATCCTGGCAGTACCTGATGAGGGACTTTACACAGATTCGCTCGTGGAACATCACCATGGTATGTATCTCGGCTGCTGGATAAACCTTTATTTTATTGTTTAATTTTTGTGTTTTAGGATTACATTTAAATCAAATGAAATGATATATGGGAACAACACAGTTCTGCTAGCATCTTAAAAAAATAAAAAATAGTATTTGTATGAGGATTAAATTTGCAGTTTGCGTAAAAACAAAAAAGAATTGTGACCCCAAATTCATTTGAAAGGCATTATTTCCACAGTGTTACAATCACTGCTGTTTCACATTGACAAACAATATTTTAGATTTTAATTCCACCTACTTATCTCTATTTTCCTCTATCATTTCCAGTTAAAGTCAATGAAACCAGACGAATATAGACAGATGATGAGGAACCTGGAGATCCACTACCAGGATTTCATGCGTGACAGCCAGGACTCTCAGCTTTTTGGACCTGATGACCACCTACACGTAGAGGGAGACTACACCAAGTCCACCCAACACTTTGACAGCTTGCTTCGCTCTATGGAGAAAGGTACACATCTTGAAATGTCTGTCTGACGGAAGGGATAAATTATATCTACTGTAGTCTATAGAGCAGACATGTTATGTTCTCAATTCATGTTCCAGGGCGAATGGTTGTTAGGCTCGGAGGTGAGTGATGTAAAGTTATGCTTCCAAGCTTTAGATTAGACATGGATATGGTTTTGTGAGAGTACAGTAGCTGTAGATGATTGACTGCATGGTGTTTTCCACTGAAAAGTCTGCACATTACAATCACTGCCTGCAATTCTGGGTTAATTGAATGAAATCGTTTCATTGGTCACGTATGGAAATGAAATAGGCAGTATGCTCATACCCTTAAAAAATCGAAAGAGATCCAAGAGTTGTATAACATTGTAAAGGTATATTTTTTTACCATTTTTATATAAGTATTAGTCCTCATTACAGGTGAGTGCATATGGTGTGAACATGAATTGCATGTGCTCTCATTGTGAGTTTGCGAGCTATTTTGTCTGAATACATTGTTTTCTATTCACACATAATGAAATCGAAACTCCTATTCATAGGTCAACAAAATGAGTCTCTGTGTAAGAACTACATCACAGAGCTCAAGGACATGCGACTGCAAATCGAGGGCTGTGAAGCCCAGACTGTCGCTCGCATACGCAAACCAATGGAAAAAGACCCTCTGAAAGAATGCGTTCAAAAGACAGTAAACCAGCAGGTATGCTGCACTCTTTTTGCTATTTTAACACAAAGTTACAGTAGAATGTGTGCATCAGAGTTTAAACAATAGATGCAGCATTTATATGCCTTTGCTTTTTATACAGAACCCCTTAAAGTAGAATATTAATTGACACTACATACGTAGACACACCGAAATACCAAGAAGTGAGTCTGGTTCTGCGTAGCGCAACACCTTTATCCTTCCTCCTAGCCTTTAAGGGATAGAATTTTTGGCGCCACGTTTATAGGGGTGTCCTTATAGCTTCTCATTTGTAGTGTCATATACGAGCAGCAATATTTCAGTCAAGCCCATATTCTTCACTCAGTGAAAACTGAGCTGTTGTAAACAACAAACAACCATACGAAATGCCAAAGAATGTCATGACCAAAAACTCAGAAATTAATCCACAATGGTTTAGCATGAGGCACAATAACCATTAAATGACAAGAATGGGTGGCAAAGTACAAATTAAAGAGAAAAATAGGAGAGCTGTTGTAGCAGATTTCCAATTTACATCCACCTCTTTCATTTCCCATATCTACCCAGTTGAATTTATTTTCTTTCTTAACTAATATATTTGACTCTTTGTTTTACAGAAAGTGCAGACAGAGCTTGAGGGTCTCAAAAAGGACCTTGATAAGCTGACAGTGAGGGCACAAGAAATCTTGAAGTCCCCACAGGAATCTACTTCTACTCCTGTGCTGCGTTCTGAGCTAGACCTCACCGTTCAGAAGATGGATCACTCCAACATGCTCTCCTCCATTTATCTTGAGAAGTGAGACTCTCAAACAATTCTACACAGTAGCTCTTATTGCTTCCATGTTGGTGTGCTTTCAACTGATTCACTGTATCTCGCACCAGGCTCAAGAATGTGGAAATGGTCATTCGTAACAGTCAGGGTGCTGAGGGTGTACTCAAGCAGTATGAGGACTACCTGCGTGAAGCTCACACTGTGCCCAATGACATCCAGGCCGTTGAGACGTACCGTACAAAGCTTAAGGTAATCAGAAAATACAAAAGAATACCTCATCATAGATCACATGTGAATTTTAGATATATAACAAATATGTCTGTGTATCTCATTTCTCATTTCCCACCACACTGATAATTTAACCTAATCTTTGTCAAGATTTAATTTGTGGTCACTATTCATAACCCTGCAACTTCTGTTTTTGTCTCAAAAATGCAGAAAATCCGAAATGAGGCGGAGGCTGAACAGCCAGTTTTTGATTCTCTTGAAGAAGAACTAAAGAAAGCCTCTACTGTGAGTGACAAGATGAGTCGTGTGCACAGTGAGCGCGATGCTGAGTTGGACCACTACAAGCAGCTTCAGTCTAGCGTTCAGGACCGGTGGAAGGCCGTGTTCACGCAGATTGACCTTCGTCAGAGAGAGCTTGAGCAGCTCGGCCGGCAGCTTGGCTATTACCGTGACAGTTATGATTGGCTTATCACTTGGATAGCAGAGGCCAAGCAAAGGCAAGAAAGGATCCAGACTGTGCCTATCACTGACAGCAAAACACTGAAAGAGCAACTGGCCCTGGAAAAGGTCAGTTATTGACGCTGATTTTTACCACCAGCCAAATGCATTGTCATCGCATAAAACACTGGAGTTCAATTTCATTTTTATCCTGCTTTTCAAAACAGAAATTACTGGAGGAGATTGAGAAGAACAAAGGCAAAGTTGATGAGTGTCAGAAATATGCTAAAGGATACATTGACACAATCAAGGTGAGAATGAGACGCTTGTATTATAAAATTAAAACTGTAGCTCCCTCTTTTTGACATGTGGTCGCTAAGCTGAAATGCCACTGAATAAAAAAAAGGCCAATAAAGAAGGGCATTACCAAATTTACAGATTTAAATTTAACTCCAGTGTATGTTTTTTTTCCCCCAAAAGGACTATGAACTCCAGTTGGTTGCCTATAAAGCTCAAGTGGAGCCTCATACTTCTCCTTTAAAGAAAACAAAACTGGATTCTACATCTGATAACATCATTCAGGAGGTATGTTTCTTCAAATCCATGTAATGAACATGTTACTACAAGACCACATATTAATCAGTGTTTCATCCTTATTCATGTGACTCTTCTTCCATACCAGTATGTAACACTGAGGACCCGATACAGTGAACTGATGACTCTGACCAGTCAGTACATCAAGTTCATCACTGATGCACAGCAACGCCTGGAGAATGAGGAGGTGCGTCACTCCTTGCTGAGAATCCCAAACAAACTAAAATTTAACATGACCTTAACCAACAAGCTAATCAACCAAACTAGCAGCATTTGTATTCTCCCATCACCACGCAATCATGTAATGTCTGAGTGTTTCATACTGACGCTCATGCTACAAGCACACATTCACAAGCACGCACACACACACATGGATAAACAGTATTTGATCGATATAGCACTGCTATTTGAGAGATTACGGTGAAATTACTTGGTGCTTCAAACTGAAATGGGTGAAGTATGGAAGTAGGTATGTTTTTCTTTTTTGGTTAAATTTACAGTCTCTAAATTGGATGATTTGTCCCATTAGTTGGAGGTTCTTTCTTTCTTTCTTTTTATTTATTTATTTATTTATTTATTTATTTATTTATAACTCTGGTCGCTTATAGACAGTTACATTCTATTTCCCACTATCTTGGGTTTTCCTTGTCAAATTCACACGTTTGGGTTTTTGAATTCTTTTCTTACCCTAATGGTGTGTTTGTTTGCTTCTCTTAACTGCTTGCCAGTGGTTTGCCCTGATGAATGCTTGAACTTGTTTGAGCAGTAAAGAGGTAAATGTTTAGTGGTGATGGTTTTTTCACATGGATTGTTTTTTATTTTCTTGCATTTTTCACTGTACCACATGGCATCATTTCGACATCTTTGGTGACTGGTGTGATAAAATACAGTACATTTTTCCGGTTATATTAATACCCTAGTATTAAAGAGACGTAACAAAGCTAAGTCATTAGACAAATGCAAGAAACTTACAAGAGTGAACATTTAGTTACTTAACATGGGAGCATGGGAGCCTTACTTACTCAAGGAACTTCTCTAAGTCAACCTTACTAGTATATTCGAGTGGAGGGGATTTTATTCTTATAATTGGTGTCCTGACTAACAGTGGAATTTTCTGAAGCCTTTTCACTTTGACTTTTCCTTTGCTTCTTTTTCATTTTGTTGTGTGGTTTATATGTAGTGATTTAAAGAACCCTATTTTTTTTTTAAAAAAGTACCATCAGATAAATATATACTAAAAACTGAATATATATGATTTGGTATGGTACATAAATAATTTAAACGACTGTACATCAAATTACCTTTGTACAGCCTCACTACTATTGTAGGATTGTGATATTAAGTAATCATAGACAGCAAGTGGAAGACCAATATTCTTGCATGCAATGTGATTTTTCCTTTCGTGAAATAATGTCCATTCCATCCATTAACAAAAAACTTCATCCATTTTCACTGAATTGCCTTGTCATGAATTAATTTCATTGCACCGTGAATTTAACCTCAGTTTAATGTACTTTGCATCTGACGTTGATCTTTGACTTGTTCTGTTAGCTGACTTTTAACATTAACATTGCACTGGTAATACATTACATTGCATTGCTCTTATTCCAGTGTGATTATGTTGTGATTACCATTGTAATTACAATGTTAAACCCGCACTGTTTAGAGCTGGTAAATGTAAACTGTTACCTTCCACGTGTCATGCTCTATTATAATCATTTCTTTACCATTTGCTTCCACTAATGCAGAAAGCTGCAAAGAAACTCAAAGCAGAAGAACAGAAAAAAATGGCAGAGATGCAGGCTGAGTTAGACAAACAAAAGCAATTAGCAGAAGCACATGCAAAGGCCATTGAAAAGGCTGAAAAAGAGGCGCAAGAGTTGAAACTCAAAATGCAGGAAGAAGTTAATAAGAGAGAAATCGCTGCTGTAGATGCAGAAAAGCAAAAGCACAACGTCCAAATCGAACTTCATGAGCTCAAAAACCTTTCAGAGCAACAAATTAAAGACAAAACTCAGCAAGTGGATGATGCACTTCAGAGCAGAACAAAGATTGAAGAGGAAATCCGTCTTATAAGAATCCAACTTGAGACAACAGTAAAACAAAAATCGACAGCTGAATCTGAGCTCCAGCAACTTCGTGACAGAGCAGCTGATGCTGAAAAACTGAGGAAGGCTGCCCAAGAAGAAGCAGAAAAGCTACGCAAACAGGTTAATGAAGAGACCCAGAAAAAGCGTATGGCAGAGGAGGAACTGAAATTAAAATTTGAGGCAGAAAAGGAGGCAGCAAGGCAAAAACAAAAAGCACTGGATGACCTTGAAATGCTCAAATTGCAGGCAGAGGAGGCAGAAAGGCAAGTGAAGCAAGCAGAAATCGAAAAGGAAAGACAAATCCAGGTTGCTCATCAGGCGGCACAGAAAAGTGCTGCCATTGAGCTCCAGAGCAAACACTTGTCCTTTGTGGAAAAGACCTCAAAGTTGGAAGAATCACTCAAACAGGAGCATGGTACTGTCCTTCAACTGCAACAAGAAGCATCACGCCTTACGAAACAACACGAAGATGCGGAATCGGCTAGAGAAGAGGCCGAAAAGGAACTTGAGAAATGGAGACAAAAAGCCAATGAGGCCCTTCGTCTAAGGCTCCAGGCTGAAGAAGAATCCCACAAAAAGAATCTTGCACAAGAAGAAGCAGAGAAACAAAAGGATGATGCAGAGCGTGAGGCTAAAAAAAGAGCAAAGGCTGAAGAATCAGCCCTTAAGCAGAGAGACATGGCTGAGAAAGAGCTCGAAAGGCAGAGGAAGATGGCCGAGAGCACAGCACAGCAGAAGCTCGTTGCAGAACAGGAGCTGATTCGTCTCAAGGCAGACTTTGACAATGCAGAACAACAACGATCCTTGCTCGAAGACGAGCTCTACCGTCTGAAGAATGAAGTCATCGCAGCTCAACAACAGAGGAAACAGCTTGAAGACGAACTAGCCAAAGTTAGAAGTGAAATGGATGTACTCCTACAGCTGAAGTCAAAGGCAGAAAAGGAGACCATGTCAAACACAGAGAAGAGCAAACAGCTTCTTGAGGCAGAGGCCGCCAAGATGAGGGACCTGGCTGAAGAGGCAGGCAAGCTAAGAACCATTGCTGAAGAGGCTAAGCATCAAAGACAAGTTGCTGAGGATGAAGCAGCTCGTCAGAGAGCAGAGGCTGAGAGGATTCTCAAAGAGAAGCTTGCAGCCATCAGCGAGGCCACCCGTTTGAAAACTGAGGCAGAAATTGCTTTGAAAGAAAAAGAAGCAGAAAATGAGAGACTGCGTAGGCAAGCTGAAGACGAAGCTTACCAGAGGAAAGCTTTAGAAGACCAAGCCAATCAGCACAAGCGAGCAATTGAAGAGAAGATAATTCAACTGAAAATGTCATCTGAAGCTGAAATGGATAGACAAAAGGCCATAGTGGACGACACACTCAAACAGAGGCGAGTTGTCGAAGAAGAGATCAGAATCCTCAAATTCAACTTTGAAAAAGCATCATCGGGAAAGCTCGATCTGGAACTCGAGCTGAATAAGCTGAAAAATATTGCAGAGGAAACACAACAAAGCAGGATCCAAGCAGAGGAGGAAGCTGAAAACCTCAGAAGGCTTGCTCTTGAGGAGGAGCGAAAGAGGAGGGAAGCAGAGGACAAAGTTAAGATGATCACTGCCGCAGAGGAAGAGGCAGCTCGACAGTGCAAGGCAGCTCAGGATGAACTTCAGCGACTAAAAAAGAAGGCAGAAGAAGCCAGGAAGCAAAAAGAATTGGCTGATAAAGAAGCTGAAAAACAAGTTGTAGCAGCTCAACAAGCTGCCCTGAAATGCAGTGCAGCGGAACAGCAAGCACAGAGTGTTCTCGCTCAACAGAAAGAGGATAGTATCATGCAGAAGAAGCTCAAAGACGAATATGAGAAAGCCAGAATGCTTGCCAAAGAAGCCGAGGCTGCAAAGGAGAAGGCAGAGCAGGAAGCAGCACTGCTCCGTCAACAAGCGGAGGAAGCAGAGCGACAAAAAATGGCTGCTGAATTAGAAGCCACAAACCAAGCCAAAGCCCAGGAAGACGCTGAGAGGTTGAGGAAGGAAGCCGAATTTGAAGCTGCTAAACTTGCCCAAGCTGAAGCTGCAGCATTGAAGCAGAAGCAACAAGCGGATGCTGAAATGGCAAAGCACAAAAAACTGGCAGAGCAAACACTAAAGCAGAAATTCGTCGTAGAACAAGAGCTCACAAAAGTTAAACTTCAGCTTAATGAGACCGATAATCAAAAGTCTTTCCTCGATGAAGAGCTGCATCGCTTAAAGGATGAGGTTGACGATGCTGTCAAACAAAAATCCCAGGTTGAAGATGAACTGTTGAAAGTAAAAGTTCAGATGGAAGAGCTGCTGAAGCTTAAAATGAAAATTGAGGAGGAGAATCAACGCCTCATCAAGAAAGACAAAGACAACACTCAGAAATTCCTTGCAGAGGAAGCAGAAAACATGAAAAATCTTGCTGAGAATGCTGCAAGACTTAGTGTAGAAGCACAAGAGGCAGCTCGCTTGAGGCAGCTTGCTGAAGAAGACCTGAATCAGCAACGGGCTCTTGCGGACAAAATGCTCAAAGAGAAGATGCAGGCCATTCAGGAAGCATCGAAATTTAGAGCAGAGGCAGAGATGCTTCAGAGGCAGAAGGACTTGGCTCAAGAACAAGCACAAAAGCTCCTTGAGGACAAACAGCTTATGCAGCAACTGCTGGAAGAGGAAACTGAGGAATATCAGAAATCCCTCGAAGCCGAAAGAAAAAGGCAATTGGAGATCGCAGCAGAGGCAGAAAAACTTAGGCTCCAAGTTTCTCAGCTCAGTGAAGCCCAGGCTAAAGCGGAAGAAGAAGCGAAAAAATTCAAGCAACAAGCTGATACAATAGCGTCCCGTCTTCATCAAACTGAAATTGCCACTAAAGAAAAAATGACTGTTGTTGAAAAACTGGAATTTGAGAGACAAAATAACAGCAAAGAAGCCGGCGACTTACGCAACGCTATCGCAGAGCTTGAGAAAGAGAAGGCTAGACTGAAAAGAGATGCTGAAGAACTTCAAAATAAATCTAAAGAGGTATTGTGTCAAAATGGCATAACAACGCAGTTTATGCCATTGTTAACTCTCAAAACTAACCCAGTTTTTTCTTCCAATTTCTCCTATCTCTTTTGTTCGATTAAACTAACCATGCATCTTTGATTTTTAGTTTCACTTTATTTTTGCAGTGCACTGTGCTCATGCACATCCCACCCTGAATGTGTCATGCCATGAAACATTTCTAGGGACCACGTCATTATATTGTTGTTTAAAAATATATCTATATCACACAGCAGTAAATCCTAATTAGGATGTGTAACCTACAATGTGAAAAGTAATATCAATTTTACAGAAGCAAACATTTTCATTTTATCAGCAAATGGTTATAGTAAATGCTTGGGATAATGCAGTAGGACAAAACTAGACTTTCTGGGATTGTGTATAAAAAAAACTGGGCAATTTATTCCATCCGAAACAGTTTTTTTACTCATAATAGGCTAAATGTGGTGTGGTATATAGAGTGGTTAATAAAGATGTTACTTTCTTCCAGTTGAAAAACAAGTTGTTTGAAAAAATTAGAAATCAATCCACATAAAATAAATTATCATGCATTAGCAGATTGCACTGTATGGTGTTTGGTGTGGTGGTTTGAAACACAAAAACTGGTGTGAGGAACATATATGCAGCCCAGCAAAAACTTTTACTGACTTGTTTTTTTTCTTGCTTTTTCCCTGCCAGATGGCTGATGCGCAGCAGAAACAAATTGAACATGAGAAGACAATGCTCCAGCAAACATTCCTTACAGAAAAAGAAATGTTGTTGAAAAAGGAGAAGCTCATTGAAGATGAGAAAAAGAGATTGGAGAGCCAATTTGAAGAGGAAGTCAAAAAGGCACAAGCTCTGAAAGATGAACAGGAGCGCCAAAGACTACAGATGGAGGAAGAGAAGAAGAAATTGCAAGCTACTATGGATGCGGCTCTTAATAAACAGAAAGAAGCTGAAAAGGAGATGATAAACAAGCAAAAAGAAATGCAGGAACTTGAAAAGAAGAGACTGGATCAGGAAAGAATCCTAGCAGAAGAGAACCAGAAACTGCGTGAGAAACTCCAGCAGATGGAGACAGTTCAGACTGTCAAGGTTACTACGGTTGACAATGTTTTCAATGGGCAAAATGTCAGTGACGCAGTAGACAGTGTGGGGAAGAAACCAGATCCATTATCTTTTGATGGTATTCGTGAAAAAGTCCCAGCTAGCAGACTTTTCGAGTTAGGTCTTTTACCAAAGAAAGATTTTGATAAGCTCAAAAATGGTAAAACTACAGTTCAAGATCTTGGTGAGAAAGAACACCTCAAAACCATCCTCAAAGGAAAGAACAGCATTGCTGGTATTTTGACACCATCGAATAAAAAGGTGTCAATCTACCAAGCATCTCAAGAGAAAAAAATTACTCCAGGCACAGCCATGATACTTCTTGAAGCTCAGGCAGCAACTGGTTACATGCTGGATCCCATTAATAAGAAAAAGCTTCCTGTTAATGATGCTGTCAAGGAAGGCTTGATTGGCCCAGAGCTACATAATAAAATGCTTTTAGCCGAAAGAGCTGTTATTGGATACAAAGATCCATATACAGGGGACAAAATATCTGTCTTTGAATCAATGAAGAAGGGTCTGATAGAACATGATCATGCTATCAGAGTCCTTGAGGCTCAGATCGCAACAGGGGGCATCATTGATCCTGTCAATAGTCACCGTGTGCCCAAAGAAGTGGCCTATAAACAGGGACTATATGATCCAGAAATGCACAAGACTTTAGAAAAACCAGCAGATGATGCAAAAGGTTACTTTGATCCTAGCACCCAAGAGCCACTGACATATTCTGAGCTAATGATGAGATGTAAACCTGACCCTGAAACTGGCTTGCTTCTTTTGCCAATCACAGATAAAGCTGCACAATGCTCAAGTATATACACAGAGGAAGAGACCAAGGATGTGTTCAGTAAAACAACTGTGTCTGTTCCATTTGGAAAATTCAAGGGAAAGACTGTCACCATTTGGGAAATAATAAATTCGGAATACTTCACTGAAGATCAAAAGAAAGATCTTCTCCGTCAGTACAAGACAGGCAAGATCACAATTGAGAAAATTATTAAGATTGTAATCACTGTGGCAGAAGAAAAAGAAAAGAAGAATGAAATTAACTTCAGTGGTCTTCGAGCACCGGTTCCTGCTTCTGAACTCCTTGAATCCAAAATTATCGATAAAGACCTGTACAACAAATTGCAAAAGGGTAATAAGACTGTCAAAGAGGTATCTGAAATGGACCCTGTCAACAAAGCTCTTAAAGGCACAAATTGCATTGCAGGCATAGTTACTGAGTCATCAAAGGAGCCCATGTCCTTTTATAAGGCAATGAAGAAGGACATATTGAGACCTGGGCTTGCCTTAAATATGCTTGAAGCCCAAGCAGGAACAGGCTATGTGGTTGATCCTGTTGAAAATCAGAAGTACACTGTTGATGAAGCTGTCAAAGCAGGGGTTGTTGGTCCTGAACTGCACGAAAAACTCTTGAGTGCAGAGAGAGCTGTTACCGGTTACAAAGATCCATATACTGGAAAGACGGTCTCTCTGTTTCAAGCAATGAAAAAAGATCTGATTCCTAAAGAGCAAGGAATCAGACTGCTAGATGCCCAAATGACCACGGGTGGCATCATTGATCCCGTCAATAGCCATCGTGTTCCCCATGATGTCGCTTGCAAGCGAAATTATTTTGATGATGAAATGAAACGCGTTCTAAGTCAACCAACTGATGAAGTCAAATGTTTCTATGACCCCAACACGAAAGAAAATGCCACATACGCACAGCTGTTCCAGAGATGTTTAACTGACGAAGAAACCGGTCTGCAGCTTTTCTTTCTCACCAATGAAGCCATCAATGCAAAGGAAGAGCCAACACTTAGTGAGGCCCAGACAAAAGAGGCTATGACTCAGGAAACTATTGAACTGGATTACGGGCCACTCAAGGGCAGGAAAATGACCATTTGGGATCTTATAAACTCTGACTATTTGACTGAGGCACAAAGACTTGACCTGCTCAAACAATTTAGGTCTGGAAAGATAACAATTGAAAAGATACTTAAAATTATCATCACGATTATAGAAGAAGAGGAGGCAAAGAAACAGGAACAGCTAAACTTCAAGGGTCTCAGATCACCCATACCAGCAGGTCGTCTTCATGAGTCCAAAATAATTGACAAAACAACACTAAATCTTCTTCAACATGGCAAGACAACACCTAAAAAAGTCAGTGAGAATCCCCATGTGAAGAAATATCTCCAGGGCTCAGATTGTGTTGCTGGCATTTTCCTAGAGCCAAAACAAGAGACATTAAGCATTTATCAGGCTATGAAGAAAAACCTGATCAGACAGAACACGGGTCTTTCACTTCTGGAGGCTCAGGCTGCTACCGGGTTCATTGTAGATCCTGTGAAAAAACAATTTTTGACAGTAGATGAAGCCGTAAAATCTGGTCTTGTAGGCCCTGAGCTCCATGAGAAATTGCTCTCTGCAGAAAAGGCTGTCACGGGATATAAAGATCCATTTACAGGCAACAAAATAGGACTCTTTGAAGCTATGCAAAAGGATCTGATTTTGAAAGACCAAGCACTGCCATTCCTAGAGGCACAAATGGTCACTGGAGGAATAATTGACCCTGTCAACAGTTTCCGTGTCCCAATGGATGTTGCATTTGACAAGAACATTTTCAGTCAGGAAATGGCTAACAGACTCTCTCAGCCATCTGATGATAACAAGGTTTTCATAGACCCAGAAACTGATGAAAATGTAACATATAGACAGCTTAAAGACAAGTGCAAAAGAGATCCAGATACAGGCATGTGTATCCTCCCACTATCAAAGCCTCAGTCTCCTACAGTTGTGGAGAAGACGTATCTCTTCACGGAGGAGCAAACACAGAGTGACCTGGCCAATACCCAAATTGACGTTCCGATTGAGGGTGTTGCTGAGCAATCCACAAACCTCTGGGATATCATGAACTCAAATTTGATTCCAGAACAGCAGAGGCAAAAGCTTATCGATGAATATCGTTCTGGAAACATCACCAAAGAGCGAATGATCATAATTATTATTGAAATCATGGAGCAGAGAGAGATCATCCGAAATGAGAGTCCTCTTCTATGTAAGACAATGAGGAGACAAGTTACCATTGAGGAGCTGCACAATGCCCGTATCATTGACTTGGAAACGTACAACCTTCTTAAACAGGGCAAACGAAATATCCGCGACATAATGGAGATGACTAGTGTAAAACAGTATTTATATGGCACTGGCTGTGTTGCCGGAGTCCAGACTGACTCGAGCTCAAAGATCAGTATATACCAAGCAATGAACAGGGGATTTCTTAAACCAGAAATTGCCCTTTGCCTCCTGGAAGCACAGGCAGCGACAGGATTCATTGTTGATCCGGTAAAAAATGAGACGCTTACTGTTGATGAAGCCGTTCGTAAGGGTGTTGTAGGCCCCGAGATCCATGATAAACTACTTTCTGCTGAGAGAGCAGTTACGGGATACAAGGACCCATACAGCGGAAAAGTCATATCTCTTTTCCAGGCGATGAAAAAAGATCTCGTTAAAGAGGATTATGCTCTGAAAATGTTAGAAGCACAATCTGCCACAGGAGGAATTATTGATCCTGTATTCCAGTTCCACCTACCCACAGACATTGCTATGCAGAGGGGTTATATCAACAAGGAAACCAACGAGAAATTGACAGATGACGTTAAAGGTTTCGTTGACCCTGTTACTGATGAGAACTTGTCATATGCACAGCTACTTAAGAGATGCACGCTAGAGGGCGGGTTGCGTCTCCTCTCTCTGGGAGACAAGAGACTGACGTTCAAGGGCCTTAGAAAACAAATCACAATGGAAGAACTTGTCCTTTCACAAATTATTGACCAGAAAACGGTCACTGAACTAAATCAAGGTCTTATTTCAGTGGAGGAGGTCAGTAATAGGTTATCCAAGTACCTTGAGGGCACAAGCTGCATTGCAGGTGTATTCATAGAGAACACAAGAGAACGTCTATCAATTTACCAAGCCATGAAGAAAAACATGATCAGGCCAGGCACAGCCTTCGAACTTCTTGAGGCCCAGGCAGCCACAGGGTATGTTATTGACCCAATCAAAAACCTTAAGCTGACTGTTAATGAAGCAGTGAAAATGGGAATTGTTGGACCTGAATTCAAAGACAAACTTCTTTCTGCGGAGCGTGCAGTGACGGGATATAGAGATCCCTATTCAGGCAAGACAATATCACTCTTCCAGGCCATGAAAAAGGAACTCATCCTAAAAGATCATGGCATCCGTCTCTTAGAGGCTCAGATAGCCACTGGTGGAATAATTGACCCAGAGGAAAGTCACAGATTGCCAGTTGAGATGGCCTATGAACGTGGTTTCTTTGATGAGGAAATGAATGAAATACTGACAGACCCATCTGATGACACTAAAGGGTTCTTTGATCCCAACACTGAAGAGAACCTAACATACCTGCAACTCATGGAGAGATGCATTACTGATCCTGACACTGGCCTGGTTCTCCTTCTCCTTAAACAAAAGAAGCGAGAGAGAAAGACTTCCTCAAAATCCTCAGTTCGTAAACGAAGAGTTGTTATTGTTGACCCAGATACAGGCAAAGAAATGACAGTGTATGAGGCCTACAGGAGGGGACTCATTGACAACCAGACCTACTTGGAGCTTGCTCAACAAGAGTGTGAATGGGAAGAAATCACAATGACATCCTCAGATGGTACAGTCAAATCCGTCATTATTGACAGGAAGTCAGGAAGACAATATGATGTGGATGACGCTCTTGCACGTGGCCTCATTGACCAAAATTCTCTTGAAACATATCGATCTGGAAACCTGTCCATCACAGAGTTTGCTGACATGCTTACCGGAAACATGGGAGGCTTCCGTTCTCGCTCATCTTCATTTGGTTCCACATTTGGTTCTGATTTCTCCTCTCCCATGAGCCCAATTCCTTCCATAAAACCACCTGCAGTCATATGGAATGATCCAACAGAGGAGACTGGCCCTATAGCCGGAATCTTGGACATAGACACGTTGGAGAAGGTATCCATCACTGAGGCTATTCGCAGAAACTTGGTAGACAATATCACTGGCCAAAGACTGTTGGAGGCCCAAGCCTGTACCGGGGGAATAATTGACCCTTCCAGTGGAGAGAGATTTTCAGTCACAGACGCTGCAGAAAAGGGTCTTGTTGACAAAGTTATGGTAGATCGTCTTAATCTGGCTCAAAAAGCATTCAATGGATTTGAAGACCCCAGAACTAAGGAGCGGATGTCTGCCTCCCAAGCTCTGAAGAAGGGCTGGTTGTATTATGAAGCTGGGCAGCGATTCCTTGAAATACAATATCTGACAGGTGGACTTGTTGAGCCTGATGTCGAGGGAAGAGTCTCACTGGATGAATCAATCAAGAAGGGTACAATCGATGCCCGCACAGCCCAGAAACTTAGAGATGTCAATTCCTACTCAAGATACCTCACATGTCCAAAAACTAAACTCAAAATCTCTTTCAGAGATGCTATGGACAGAAGCATGGTAGAGGAAGGAACAAGTCTGAGGCTTCTGGAGGCCTCTTCACAGTCTAGCAAAGGCCTCTATAGTCCCTACAATGTCAGTGGCTCTGGATCTGCTTATGGTTCACGGTCGGGTTCAAGGACAGGTTCCCGATCAGGATCCAGGAGAGGCAGTATTGATGCAGGCTTCACCGTCAACTACTCTTCCTCTTCTTTCACATCTTCCTCAACTGGCTATAGCCGCAAGTTTTGATTGGCCATATCTGCCTTCAACAGCTTTATTAATTGACATACTCAACAAATAAATCAACAGTACGATTATATTGTTCATTTCTTTCTGTGGGGGAATAAAAAAATTATTAGCAGAGTAATTTATTTATTTTGGCCGCCAAATCAAGCCCTACCTTGACTATTTATGTTGTTTCAAGGAACCATGTCTCAAGTCTATTGAAAAAATTGAAAATAAAGAAAACAAAGAATTTCTGCAAATATAGGAATTATATTTTTTTGAAAGTCTAAATAAAAAAACTCAACATTCAGTATATCCAGCATGTTTCTGCTTTTTCAAAAGGGCTTCATAGCTCTTATTTTATGGCTAAAATTTTTGAAACATATATTTGTGTTTTCTGAACTAATGCTATTTTTTTGTCAAACTAAAATATTTGTCCAGTATTCCTTGTTTTATTTGAAATTCAATACATTGTTTATTTTGTATCTTTTTTGACACTACTAAACAAGATGCATAGTTACGACGTTTTGACAAAATCCGAATATGTATCTAATGCATACACAGATTCAAATGCTTGTATAGTCGAAAGAGATTTTGTGTTTTGTTGATTCTAATATTGGATTGTGTATTTGCAGTATCCAAGACACACTAAAATGTAAACACCAGAATACAACAGTGAGATTTCCTGTCTGAATGAAAGTTATGAAAAAAGAAAAAATACAGTACTTTCATATGAGTCTTTGTGATGCTTTGTATTTTATATTAAATGGACTTGCTTGCATGCTTTTTGTACTCTATACGCACTCTATACACGTCTTGGATTCTTCATAATCATTCTTCCCTGCAAACCCTAAGATGATGTCAGCCTACCTTCCACACATGATGCAGACCTGCCATCTGTTAATTTTGTTGTAAGTTGTTTTGCTTTTCCATGGTTTGTTTTTGTGTGTGTGTCCCTTACATTCATTAAGTCATTCATCATTCGAACTGCTTTTTCCTCAAATTCATTATACTTATTTCTTATTAGTTTGTCACCAGCAATACAAAATCAAGTTGACACATTTAAAAATAGTTTAGCGTTGCAATTTTATTGGTGTTTAACTACAATTGCTTTTCTTCTTTTCAACAGCTCCTTCAGTCTCTAAGAATCCCTCCTTTGAGCACAGATTTCCAGATGACCTCAGTTTATGAGCCCAACAAACTAGATGGATTTTTCAAACAGTATGAACATCCCATAGGAGCACAGGTACACTAAATGTCTAGAAATGGGTTATTTCAGTTTCATTAAGCTTTATATGAATAATTTAATTCAAAGATTGGCCATGACACCATTATTTGTTTACCTTGAGTTATTTTATTTTTTTAGCATTGGCGTCATTGTTTGTATTTTGCAATTGAAGAGAGCTGAGACAGACTCAACCTGACACCAACTCTGGTTGCTTGTACTGGAACCTTCTTCATCAAGGACTTTTAATTTTTTGCCACAATACTCATCACCACCCACAATTTCAGGAATTCATTTATATTTGAAAAAAATCAACCAACATGAACCTTTGTTAATATTTTTCCTAACATCCATATTAGTCATGCATGTTCTATTACACAAGACTTTAAAATACAAATCATTGTCATTTTGGTTTAATCTTCGATTCTTTTTGTTGTAGCAACAATGTTCAGTTTTTTGTTTTAATTTGCTACAGTAATATTAGGGTGAATATGGATATTCAATAGTAATAATGAGCTTGCTTTTAAAGAGATTTTGGTTTATACTATTTTTTTTTGACTGATGAATGTTCTTGACCTAACTTATGTAAATAAAACTTTTGAGATGCCCCATTGTCATTTTATATTAATATGATTTAAACCATCTATTTCCATTATTTTTACTATTGTTTCATTTATCCATCTGCTTAAATCAATAAAAAATCTAATTAAACATTTAAAAGGAACACGAAGCATGACCATTATGTCTATGGTAAACACAGGTCAACTGACTTAGTTTAGTGAATTGACCACAAGGGGACAGTATTTTCATTAGCGAACCATCTGTGGTGACCCTGACAAAAGCAGACTAGCCCCAAATATTCATGATATAATACATTTTAGTTATCATTTCTAATTGAGCCTCTTTTTATGATACATATGCATTCATTCATAGATAGATAGATAGATAGATAGATAGATAGATAGATAGATAGTGATCCCTGGGGGAAATACACATATCTATACAAATTATTGTAAAAGTAGCTGTCTCACTGATCATTTTAATGTGAAGACATATTTTTAAGTACCGTCATAAGAACAAAACAATAATACAAATTGAATTGAAAATATCACTCATTAGCTGCACTTGTGCCGTATTCGGACAAGTTATGACCATAATGACACAGTGCCGCAAAGATGATCAGTAGTGGACTGACACACCGGTGCACGATCCATCCAGCCACTGTTAATGTCGAATCGTGTTTTATATCCTGTCTAACTCCTTGCTCATTATGAAATGTGTGGTTGGGATTATTCTGGAGTCTAGTAACAATCTCATATTTTGGCTTTGTCCGGCAGTTTTCTTATCCAATGAAATATTTAAAGTAGGACAACAATGTTAATATTGGTATTGTGAATTTGCATGCATGCACATTGTGCTCTGTGTGTCAATATTAGCCACCGACACCTCTCGAGAAGACTTCAAGCAAAGGCAGTGAGGAATTTATGCCAATCAGTTCTTCTCACAACTTTCTTGAATTCTTAAATTTGAATCATTCCATCTCAGAATCTTCTGCAAGCAATGAGGTAAGCATCAAAGAGCATCAAGAATCGAAGCGCATCAAGCCACTTATTCTTCATACACCATGTGTATTTGAAATGTACTACATGGACGGTTCATGTGATCTTGCAGGATACAGGAGGGGATTTGTTTGAATCAACAACACCATCACAGGACCAGCAACACTGGTATGCAAAAATCTGGGATTAAAAAAAAAAAAAAGCAGATGACTTGTATGCATTATTGAAGAAAAATGCCTTGTATTAATTTAAATGAAAGTCCTGGAAATACACAACTCACAAAAACATAGGAACATTGGCTTTTGGGTGAACTTTCAAGATTTATCTAAAATGCAATATTGACTTTACAGGTGAACTTAAATCGACCACCCCAAAGGTTTTGCACACTTCCAATAGTTTAATTCACATTAGTGTTTTCATGACGTTACAATACATTTCTTGATTCAGTTTTATTTGGTATTTAAACGACAGGGTATTATGCTGCTGATTCATAATCTGTCGCAATAGACAATTTTTTTTTTTAGGACTGTGGTCTGTGAGATGAAAGAAAGTATTTGAGGTCACCGTTCAAGCTAGCACCATCAATTGGTGGAGGCCCTGAACATATCTAAGGAATCAGAAAATGTGAGCAAGAGAACAGAATTGAAGAGTGAAATGTTCATCAAGCTGGATAACAGTCAAGTTTGGGTGGAATGTAATGGGTTCTTCAGAAAACTAAAACTACATACATATGAAGTAAACAAATATGATTAAGAAGAATAATGTTTTGTTTGAGGAGGAAAGGGTGGGAAAAAAAGTATTAAAGAACGATGGCCTTTGACTTTCTTTTTTGTATCAGTTAAATTAGATTTTCTTTTTTAACTATATTTACTCCGAATTCATTAGCAGAGACAAATATTTTTAGTCAGGTGTGCAAATAATTGTAGCTAGAACTTATTCTCCCTACTGACAAAGTTTGTGTCCAAATGTTGCTTAATGTAATTTGTGTGTACACAGAAGAAAAGAAAAAAATCGTTTAGCTTTGTTAATACAAACAAGCTTGAACTTGTACTTTAGTCAGTTACATTGAAGGTAAACAACAAATAAAGATCACATTCCGGAGCTGGATTATTTTTGCTTTTGTCTCTATGGTTGGTTAATAATCAGTATAATAATACCAATTAATTTGACTGCTTAATGATGCCAGCATTACTAAATGTTTGTTTTTTGTTTTGTTTCAGGAAGGACGTTGAGGATTCAAGCCAATGGCAGTGTGAGTTCAGGGGTCAAATCAGAGCACTGAGACAATGGCTGATGTGTATGGAGATGAGGCTTCCCCCCTTTAACCTCAGGGTCAGTTTTTGCTTGTTTTCTTATTGTTGTCTCTGTACTCATCTCTGCTATTTTTCTCTTCATCCCATTTTCATGTTAAGGATATTTTTTCCTTTACCAGCAGGACATTTAGCTTGCAGTACTTTTTTTTTTTTTTTTAATAGAGCCACTTTTGTCATACAAAGCTTCACGAAGTTACATTAGAATAGTTACGGTACACTCCCCCTAACTCCAAGTCGTATGTTAGGTTTATTGAGTATTCCACATTGTCATCGTGTAAACATCAGTGCATCTCCAAAGTATTTACACAAATAGAATAAGTTCTGAACTAGTTGACTGACCTGCTGTGGGGATGGTTTTCAACAGTAGGAATTGGAAGACTAGTCAGGATTTCAGGATGGATGCATAGAGCAATGTACAGAGAAATCTTGGCTAAAGAGCCGCTGCAGTGTGCTTGGGACTTCAGACTGCATAGGGCAAATATTTCTTCTTGCAGGACAACCAGCATAAGCAAACAACCAAGACAACAAAGTGGTGACTTCCTGAGAACTCTGTGAATGTCCTTGAGTGGCTCAGACAGAGACCAGTCAGGAATCTTCTGGAGAGATCAAATGTTTTTTTTCCCCTGGTCTGGTTATTGGGTGTTGTCTATCAAGTTTTTTTTTTTGTTGGGAGGGAGAATTTATTCCATTTTGGTACGAGGCTGTAACATAAAACGTGGAAAAACTTAAACATTGTGAATACTTTTTGGATGCACTGTCTGTGACATTGACTTCAGCCCAGTGAAACAAAATGGATGGGTAGTTTCTTTTGTTTCTTTCTTTCTTACCAAACATAATACAATGAAAACCTAGATTTCTACTCCTGCAGGGAAACCTCTTTAGACCACAGGGGGGCAGAGGTTTGGGGGAATCAGGCTTTTTGTGTTTGGTCTGGGAAGCCAGGCTACACAAGTGTTTATCACTGGAGGCCCTCTGCTCACATGAATGAACACACTGAAAAGACATGAAATGCTGTGGGGATGACAAGGACAGGGTGTCGCAAAAGAAAAGAAAGGAAGGAGGAGCATTGCGGTAAATGTGATCATATCCCACTGTTTTATTGATCACCACTGTCACATGAATGTTTATATCAAGTGCATTTATTTTGCCATGTGGAAAGATGTATTAAGAAACATCATTATTAAGAAAAAAATCACAAGAGCTTAACATGAAATTAGGTAATAAAAATGTATAACTAAGGACTTACTATATATATTTTTAAAATGTGTAAAGTGTTAAAATATAAATTAGGGGATTTCTGGCAAAAGAAAATCTTGTCTGAAGTGTAATAAATAAAAAATGTATAACTAAGCACTTAATATATATATTTTTAAAATGAGTAAAGTGTTCAAATATAAATTAGGGGATTTCTGGCCAAACAAATCTTGTCTGAAGTGAATTAGTTGAATTGAGCAATTAGTTGTGTTAGAGTATAGTGTTGAGGTAGATTATATGTTTCTAATTCTTCTAATTCATTGAGGGTTTGCAATATACATAGTATAGAATAAAATAAGTATTAGTATAAAATAAAGTTTAATAACAAATGGCATCATTTTGGGTGATTGATTCATTTCATGTTTTGTCATATCTGCATGTTTCACCAATGTGGCTTGAATGTTTTGGGTGGCTTGTCACCATCCCCAATGAGAGTGTGTTAAATATACACTTGGCTCTGTAATGCCTTCGTCATACTACATCCGGTTACAGACCTTTGTCATGCTAATGTTGTTAGTCTGGTGCTCTGCTATTTTTTTTGGCGTTGTTTTTTTCACGTTGTACCTTTGGGACTCGTTAGTTATCAGCATGAATGAGGACCTAGTAGATACAGACCTTTAACATCACACTTCAGAGGCTCTCACATCTGCTCCTGAAGACATGAACTATGCCATAATTATCTATTTGAACAGAAATGCTGTCGTTTTTTTTAACCTTTTTGTGGAACATTTTTTGACTGATTATTACATTTATAATTCGAGGCTTGAAATAAACAGCATTGCAGCTTGCGAGGGAAAAGTTGCATTTTGCATCTCATCAATACATACTGCCAAATTTTGTCATATATGTCGACCAATAATAAGAGGGGTCTTCATTTCCTCAGGGACAAGGGGTTTCCTTGCCCAGAATATGGTAAACATGGTCACCCCCCATAAATTTCTTTCCATAGAACCTTGAGCCTTTCGTAGGCTTCTGTCCCACTGAGCGTTGAACAATTGCAAGTGTTTTCGAAGGCATCCAATGCTGCGTTCACATCAGAATTCGTCAGGGTTCGTTCGAGGTTGCAAATCTTCGCAGAACGTGGGAACTGTTTTATTGGGTTTTCTTGTCGCAAGAAAAATTTGAAAATGTCCAATATTCCCTTACGACAAGAAAAGTACAGGCTGCTGACCGTTTGGTGAACATTTGGGACCTTGATTAAACCCTGACACTCGCAATTGCTCTGTGCTTTACATGCTGTAGGGTATCAAGTCCTTCATCTGAGTATAAAAAATACTCAAACGTAAAAACGTATGATATGGTTGATCCCCAAGTGGCTAAACCCTCATCCAAACCATAACTGTAACTTCTAGCATCAAGGCAACCCGACACGGCCCAGAAAGCCCAATTGGGAAGTACTATATAGCCTTTCATTTACTTTTCTTTGAAGCAACCACTTTGGGTGATAAATGAATGTGCGTGAAAAGGGCTTCTGGTTTGACCTAAAGAATGAACCCTCCTTTTTGTGTCTCATGAACGGGGCAAATTACCATGTTTGGGGGAGGACACATTTTGAAGTCTTATTTAACAAAATTTAAAGAAAGCAGTTAGTTTAAGAATGCAGAAATTTAGCATAACAATCCTGTACAATCCTCTGTTTTTAGGACTTGGTTTACTTTTTAGACAATGGGAACTTATTTAAATATTTGTTTTTCTTTTAATATTAGATTGAATTTTTAACTCCTAACCTATGTTCAGAGTCATGGATTTGATTTAAAAAAGTTAAATACTTGAAATCACAGTGATCCAAAGAAACAGTTCTGTATATCAATCTGGCTGCAGATTGTCAATCGTAGATTCTTAGAATACACATGAGGAACTCTTCTTCAGCTCTCCCCAGGGGTTTAATAACATCACCCCACAGGCGTCATTTATGCCATTTCGCTCTTTCTGGCCAATGTCATTGACATTTGTTTTCTATCAATTCCTCCAAAACTAAAAACAAGACAAGTAGTGTTTTAATTTTTTTTTACAATAAATTGCATTAAAAACAGATTTAGAAAACGCTAAATTTGTTCGGAACTAAATATTAGGTTGGCTTTAAAAAACTAAGATTTAACAGAGGAACACTCAACTTGTGAATTAGGTTGGGAAAAGAAAAAAACGATCTGCGTGCGTGACTGTTAATTGGAATTGTTAAGTAGGATAGTGCGTGGGTGTATGCACGGTACAAGCGTGCATTTGTTAGTTGGATCAGTTGATTTGGTTCATTATTTGGCTGGTTGGAGAAATACAGAGGCAACAAAATAAAGAGGGCACGACATACACTTCTGGGAAGTGACGAGCGTGTACACTTCTTGTGTGCTTATGTACACTTGCACAGAAAACAGTACTCTATTCTGTAGTTTTACGCTGGGAATGTTAGTCTTTTATTTACTGTAAACCCAAAATAAAAGTGCCCCGTTTCTTATAACATCCAACAATGTTCACATGAATTGTTGCGTTAAACTAAGATTGGTAGTCCTCAGAAATATTGTGGCATTTTTAAACAAGATATTTCTCAGTAGGAGTCCTTCCTTTGCTTTTTAAGGCCATAAGCAAAGAAAATACTAATGTTGTTGGTATCATTGTGAAGAATTCTTTGTTTCTGAGCAAGGATTACAATAGATGAAAGTAAAATGAAATGTAATTTGAGATATTTCGCAGAAATGTGTTGCCTTTCTTGCTCCTGAGGAGACATGCTGAACTGACTGAATGGAGAATTAGCAATGCAAGGGGGTTGGGATGTTGTATGAGTGGGTGGGGATCAGAGTGGGTGTGGGTCTCTTCTTTTGTCGCCTGCACTTCTCTCCCTCACCACCAAAAGGGGAATGGGCTGAGGCAGCTGTCACTTAACATGTGAATGTTTTGAGGGCGGCCCGGGGGCCTTTAGAAAACTCTTCTTTTTTTTTTCTCCCCCCCACCCACTCAAGTCGCGGCAGCATGGAGTTTTTAAGCTGCTTTCAGATCCGCAGGACAGCCTTATCGGGTGAAAAGAGGGAGGGTATGAGGGGAAAACCAAGAGAGAGGTAAAAGGGTCACTTTGCCATCCAGCTGCCTGGTACGGGATCAACCTGAGCAGCATCAGACTTGGTGAGAACGACATCGTCTTGTGAAATGGATCTGTTCGGGTCTGACCTCCATGTATAAGCTGCACTTGGCAGTGAACTGTGGGAGTTCAATTGAGTCGTTGGAATACATTGTCTGCATCTCGGCGCACTATCCCATCAGCGGCGTTAACAAGGAAGGAATTCCTCTATCACAGCTCTTACAACAAAGAAGAAAGGGAGAGGAGCAGAGAGCCGGTGGGAGGAGAAGTAAGCTGAGGGGAGGGGTGCACTGTGAGGGGAAAGGAGGAGGACATTGTTTCCCTGTGACTGTGGGCAACGGAAAAGCATGAGTTATCAGGACATGTGCATGGTTGTGTTTAGAAAGTGTGTTTGTAGGTGAGCATGTATAAATGAGTGGAATTTATTGATTGTGTATTCAGGAGAGCATGCATGTGTATGGGTGCACAGCCTTCAGTTTGGGATGTTGGAACTGGGAGGCCACTCAAAGGATGCTCAGACAAAGCTTTTTTTCTTTCCTGTTTGAATGCTGAAATGGGACTGGCTGGATTCCTTTACTCATGTTGTTGGTCCCTGGTATAGGGTAAGTGTAATTCATGTAATATCTAACTGCCCAAACTCCCAGTATTAAACTACAATTTGTGTTTCCAGTGCATGAACTGCTAATTCACATTATAAAGGACTTTGGACTGTGGTTTGGCTATATTTGAATAAAGAGCAATTACTTTGGACAGGCTGCAAAATTCCTGCAAAAAACATATATATGTATATTTTTGTACTATGGCCTCTTCGTCCTGATTAACATCCTTGAGCCATTGGTTAGCCTTTCAATGGAATACTATGGGCTTATTTTGTTATATGAGTCTCTTGAGTAAATGTATTGCCCAATATGCACTACAATCATTATTTTAATACCTCGCTTAACTGTGAGCGTAAAAGAGCAATACTCTACTGCTGTAATTCGGGATTATTGCTGTGCTGCTAGTTCTCCAATTGGATAATTTATTTACACCTAAGGATCATATTTTGTTACTAATGAATTAAATTGAGTGCATTGATTTACTAGAAATAACTGTTGAGAGCAGAGAACCGGCTGGTTTGAATTAAAGTAGACCCGGGTTAAGTGATGAGATGGTTAGGTCATTGCAAGATAATGAAATGGATCAGTAGTATTATGACTGCTAGCTCACAGACAGTTACTGGCATTTCAGATGCAGGAGCAAGGGATTTTTAGGGTGCCTTGATTATAATGTAAGTTGGGACAATGAAAAACTTTATTTGTTTTGTATAATTTAACCTCACCCTTCATACAGACCTAAAAAAACAGAAACACAGTTTTGGGCAGTGGGTGACTGTTGCACAGCTTAATTATTAATTTCATGAGATCACTGTTTTGTGGCAATAAAAGATGGCACACCCATGCTTTTGAATTGTTAACCTATGTGGATATAGCCAGATACTATGTGCCCCACTGGTGGGCAGTGAAGTGAACTAACTGGGTAATTATTGATCTAGATGTTGAGGCTTTGTCTGGGACCACTCTCTGATCAGACTCAGTACTCCCCTGTGGATTATCTGACAGCATCAGCTGCCTGGTGAGACATACAGTACATGAGATGCAATTACTAATGGACACGAAGGCATCATACTTCGACTCTCATTTAGTTAAAAGCCATGTCCTCTAGAATGTGTCTAGTTTAACATTTGTGTGAGAAAAATGAAATTCAAGTTCAATGTCATAATAAATTTTTTGTTGTTTTCCATGGCCACAGACTATTTGGATCACAAAAGGTATTAAAAGCACACATGAACTATAGGCGGTCAAACAGTTAATTCCCATTTCTGTTTCATGAGCCAACCCTCTATTTGTCTGTTGATGCAACACAGTTGCGGACCCTCTTCGGTCATCAAGTTAAGGTGACCTTGAGAGGTCTGAATTGGGACAGCACCGAAGGTAGCACGCCGTGAAACTTGCAGGGACATTTGCTGTGATAGTCTGTTGAGCACATCTTAGCTTCTTTAGTCCTAGATCACTGTACAAAACAATTAAGGCAGACAACAGAAGTGTTTCTTCCAGTCCGCTTGTGATTAAAGGACATACAAATCTGTGTCCAAAATATATGTTGATACTGTTAACACTAGTTTGACAACAAGTTTAATAGAAGTGGGTCACTTGGACTTGGCTGAGTGAATGGGATTGGCTCATTGCCACTGGTTCATCATGCCGACAGTGGGATCCTTGACATGCCTGTCACATTGATTTGTAAGACCAGAATATTTTAGCTGCGAGTTACAGCATGTGTGTATGTGGGCTAAATGAAAACAAAAGCACAGCAAACATCAGAGCCAAGTGTCACGCTAGGGTTCCTTCTGGCCAAGAAAGGAGTAATACAGAGAGCTGGTTTCATTTTAGCTGTGGCATGTAGTGCTGTGAAAAAACAGTGTATTTTTGCATGATGATTCATTTGTCTTATTTTAGGTAGCTAAAGGAGAATCTACATGCATGGCCGAGGGCTCTTACCTCAATTATTGCCTCATTAGCCTCTGGGCTGAAGGATTATGGGTAACCTCATAAGCCGGCCCAGCTGCCTGGGCCAAAGGTCCAAGCATGTGCGATCAGATGAGGACTACCTGAAAGAGTGCTACCAACGACGAAAAGAGTGTCAGCCTCCTCACCATGGGCAGGATAAAAACAAGGACAGTGTGGCGGAGACAGTCAAGGAGGCACAAGAACCTCATCCCAAGAGAGAAGAAGGATCTCATACACCAGTTTCTGACAAACCCCTCCACAGCTCCCCTGCTTCCACAATCAGAAGTACCAGTACGTTGGATAATGCCTGGCAGGGCACCCCTTCTCCTGTAAAAACATCACGAAATGGGACACTGACTAGAAGAACTGTTCCCCCAGAGTTTTCAAGATCTCCCTTGGCTTATCCTGACAAGACTGCTGCAGAGAGAAGGACTAGTTTTCACAGGGGAGACTCTAGAGAAGGAAGTCCCTGGTCGTGGAAGACGGTGGCATCACGGGAAGTGACGGAAGTGACAGAGGTGACTGAAACTATTGTGACTGAGATCGTGGAGGTGACAGAGTATCCAACAGGAGATAAGGGAGGGGACCCCATAATCACAAGAACTGTTCGAGTCCTGAATGGAGTTGCCCAGGAACTTGCTGAGGTTGATACAAAAAACTTTTAACATTATTAAATCACTCAATTCCTTCATTCCATCCCTTTGTTTTGTCATCTAAACTAAAATTGTGTATTTTAAAGCAATGCTTGGTCTCAATCTCTGTCCGTGGCTCGACGTTCATCTATCTACAAGTGTAATTAAAAAAAATGATGCAACCTTGTTCACTTCACAGCTCCAAGGTGATGGACACTCAAGCTCAGATCAAGAGTCCTGTGTGGATAAATGGAAGGTATGCTTTACCGTTTCATGTTCACAAAACTGATTAGATTTTGCCTTCTAAGTATTCATTCAATTAATTGATGTGGTCAATATTATGGGATGCATGATTTTCCTAAAGGAAACCAAGTCTACTTTGGCTCTGCGAAACATATCTACTGATACTGGGACGTTCCTTCAAAGCCTGGAAGCCTTGCTGACATGGGTGTGTGAAATAGAGGAGCTCACAGCTAATCAGAAGCCTCCATCTTCAGAAGTGAAAGTGGTGAAAGCACAGCTTCAAGAACAAAGGGTTTGTTTCTTATCACCTCCTTTCACACTCCATAGACACTTAAATTGCCTTGAGTAGGCAGATGGTAAACCAAAATAGTTAAGCTGGATGAAGGTATAGCAAGGTAAGACCTGTTTTGAATGAAAGTGAAAGTGCCCTGTTGAGGAGTGAGTGGGCAGAGTTTGCTTACCTGATGTTGGCAAATCTCAGAGGAGGACCCTCTGGACCCTCCGGATTATGAATGAATCATTATGAATGAATATTGAATAAATCTTGACAGTGACATTTCCATGTTTACTTCTGTCATGTGCATGCATATTAGCCAATTGTTGTTGACATTGAACATCTTTTTTTACTCTTTTGGTAATGTCATGAATCATCAACTAAGCATAATATTTTACTGTATGTTTTAGTTCCTGCTGCGCCTTCTAACAGACAGACGGAAAAGTATCCATACTATGTTGTTAGAGGGTCCTCGGCTGGTGGAGGCCCACCCAGGAGAGGAGGGGGATCAGGCAAGGGTCAAGCTCTCTGCTCTCAAACAGAAGTGGGAGTCCATACAGTGGGAGGCGGATCAAAGGTCAGCTATTACAGGCATTGTCTTCAACACACACACCTCACTAGAGCTTATTTATTAACTATATATATTCTTTGTAGGAGGGACAGTCTGGAAGGCATTCTACCAATGGCCCGACTCTTCCAGGAAGGCGTAGACAATCTGCAGCAGTGGCTGATATCTGTTGAGCAGGCCCTAGCTGAACTACGCAATGCTGAAAGAGTGATGCTGAATCTTTCAGATGCCACAGAGAGGGCTAAGGTTGGAAATGTTGACCTCTTCTTCATACTGTATTATTTATTTATTTATTATTTTATTATTATTTATACAAGTTGAACTTGACATGCAGTCATTTCTTTTCAGGCATTTACTGATGAGATTCAGGCTAAAAGTGCGGAGCTTGCAAAAGTTCAAAAAACAGGCCATGAGCTCATGGAAGTGATTTCAGGTAATAATATACCCACCAATTCATTAGGATTTCATGATGATTGCTAAACCGAAGGTGATATTTACAGGCCCTTCCTCCTTACTTTATATTACTATGTTAAATGTAAAGTGCTTTGTTACAGCTGCATCTGTTGCAAAATGCACTATATAAACAAAGTTATATCGTATCGCATGGCATCGTATCGTATCGTATCGTATCGTATCGTATCGTATTGCACTATACCAAGGATTTATGCTGTGACTGTGATTTCAGAGGAGGAAGAACACCAGGTGCAGGAGAAATTAGATGGACTTCGTATCCGATGCTCCGTGCTAAATCTGAGTAGTCTGGATGTACTACAAAGACTGGAGCAGGCTCTGGAAGCATCCAATCGCTGTACATCCAGCCAGGAGGACCTCCACCTGTGGCTGGGTCGTATTGAGAGAGAACTCTTGGGTATTGCAGGAGCACAGACATATGGCGGCGATGCAGTGCTATGTGCAGCTGAAAGACAGCGGGTAAGATCAAGCCGTTGAAAATAATGTTAACCTAAAATATCCAAGTTACTTTGTTACCAAGCTCCCCAGACATATGGTTGTCATTCCATTGAGTTCATCAACATTTGCTAATTTATCAACCAAGATTGAATCATATTAATTGCTGGACTTCACATTTTTACATTTAACTGTAATGTTCCTCTCATTTGCAAGACAGTCGAGCAAACGGAAAATACATATCTTACTAACTTCAATTATCAGTTAATTAATGCTCGGATAAAGCAGGTGGATTTAAAGTTAGTGTTACTTACAGCAGTGAAAAATGCAATACAATAGCTAGTTAAGTACTATATTAAATATAGCATTACATTGGTGAGACTAGCCAGACTGCATTCTCAATTAAATGTTAGATCCGTGGCTGTAAACTACCTCAAATATTTGGGAGAAACCAAAATGTCAGACCAACATTAAAATCATTTGGCTTGGGGGTATGTTACTTTTATAAATACTATTCATACTATTTTATATAGTTGTGTTTAAATGACCCTCGTCATATTTTTGATGACTCTATTTATGTTTTAATAGCTCGAACAGGCTGTAGTGAAAGAAGTGGCTTGGTTTAAGGATGCAGCGCTAAGACTTGAAAAGATGAAAACTGTTCACCTGGATCCTGACCTCATATCAGAACAACTCAATGAGCAGAAGGTTGTGCACATTGAACACTACTTTGATTTGTATTGTAAGAGATTTTGCATAAAGGTGCAATTTAACTAGTTCAAAGCACAAACAAATTGGGTGTTTTGTCTCCTGGGTAGATTTTGGCTGTGGAGATTCTTCAACACAGGTTCAACATTGAGAAGATGGTAAAAATAGCTGAACTCTTGCAAACATACAGCGAGGAAAGTGAAGTGTGGAATCTGCAGGTATGCACTTTAACACATAATACCTTGCTTGCAGTGTGTTGTTGGAGTTTTAAAATTGTCCTTTTATCTTTCTATGCAGACCCCATTAGATGCCTTACAGGAACAATGCGCCACCACATCAGCGACTAATTCCCATGGAGTTTTGCAGCTTGAGCATGCTCAGTCACTTGTTGTTCAGTTCTCGGAGGGCCTTACTGAGGTTTCACCCTGGCTAGATGAAACAGAAAGCCTTGTTGGGCAGCTCTCCCTCAGCACAATCAGCTTTGAAGCATTACGTGAGCAACAAGACCTTTTACAGGTAAAAAGAGCCTTCTCCACATTACATCATCATGTCTCTTTTAGTGAATAAAAAAAGTCTTTTTACCTTACATTCTGAAAGTTCAGATGTGTTATATAGAAGTAATTTTCCTGTTATCTAAATGTCAAGAGCCTTATCTCCTAAGATCCCGATTCCCAAATCAAGAATGATCAATTGTGTGCTTACACATTCCACATTAGGTAGACATAATTCTGGCTCCGCCCGGTCAGTAGATCAGCTTCTGTTGTGCCCATTTTCGCACACGCAAATCTTCAGCAAATCAGGCTGTAAGACTTTAAACTCAGTGATGTTAAACAATTTAATTCTTTTCCTCCAACTTTAAGGGTCTCAGGGAGTCAATAGCTGAACATCGGCCTTTGATCACACGCTTATGCTCCTTGGCCAAACGCCTGTTCGAGCTAAACCCAATTCAGGGAGAGGGATTTTGCTGCAAAGCCACGGAGGCTGAGGAGCGGCACAGAGCCATCAGAGAACGTGTCAGAGAGACCGCCATTGTACTTGAAGACTCCCTACCCAGATTCACTCAAGTAAGGTTCCACCAATTGTAAATTAGGATCATGCAAGTACACGTATTTGATAACAAATTTTCCAGAAAGGCAATGGCATAAACAGCACGTGGGTGTTTGAATGACAAATTGGGGCGTATCGCTTGCTCAAAGGAACAGGAATTCAGTAAACGTGCACTGGGTAGCACGTACGCCTCACAGTTAGGAGGGTGCGGGTTCGATTCCACCTCCGGCCCTCCCTGTGTGGAGTTTGCATGTTCTCCTGTGCTTTTGTCAGCCTCATTGTAACATTGCGAAGCCTTTAATATGTTTGTTTTTGTTTTAACAATTGTGGCTTGATATTCTCAGATCCAAAATAGTTTACTTTATTTAAACAATGATTATTTTATTTTCTACCACTTAACCTGATATTTGCCATGAAATGACTTGATTTGTATTTTTGCATTTTTTCTTTCTCCTTTCTTATTTGCTTTTTTTTAACACAAACAATCCTTAAATCCACAATGCCAGTTGTTTTTTAAGTTTGGTGTTAAATCCGTTTACAATGCTCAGAGAATCATTGTGTTGTTGTTGGTATGTGCAGAGTGCTATCAACCTTTTGAATTGTTTTTCCGATGTTGGATGACCTTATATAATTATATAAAAAGCCCGCGTGGGTTTTCTCCGGGCACTCCGGTTTCCTTCCACATCCCAAAAACATGCTTGGTAGGCCGATTGAAGACTCCAAATTGTCCCTAGGTGTGAGTGCGAGTGCAAATGGGTGTTTGTCTCTGTGTGCCCTGCGATTGGCTGGCGACCGGTTCAGGGTGTCCCCTGCCTACTGCCCGATGACGGCTGGGATAGGCTCCGGCACTCCCGCGACCCCCGTGGGGACTAAGCGGTTCAGAAAATGGATGGATGGATAACTATTATATAAGCAATAATGTTATCAAACCATCTGTCATCCAAATCATTAAATCCATCGATCGTCCTTTGTCAACAATGGGTGCGCGCAGCTGACGGCGCTCGCACTTCAAAATATTCCACAGGCCCATATAACGATATATAAATTAGATATCAAATAACTATTATATAAGCAATAGTATTACCAAGCCATCTGTGCACTCTAAATCATTAAATCCATCGATCAAATTCCTCGTCCTTCGTCAACAACGCCGCGCGTGCGCCCTGACGTCAGCCTCGTCGTTATTCCACAGATCTACTATATAACTATATTGTAGTGTTAACAAAGTTCAAGGAAAGACGTGGGTTTGGTAAACGGCTCTTTATTTAACAAAACAAACTTCCAGGCGTGTGGTGGCGTGGACTTCCAGCCACGGAAGTGGAAGAGAGCTCCAGAGAATAGGACCGGGCGTGCGTAAAAGCCATGACCGAGCCCCAACCACCGTCCCCGGACAGCCACCCGGCCGAGCGCCGGCCCTCGACTTCCATCCACGGAGGTGAAAGACAGCTCGGTAGAGTAGGACCGGGCGTGCGTAAAAGCATTGTCCGAGCCCCATCCACCGTCCCTGGACAGCCACCCGGCCGAGCGCCGACCCCCGACTTCAATCCACGGAAGTGAAAGAGAGCTCCGTAGAGTAGGACCGGGCGTGGGTAAAAGCCATAATAGTTTTTCAAATCTTCTGCGTCACTCCAAATCCTTAAATCCTTCAAACTCTTCGTCCGCCGTGTCACTTAGAAACAAAGCCGCTAATGATGCCGGTAGTACGTGTGGCCCTTCGTCATCTTCGTCATCCCGTGATCAATCTTTGTCCTTTATGTAAACAACCGCCGCGCCACGCCGCGTTGCGCTGCTGACGTCACTTGAAATTCAAATTACAGTAATCCCTTGCTACATCGCGGTTCGTTTATCGCGGTTTAATATTATTTTTTTTTTGAACATTTTTTGAAAATAAAACACATATAAGTCGCTCCTTATTATAAGTCGCCCCCCCACCCAAACTATGAAAAAACCCGCGATTTATAGTCCGAAAATTACGGTAATTACTCTGTATTGAATATGAAATGTATTTTGCAATTAGATTAACAGTACTAGTATGTACTTGGATGGCATGGTGGGGTACTGGTTAGCACGTCCGCCTCACAATTCAAAGGGTGCAGGTTTGATTCCACCTCCGGCCCTCCCCGTGTAGAGTTTGCATGTTCTTCCCGTGCCTGCATATGGAGGTTTTCTTCAGGCACTCTGGTTTTCTCTCACATCCTCAAAAACATGCATGGTAGGCAGATTGAACACTCTAAATTGCCCGGAAGTGTGAGTGTGAATGCGGATGGTGGTTCATCTCTGTGTGCCTTGCGATTGGCTGGTAACCGGTTCAGGGTGTCCCCCGCCTACTGTCCGATGACTGCTGGGTTAGGCTCCAGCACGCCCGCGACACCTGTGAGGACAAGCGGTACAAATAATGGATGTACTAGTATATAAGTTGTGTTACGAATAAAATATTTTGTTATGCATGTAATTTGCCTAGGAAATCAGAGCAAAAGTTCAAGTGTTACATTGTATTTTGTTGCAATATTAATGCAACCATTTTAATTTCTTTAGCTGAATGAGAGGATGGTTCTTCTCAGAGAAAGTCTTGACCGCCTGCGCAGTCACATCCAGAGTCCAACACCTCTTCAGTGTCTGACCCAGAGGATTCAGGAGCAACTGCATGACAGCAAGCACTTGCTGTCTGAACTATCCAAATTGGAGCTCAGCCTCACAAGTGTCAAGACACAGGCACAAGACTTGCTGACTAACACAAGGGCGGCAGGAATTATATCCCTCGACACAGGTGATAATCATTGCTTGAATGTTACCTCTTTACATTCCTTACAGACAGAGATGTTGCCTTAATCCATGTCACAGTCATCTACTCACAGTGGCGGAGCTAGACTTTTATCCTTTGGGGTCAAGGGGTAGCCAAGGCTAGCTTAGTGGTCCGCCAAGCAAAAAAAAAATGTTTTTTTTTTAAATATCTAAAAGTCAATTATCTGGCCTGGCGCCTACGGGGGGGCGTTCATGCACATTTAAGTGTGTGGGAGGGCAGTGTCTCTTCGGCCTCCTATCTAGCTCCGCCAGTGTCTACTCATATTAATATTCCATACTTGCTGTGTCACTGCTTCTCACCACGAACTTTGTGACATCTTTACAATGCTAGCAATCCAGGAGCAAGTCTCGACTCTTTCCCAGCTGTTGGATGAGACGCATAGTCAGGTTCAAGAAAGGGGAAGCTGGTTGCTCAAACTACTGAATCTATCCATGACGTTTTGGAGTGATGTTGCTGAGGTCACCGCAGCTCTCAGTAATGCTCAGCAAGCAGTTTTGGATCTTAATGCAAGCCAAACGGACTGTGAAACAATCCGCCAGTGCTTAGAGACCATGCAGGTTGGCTACTGAAATCTTAAGCCTTACAGTGTTACAAAACACAAATTTTGACACAATTATTCTTTAAATCTGACATCCAACAGACACTCAGGGAAGACATTGACACTTTGCAAGGAGATTTAGACACCCTTGGTGTTCTCGGAATGGATCTGATGTCAGCATGTGGGGACACGGACAAACCGGATGTCACAAAAAGCTTGGATGAAGTAAGGAGTATGATTAAATTTATCATTTGTGATGATATGAGATGTAATGAGAACAACAATGTGTTTGACCTTTTTAAGCTTTATTGCCTGTGGAACAATTTGAGTAAATTATGGAACGAATGCCATGAGAAGCTAGAGGAGTCCTTCCAAATGTCCTTAAATTACCAAGACACTATGCAGGTATGTATATGATTATGGATCTTTTGTGTTTAATAAAGGAGCAGGTACTAAATATTAGTATATGTTTATTCATGCATCTTGTTCAGTATGAAGATTAGTCAGTCAGCCTAACATTTTACATTTTAGGGACTTTTTGAGTGGTTGAAATCTGCAGAACTGAGGTCGACTGAAGAGTTCATGGTTGGAACTGACCTAGAATCAGTCAAAGAGCAGCTGCGTGAACTCAAGGTGAGGATTCACTATGATATGTAGCGCGAGTAGCAGGCCCCACTACATATCACTAGTTGATTAATTCTGTTATTTGTGTTTCTCAGGAATTTAAGCGAGAACTGTACCAGAAGAAGATTGAAATAGAAAGCCAAAACCATCGCTTTGTATTTCGATCGTCACCAGGCTCAGTCTCACCCCTGTGTGACTTTCGACTGCGTTGGGACAATCTGGAGTCAGAAACTGTCAACAGACAGGTGAGCGAGTGTTTGGCTTGCTACTTTTTTTGTTTGCAGATGTATTTTTTTATATACTTTTTTGTTTGCAGCATCAACTGGAGTGTGCTCTACTGGGTTTGGGACAGTTCCAACACACACTGGATGAATTACAGACATGGCTTGCCCATACTGCTGAACAATTGCGGGGCAAAAAAACAATTAGCATCGACCTGCAGGCTTGTGAAATAGAGCTGGCCAAACATAAGGTTGGTGATGAGATAATAATGTTCAATAGTGAAAATGCCTGCAAAAGAAAGTCGTTGTGGCAAACATCTCTCAAATTGCAAACAATAAAACCTCAAATGATAAAAAGAAACATACATGTACTGTTTCCTGAAAAAGTTATGTTTGCACAAATTTGTCCACATAAATATGTAACAAAAATTTCCAGATATAATCCAAGAACAAGCTCATGACATTAACTATGGAACGTCTCTCTTTTCTTACAGGTGTTGCGTAATGATGTCATGTCTCACGTTCGCACAATGGAATCTTTGAACCAGGCAGGCAAGGAGTTGCTAGAAGTTGGGTCCGGGGACTGTGCACATAGTCTTCAGTCTCGACTGGACCAACTCAGTGAAAGCTGGGAGTTTGTTTGTTGTGAAACTGAACGTTATCAGCTGGAGTTAGAGAACAGACTCAGTCAGGTAATGATTTTCAATTGTAAGTGTATAATTACGGGGTACCGTCTGTAAAGGAGCTCGATATCCCATCACCATGATTTTTACGAGATCTCCTTTTTGGGTTACCAATAACATGATTGTGCACCTTTACTCAAGTAAAATACATTTTATGTGATCTTTTGCAGGTGCAAGATATTACAATGGAAATTCAAGACCTCCTGCAGTGGTTGGACAACACAGACATCAGGTTGCCATCTTCCAAATCCATGTGGGGAATGCCAGAAACAACCACTGAGAGGCTGAATGCTCATTTGGTGAGACACACAAACTATTTTACAAACTTTGTAACTCAAAGTGAACCTACTTGCTTTGTTCTGCACACTTGTAACAGGAATTATGCAATGAGACAGAGTCAAAGCTTCACACCTATACAGATGTGAAAAATGCCATTCAAAGAATGCTGGAAAGCAGCAATGTTGTGCCAGGATCAAGTACAGAACACAGCCTGTCCATAATAGAACAAAAGTGGTCTTCCGTGTACAACAAAGTTCAGGAGCGAAAGGTCTCTCAACTCTTCCGTTCTGCTTCATCCATTATTAATCTTAATGATTAAGACATGATACAGTTGTGTATTGTTTTTTTCCCCCCTTTTTTTAGGCAAAGCTTATGAAAGGCTTGAAACTGGCCAAGGAATTCCACAGTGACGTCCAGGACCTTCTCACCAAGATGTCCAAGTGTAAAGAGTCTAGTGGACTCCTCACACCTCCCAGCTTTGTTCTGGACACAGTTTATAACCAACTACAAGATCACAGAGTAGGATGTGTTTTATACGTCATTCTTCTTGTTGTTTTTCAGCATGACTTGATGTAATAACTGTTTATTGTTGAATTTATACATATCTGTAAAGACGCTGGTGGATGAGGTGAATGGTTATGGGGAGAAGAAGACCACGGTAGAGAGTGCTGGCAGTAGACTTGCTGCGCTTAGCAGGAAAGAGGATTGTGATGTCATTCATAACCTCATCATGACTGTCCAGGATCGCTACAAAAAACTACAGCGGTGTATTACCGAGAGAGGCATTGCGCTAGAGGAGGTCAAAAAGAATGCCAAACAGGTAGAGGTTTTTTTTTTATATTTACAATCACCAACCATTATAAGCATTAACCTTGAGTGTGAAACATGGCATCCCATTTTGAACTGACTGACTGTTACCTCCACTCTATTTCAGTTTAATGAATCTTGGCGCCTCCTGGTGGACTGGATGTTTGAGGTAGAAGAAACCTTAGACAACCATAAAGAGATTGCACAGTCACATGAGGAGATTAAACAACAACTAACTGAGCAGAAGGTGCGGTTTGCGTTTAACAACAGTTTTGTCATTTGTACATGTTCACCGATCCCGATCATTTTCTTTAGGAGTTCCAGAAAATGCTTAGATGCAAGAGGCCAATGTATGAAGCGACGCTAAAGAGTGGCCGCAAACTTCATGAACGAGCTCAAAGTAGCTATGACCAACAGCACCTGGAAAACCTCCTGGCTGAATTGAAAGACTCCTGGGACACCATCAATGGAAAGTCAATGGAGAGGTATCAAGATACGTTGTTGTTGGCAGGAGAATATTAAGTCCTAAGTTTAAAACTTACTTATGTTTTTCTACTTGCAGACAACACAAACTAGAGGAAGCGTTGCTGTTCTCAGGAAGGTTCACTGATGCTCTTCAAGCTCTGAATGGCTGGCTTTATAGAGCTGAGCCCCACTTAGCTGAGGATGTTCTTGTCAGTGGAGACAAGGACATGGTCAACAATTTGATAGACAAACATAAGGTAAGGCAAGAAAACTGAATTTTGACATTACTAGTTCCATGTTCTGCGAAACACATTGTATTTTTAACTACAGTATATCAAATTCCCAAGAATCACCTCCTTTCTTGTTTTGCCCCGATGATCATAATATTTTCATTTTTGTTCTGACTCTGAAACCTTGAGAACTGATTTGGAAGTAACGTTGTCATTTTCATCCCAACGCAGCTGAGTGCTTTCTATTGGCTGACACACTTTCATTCACATAATGATGCCCTCTCAGAAATTATTTTATTTCATATGCATTTTATTAGTGTCGCAATTTCGCACATTCTCATCATTGTTCTTGTGTAGGCATTTCAAAAGGAGCTGGGGAAGCGGGCAGGGTGCATCAAGACCCTGAAACGCTCTGTAAAGGACCTGACCAAGAGCAGTACGGCTGATTCCCACTGGCTGCTGGAGCAAATGGATGAACTGGAGGGCCGCTGGGAGGTGGTGTGCAGGCTGTCAGTCGGCAAACAGGACAGACTTGAGGCTGCACTTCAGCAGGTAGTTCAAGCTTTGTATTAGTAACTTTGTGCTATGCGATACTTCATAAATGTTGATAGTATTGCTAACTTTCATATCTTGATCTTTGTTCTCTTGAGGCTGAGAAGTTTGATGGCCTTGTCCACTCGTTCATGGAGCGTCTCAGTGAGGTGGAGAGGCTTTTTAAATACGGGGTCATACCGGAAGAAGAAGAAAGTTTGCTTGCCTTCCACAAACACAATGAGGTAAACACTGTTTACACAGGTCAGAGCCATAAAATAAGTCTGATTAGGATTAGTGAGCGACTCAATGAAGTCTGGTAATGGGAACTTTGTCGCCCATGATTGTATTCGTAGATCATTAAAAAATGTAATACATTCATGAAAAATTGACTTTTGCGTACTTTTCCACAGGAAACAATGTTTACCTTAAAAACGCAATCAGCAGAGTTGGAGAAGATCCAGTGTCTGGGTCAAAAGATCCTCTCCTCTTGTCATCCAGACTCAGTCGTAACCCTCAAGTCTTGGATGGGTGTCACCAAGACCCGCTACGAGGAGGTGAGCGATCTGGTGCCAGCATAATGACAATGACACATTCATTCTTCAGTCAATGATTTGCCAGTTACACTTAGTACAGGTACAGTATTCCTCATTAGAGAATCCCTTTTGTGCTTTTCTGAGATAGGTTCTGACATGGGCCCAGCAACAAGGCTTAAGGATCCAGACGACTTTAGCTTTACTGGAGGAAGAGAGAGCGGAAGTCCAGAGGCTGTTGGAATGGATCTCCTCAGCACAAGAAGCTCTCAGTATCAGAGATGAAGAGCCTGTGCCTGAAAACACAGAGCAGAACCAAGAACTTATTGAGCAGCACTGTGTATGTGTTTTACCATCATGTAAAGAAGAAAGGTGCCTAACCCTTTACCACGTCAGCTAAATGTGATTTCTTCCTGCAGGTATTCATGGAGGAGCTCAATAAGAAGCTACCAGAAGTTGAACATGCAACAAAGTCCTGCAAACGCAAAAGTGTTTCAAAACATCAGGTTTCACCCTTCAAACGAACAATCATAAGTAAGGACACCACTGTTAATGTGCCACACATAAAGCAATATCAACAAATTGTGTTTAGAATTTATTCGACTTCCACGCTTTGTCTACCCAGAGAGGCGGAGCACTCTAAAGTTGCAGCCTACAGCACCACTCCCCCTGGAGCACCTTGACCCCCAGACCCCACTGCTCAGTCGGCTGGTCAGTCAGTGGCAGAAACTTTGGCTCCTGGCGGTAGCAAGACAAAAACATCTTGAACAACACCAGCAAAAACTCAAAGAGGTCATTGTGTTTGTTGAGAATGAAACAAGTACACTGTTGGAAGAGTCCAATGTGTATGGACCCATTGTGATTATTTTTTTATTAATTTTGATGTGACATTAAGCCCTGTATTTTTGCTTTTTTTTTATTTAAATACAGATTGAAGAATTTGCCAACTTTGACTTTAATATTTGGCGAAAACGTTACATTCAGTGGATAAGCCATTTGAAGTCTCGCATCCTAGATGTATTCCGCAACATTGATCGGGATCAGGATGGACGCATCAGCCAGAAAGAGTTCATCGACTACGTCCTGGCTTCGAGTAAGACCTGCTGGCGCTTCTCTTTTGTTGTTTTGTGTACTAAAAAATTCATAAATTACCAATTATGAATCAAAAATGACCAGTGAATGTGATGCTGTTTACAGAACAGAAAACCAGACAAATTTGCGACTGTGTCTGATTACTACTATTTAATAAAGTAATGAAAAACTTTTCAGAAGTCACTCTGAAGCCATTGCACCAAAGGACATGTAAAAATGTGCTTTTACAAATTAAATGCAATCATTTTTTTGACTCATGTGCTCCATTGTCACCAACATCATGTCCATAAAACGTTTCTGTACCGCGAGTATTTAATTGTATTATTATTACTTCCCTGTATCAACTGACCTCCCTCCCCACCCCATTCACTGCAGAATTCCCCACCAACTCGCTGGAGATGAATGCAGTTGCAAACATTTTTGACATGAACAGTGATGGTTTCATTGATTATTATGAGTTTGTGAGTGCGCTGCACCCCAGCAGAGATCCTTACAGGAAAACTCTGGACGCAGATCAAATCAACGAAGAGGTACATTGCTTACTAGTGAAGAAATTACTTGCCGTGACTCAAATGGTTCACATACTTTTGCATTTTTCTTTTTGCAGGTGAGCCGTCAGGTATCACAATGTAATTGTCCCAAGAGGTTTCAAGTAGAGCAGATCAGTGCCAACAGATACAGGGTGAGTTATGTTTCTTTTTGCCTTACAAGAAATATGTTTGACAGTGAATTGTCATTGCAAGTTTTCAATTGTGTGCAGTTTGGAGATTCCCAACAGTTGCGGATGGTGCGTATGTTGCGGAGTACACTGATGGTCAGAGTGGGAGGAGGCTGGACTGCTTTGGATGAGTTCCTGGTGAAGAATGATCCCTGCAGAGGTAAGGTTACTGCAAACTGGACTTGTCTCAATAGCATTTTTACTTTAAGGTCACAGTTTGATGACAGAATGCATCAATAAACATATCAAATGCATTTATAAAGATAAAGAAATATAGCAAGTCATTAATTTAAATAATAGTACGGTAGTATCAAGGTTGTTTTAAGTTCCAAGCATCAATCACAAAAGATGGTTGTAGTTCCCAACCGATTACCACTAAACTTTGTGGGAAATGAACAAACCGTTACATTTCGGTGCAGATCATGTATCAAGAAAAACAGCAAGTTCAACAAATCTTTTATTTATATGAAAACTTGACAGAAAAAAACAACAACAACAAAAGATCCTTATTACAGCCTACAGGTGGTTTCAGGAAAGGTCTGCAATATATTGTACAGTGTTGACCTTGTTTATGTTTGTGTGCAAACTTGTTGGAACCTTTCTGCTAAACAAAAGATATGCTATGGTCAAAGAAAATAAGAAGATGCATCGAAACCTTGAAACTGTGGTCTAATGAAAAATACAAATGACCTGAGAATGAACAAAATCAGACATTGGATATGTTTAGCCTCGGTGTGAGGGGAACAGATATGCACTGTGAGCAAAATAGCTGAGAACAACATTATCATTGATTAGAGGTGAACTCAAATGTAAATGTGCATGAGAGTTTATAAGGCACCATCAAAATATTGAATTAATGATTAGTTTTGTCAGACCTATTTCATTATTATTATTTTTATTACATTTTAGGGACTGTAATTCAAAAGCAATGCTGTGACTGTCATTAGTTGGATTTGTCTACTTTGTTCATCATTACTTTTGTCTTTAGTTATTTCTGTGACAATTAAGAAATTCTTAAATGGGTAACAACGTTCTAAAAACTGCACTTTTCCCACAGTAAAAGGTCGGACCAACCTGAAGATCAAGCAAAAGTACTTATCTCCTACAGCGAGCACATCGAAAGGTTTGACTGTCAGCAGGTCCAACTCAAGCCTCAGTCTCTATAGCAGCGCCTCCGCCCCCACCAGCCCCATGACACGCAAGGCAAGCTATGACTTACTCACACCTTTGCCACCTTTGATTTGTGCATTACCACTTCATGTTAAATATTTTGTACTTCACAAATGACACCTGACTAGCAAGTCTTGCTTTTCAGGCTTTACTCCGCCGAAGTTTTTCAGGCGACCGTTGCATACGTCCACGAAGTTCCATTGCTGCATTAGGGTCTGAACTCCTGTTTGTCTCTACAGAAGGCCACAACTCTCTATCACCATCAGGTCAGGCAATAACCTTTTATCTCAAGTGACTGCATATGCAGTCTATTCTTTATACAATATATCACTTTGTTTTCATTCTTTCTCATCCTCCAGAAGAAGCTGAGAGGCTGCTCCCTACATGATTGCCTCTGCCTTCAAGCTCCACGTGTGCACTAAACCCAAACAGCCTTATGGCCCTGAATCACAGACATACTGATAAGTAGAAATGTGGTCGAACACAAAATGCAGACCCTGAAAAATAACAACAGAAGGTCAAGATATAGAAAGATCTGCAGCTTTGGAGTGTCTGTTGAAACTCTCCAAGTGTGAAGAATCAAACATGTTCACGCTCCAGTTGGAATTTACACATAAAATATAAATGGACACTGGAAGGTTTTGTAAATGTTTTGCATGGAAACTTAATGCATGGTTGCCTTATGATCATTTTTCACCCTTAGCAATGTTTACTGATTTTTATATTATCAGAATCAGTAAGTATGCTGTGTAGTAATCGTCTGTTTAACCTAATAGTGTACAATGCTCAGTTGCGAACATTTACTGCCATGGAAAAAAAAGTATGTTTTGTTTGTCCACTGAGAATCCAAAAACACAAATACCAAAACCACTATTAATTTGCGAGGATACAGTATGTTGGTCCTCAATTGTACAATGTAAATTGTTTTTTGTGGGGGTTTGTTTTTTTGCTGCTGCAAAGATGATATTTTTGGCAGGGCCACAACCTTATATCATTTACGGTTTCTGAGGCCGTGCGTTTAAGTGATCTTGCATTGTTTTTAATGCTTTTAGGAGTGTCATCATTGAAAATTGTGCATCCAACAAATGCAATGACATTTTGAAAAGTCGACTATTTTGTCAGGATTGTTTTTAAGTGGGGTTTCATGGAACATTGCTGTGAATGTGTTGATCTGATATTTGCTTTTTATTGCAGTAAATGTTTTTGTTTTTTCTTGAATTTTCTTCACATACAAGCACTTTCTTACTACATTACAGGTTGATTTATTAGCAAAAAATTTAGTAGTTATGAGATACATGTTAAAATCTGTTTTTGTACATAGCCATCAAGTCTGTTTTCCAAAAAATACAATTCAGAATTGACAGTATATTTTTTTTGCTTGTCTAACTAGCAACTTGTACCAAAAGTGCATCTTGTTTCTTGTTTTTCCTTTCTGTAGTGTGGAATGTCTCTTACGGTCAGCTCACATGTAAACAACACAATTGTGCACTGCTTTATTGCTCGTTTTAGTATGTGATAAATGAAAGATACCAAGCAACTTTATATAAATTAAAATTTTCTTTTGGGGTACTGTCTATCCATGACAATTAAACAAGCTGGTCAGTGAGAGCGCAATACATTTTTGCTATCGCAGCATAAATGCACCATTTTATGTTCTTGTTTTTCAGATCTGGTATTGCAGACAGAAGGTGAAATATAGTAGGGTTGAGTCTATGCAGTTGAATTGATTCATTAAATATTTTTAAGCATAGAATACGCCTTTTGGCCTCAATTTGTTTGTGTTGGGATATGGGATATATTGTGGAGAAATAACATTTCAACTCAATTACTATGCACCTTTAACTTAATCTTTACATGTTCCTGTATTCAGCACTCTTTACGATGTCCAATTTTGGCGACCTCTCAATTTAGGTCACTAATCATTTTCTGTTGAAGTGCACCAATAAATGAATAATTTGTTACAAAATTCAAATATTGGTTGTGATTATTGCCTCAATATGATTCTAGTATTAAACAATCACATTGTAAGTCACTGATTTTGCTGTATTTTCTATCCCAAAAAGTTATTTGTTTGTTTTTCATGCCATCAGTTGCCATGTTTTGCCATCACGTCAAAGTAATAGTAGTATTACTTGCAGTTGTAGTTATAGTGGTAGTACAGGCTGCAATAGAGTAACAGTGCTAGTGTTATGTGAAAATGTAGGCCATATATGCATGCATAGACCTCTGTTGTGCATATTATATAATCATCAAGTCTCAGTGGGAGAAATTTGATCTGTGGATCCTCATCTCAGTTTGCTATCCCGCTGTCAATCTTTCTACAAACAGTCATACTGGTTCAAACACAGCAGTTTTCAAAAGAAAGCAGTGTATTGTTCTTAGAAATTACTGACCATGACCCAGATCAGAACAACACCCTGCTGCTAGGTTTTGTCAAAGCAAGTTGGCTAGCCTGTGATCTCTTTGGCTCATGTATACTATACGGGATGATAAATTGGAAAAGTTGATTAGATCCGGCCGTAAAAATGCCTCAAGAGGAAGTTAACAATGTTATTTACAATATATATAATATAACTACTTGAAGCACAAATACACAATAAATATTTTTTATTCAAGCAGACAAATTCTAGCTGGAATAGAATTGATGCCATTCTCAAGGACTTAGAAAGCAAATTGGCATTTTTCCTTCAATACGTTCCACTCCTTATATTTTGGAATTAAATCCACTCTCCAATCCATGCCTCCACACTGAACTAATGACATTACCTTGAATGGGATCATAAACAGAACTCTAGCTTTTAGGGTACGGCACAACAAATCTTATTAATGCGGTTTAGGTTCTAACAATTTGTTTTTATTACTTTGTACATTCCCCTGGTACTGAGATTTTAATTTGCTCTCTCCATGTCTTTTTCTCACTTCCCGAATTCCCTTCCTCCACCCAGACATGTTTTCTCTGACTGGTTCACAGCCATGACTCCTGGCTCAGCCCTCTGCAGTCACATGACAATATTGCAGAAATCCAGATTAGTAAAACACTGGAGTCAAAGGGAATAATGAATACTCTACTGAAACACCAAAAGGCCAACACAGATTCGCTGCGCATTGTCTTAACGGCTGTATATTTGTTGTGAAACCTTTTACTAATGCTGACTCACCGTTTTCATATCCACAGGCAGGTAGGTTAGTGTTTGATATCCTTTTGCAATGATTACAAATAATAAGTAGAAAATAAATAATTAATTACAAAATATTATGAATTGCAAAATATTTCATAATTATTATTGTTGGAATTTCATTGTAAACTGATTTTTTTAACTTATTAAATGAATGAATGAACAGGAAGCCCATCAAGCCTTTTTAGTCTGTGGGACTCATAAGGTAGTTGATAAATACAGGCTGGCCAAACAGCCAAACAATGTTTTGTAACTGAAAAAAAATATATAGTTATGAGAGTTTTAGTAACAGTTGCAAATTGAGAAACTTGTAGCACACTTACTATGATGTTTAAAATAGAATTTTGCCCGTTTTCTGTTTTTTTTCTCCATTAACCCCGTTTTCCGTGGGAAGCTATGTTTTTCTGTCTTTTTTGAGGGGGAAATGTACAGGGAAATAAATAAATAAATAAATAAATGGTTGAAATAATAAATCAATACATGAACAATAAATAAATAAAACAAAACATTTTTCTCTCTCATAAAATGGCAAATATACTTTTGAGCCCATCTGTTGCCCGTCCCTGATATAGAATGTTGTTTTGTGAAGTTTATTCCATTCAATATTTTTTTGTGTTTTTTGAGGGGATTATAAATATCAAAGTCAAAGTCAAAGTCAGCTTTATTGTCAATCCCTTCATATGTCAAGACACACAAAGAAACCGAAATTCCGTTTCCTCCATCCCACGGTGACGAGACATACAAGTAGGCGACACAAAACAAAAACAAGAATGCCCAAACCATAAATAACAAATAATAAATAAAATAAAATAAAATGAGCGATGAATAAATAACAGACCCATTTAATATGAGGGGCAAAACCGAGCCAGTGTGCATACAGCAAGAACAGGACGCTACGCTGAAAGGGGGAGCGAGTTCAGGATCCTAACAGCCTGGAGTACGAAGCTGTTGGAAAGTCTGGTAGTGCGGGAGCGCAGGCTCCTGTACCGCCTCCCAGAGGGCAGAAGTTCAAACAAAGAGTGAGCGGGGTGACTCACATCACTCACAATCTTGGTCGCCTTGCGAGTGAGATGGGAGGTGTAAATGTCCTTCAAGGAGGGGAGAGAAGCACCAATAGTCTTGCTAGCCGTTTTCACAATGCGCTGCAGGGCCTTCAAGTCCTGGTCAGTGCAGCTGCCACCCCAGACAGCAATACAGCTGGAGAGGACGCTCTCAATGGTGCCGCGGTAAAAAGTAGTCATGACGGCCGGAGGAGTCCCCGCTCGCCTGAGTTTCCGAAGGAAGTACAGGCGGCGCTGGGCCTTCTTCGCCAGCGACGCGGTGTTGGTGGACCAGGAGAGATCCTCACTGATGTGCACCCCCAGGAACCTGGCGCTGCTCACTCTCTCCACCACAGCACCGTCGATGGTCAGCGGCAGGTGTTGGGCGTGACCCTTCCGGAAGTCAACGACAATCTCCTTGGTCTTGTCGACGTTCAGCAGGAGGTTGTTGTCCCTGCACCACGCGGTCAGAAGGTCAACCTCCAGCCTGTATTGAGTCTCGTCTCCCTTGGTGATGAGACCCACCAGAGTCGTGTCGTCAGCAAACTTCACTATGCGGTTGCCGCTGCAGGTGGCAGCGCAGTCATGCGTCAGGAGGGTGAAGAGCAGCGGACTGAGCACGCAGCCTTGGGGGGCTCCTGTGCTCAGCGTGATGCTGGCGGAGATCTTGTCGCCAACACGTACCACCTGTGGCCTCTGACAGAGGAAGTCCAGTAGCCAGTTGCAGAGGCCGGTACTGAGGCCCAGCTTGTCAAGTTTGCTGATGAGACGCTGCGGCACAATGGTGTTGAAGGCAGAACTGAAGTCCACAAACAGCAACCTCACATACGAGTCCTTCCCCTCCAGGTGGGTGAGGGCCGAGTGGAGGGCAGAGCAGATGGCATCCTCAGAGGACCGTTTGGCTCGGTACGCAAACTGGAAGGGGTCAATGGTGGGGGGGAGAACTGACCGGATGTGCTCCAAGACAAGCCGCTCAAAGCACTTCATGACGATGGGCGTAAGTGCCACGGGGCGGTAGTCATTGAAGCAGGACGGAGCAGGCTTCTTCGGCACAGGTACGATGGTGGCTGCTTTGAAACTCGACGGGACGATGGCCTGCTGCAGGGAAGTGTTAAAGATGTCCGTGAAGACACCCGCCAGCTCACCAGCGCAGTCCTTCAGCGCTCGACCCGGGATGTTGTCCGGGCCCGCCGCCTTACGGACGTCGATAGCGGCAAGCGTCCTCCTCACGCTGTCGGCGGAGAGGCACAGGGGCAGCTCGTGGGAAGGGGGAGTGGCCTTCAGCGGGCAAGTGCTGTTCTGAGCGTCGAAGCGAGCAAAGAAGCGGTTGAGGTCATCGAGCAGACGGACGTCGCCATCACAGCTCTGCGGCGCGGGCTTGTAGTCCGTGATGGTTTGAATGCCCTGCCAAAGGCGCCGTGCGTCCCTGCTGTCCTTGAAGTGGGCGGTAATTTTGCCCGAGAACGCCCTCTTCGCTTCTTTGATGCCCCGGGACAGGTCGGCCCTCGCAGTCCTCAAGCCAGCCTCATCCCCCGCCCGGAAGGCTTTGTCCCTGGCCCTCAGCAGCCTGAAGACAGCCCCCGTCAGCCATGGCTTCCGGTTTGCCCGAGTGACGACGGATACTGAGTGTGTCACATCATCAATGCACTTCCCGATGTAGGAGGAAACAGAGTCAGTATACTCCTCAATGTCCGCCCGACCGTCGCAAGTGGCCGCCCTCCTAAACACGTCCCAGTCGGTAGAGCCAAAGCAGTCACGAAGCGCATCAGAGGCACCCTCAGGCCACACCCGCACCCGCTTGCGAACTGGTCTGGATGTTCTCACCTTTTGTCTGTATGCGGGCAAAAGCATAACAGTGAGATGGTCAGAAAGTCCAAGATGGGGGAGGGGGGCGGCTTTGAAAGCTCCTTTATGCGAAGAGTAGACCAGGTCCAGGAAGCTGTCGCCACGCGTAGGAAAATCAACATGCTGGTGAAGCCTCGGAAAAACAGACTTCAGATTCGCATGATTAAAATCCCCAGCGAAGATGGTGAAACCGTCAGGGTGCGCTGTCTGTTGGTCACTGACAGCCTGGTACAGTTCACTAAGAGCCGCGACCCTGTCGCCTCCGATGTTGGAAGGCGGGATGTAAACCGCGACCAGCAGAATCGCGGTAAATTCCCTCGGCGGTAAATATATAAACAAATGAATAATAAATAAATAAATAAATTTAACTAATTAACTAACTAACTAACTAACTAACTAACTAACTAACTAACTAACTAACTAACTAACTAACTAAATAAATAACAAAAATTAGTTTGAAATATAAAACAAAGCCTTTTTGTCTCCCATAAAATAGCAAATATACTTTAGAGCCCATGTGTTGCCCGTCACTGATATAGAATGTCGTTTTATGAAGAGTAGTCCATTCACGTGCTTTAGTTTACAGTCAGATTTGTCACGTCCAATATGGCAACCACCTTCTCGTATCGCTGTAACGGACCAATATCCTCAAGGTTGTTAATGTTCTATGTTGACGTTGCTAGTGTTCACAGTATGGCATGTACGCATGTGCAGTTAGTTAACAGTTACAGAACGTATAATCAAAGCCGGCCAGCACGCGCACGCACGGCAAACGCGCGCACTGCCATAGAGTAAAGTCATAATAGTGGGAAGACAATTTGTTGGAACAGCGTGAGAATTCTGTGTGACAAGGTAAACAGATAGATTTTTGTTGTTGTAATTAGGTTTCTGCGACTGGATTATTGTGGCATTATTCTAAGGTTTCAAAGTCACTGAGTATGCCGCTATCTTAATATAGCCCTCTGTTGTTTTTAAAAAAATGTATGGCTTCATCATATTATTGTTAATTATGTCTGTTGATTCTGTTGAACTCTATAAAGGTTAACATTATGGCTATTTAACTTGGCGAGTATATCCACGTACTGCTTTATATGGACGCAGTGTGTTGAAGTTCATGGCATCCTTCACCGGAGGAGGAGACAAGGTCAAGCACAGGAGATTAAGTTATTTTCGTTGAGTTTGGCCAGTGTTTTGAGTATCTTAAGCATTTGATGCACTAAATAGACAAAGATAAGAGTATTTTGAAATTGAAGCATTGGTTTTACCATTATGAAACCCAGTTCAAGTGCAGTATAAAAAAAAAGGAAATCCAATGAAAAGGTATTGATAAAAAATATTAGACTGTTAAGCCAATTTCAATATCATCCCAGGTAGACAGAATGCAGTTGTAAATGCTAGTTTTATGAATCAGTTATTGCCTTGTGAACGAAATCAGGATGTGTTGTTGCAATAAATGTGTTGAGTCATTTGCTTCACTGTGGAGAAATCCCTTTGCAGAGTTGTTTTAATTCTGTAAGTAATAATATTATATAGTATAGGGTGTAAATTGTCTATTTAACATCATGCTATTGCATCTCAGTTTGATTTAAATCTTGACTTTTACCTAGCAACTTCAAAGCATTATTTCTTTTCATTCAAAGGTGTTATTTATAGTAGATAATAATGACATCGGCATTGTTTCTTGAGTCTTCAAATGTGTTTTATTTACACTACTCTGCATCATGTGACAGACACATACATGCAGGAGATATTTTTAATGTGTGTGGGCGGGGGCGAGAATCATTCGCCCGGCATAGTCCAGCGCTGCAGCTTTGTTTTGCTTTCAAAAAATAAAGACAACGTTTTCAGAATCTATCTCTTCACCGTCAATAGCGCTTGTGCAATATGTATTTGTTAATGTTGTGAGAAACTACAGTCAAACCTCGGTTTTCGACCACAATCCGTTCCAGAAGGCGGTTCGAGAAGTGAATCGGTCGAATTCCGAATCTATTTTTCCCAGTACAAATAATGGAAAAAAATTAATCCGTTCCAAGACAAAAAAACCCGTCTTTTTTAAGCATTTTTCCATTGGCGCAATTTTTGTCCGATCGCGCAACTGCAGTGCACCGCCGAACGCGCAACCGTAGCGCGCCGCCGACCGCGCAACTGCACCGCGCTGGTCGCATTATTGCGTGAGTGAACGATTCGTTCAAAAGAAGGAATCTTTTCAGTGAACAAGAGTGATCGAATCACTTCATGAAGTGATTGGTTTTTTTTTCAGTTCATATGACTTCAACCAGTAGGCGCATTGAAGCTGGTGCCACCTCGCCGTAAAACAAAACGAAGAAGAAAATGACGTAACTTTCCGTTCACGAACGAGTCCAGTTCACCAACTGAACGGATCTGTGAGTGAACGAGTCAGTGAGTGAGTGATTTGCATTTCCAGTTCATCGCGAGAACGGATCAGTGAGTTAATGGGTGAACTGCCTTCCCGTGCATCAACGGATCAACGTGTTGCGTCTCCTGGCGTGAACTATGTAAGCCAGAATGTAGATTTACGATTTGCCAAGGAAAGAAAGAACCACTCACTGAAACACTTCTTTTATGCGCGTTTTCCCCAAGCTGACGGCTAACTTTATTGCATGAAGGGATGCGCCGTTATGCAACGAGGAGATTATGCTTCTCTTTGGGTAATCTTGATTTTATAACACTTATAGTAGTTTTTAAATAACGTGTATGCATATATACGCCTAAATATTGTTATCCAATATATCTACTGCAATTTCACATTAGATTGCTGGTTTGAAATTTACTTTTATTATTATTATTATTATTTTAATAAATATTAAAACCTGTTAAAACTTGTCTGGTGTTTTATTCCTTTTTATTTTTTTGGGCATGAAAACAAAAATCTAACATTTGGTTAAATGCTTTATATGACAATATGTATATGTGTTTTACGTTGTGTAATATGTAATATAAAAAAGGAATAAATAAATAAGAAAGTGTAGCGAACGATTCGGTGAACGATTCTTTTGAACAAACATTTTGAGTGAACCGATTCTAAAGATTCAATTCACTTAAGAACTGGAATGCACATCACTAGTACAAAACAGTGCAGCTGACCATGGGCTGACAAGTCAAAATAGCCGACTGGTTAGTGACATGGGCTCTTGCTCGTTAAGCACTTGGTTCGATCCCAGGTACGAGAATAATCCTTAATGAGCCTTTATTGTGCAATTATTTATTTATTTATTCTTTTTTTTTTTTTACCTCGTGTAGTGTACTTATTGAAGTGTCCATGAGGTGTACCTAATCACAGGCCACTTCATTAGGGAAAAAGCTTAAGTGAAAGTGAAAAGTCCCACACCCGCCCTCACCCCCATGGTCAAAGGTCACAGGTGTCAAGCACTAGTCCTTGGGGCCGCATTCCAACATGTTTTCCAAGATTCCCTCGTTAAGTGCACCTGCGTGAAAAGTTTTAGCTCCTGCAGAACGTGAAAATGAACAAAATCTTTTCACGCAGGTGTGTTTAACGAGGGTAACTTGGAAAACATATTGGAACGCGGCCCCTCGAGGACAGGAGGTCGACACCCCTGGTATGCATATATACGCCTAAATATTGTTATCCAATATATGTACTGCAATTTCACATTGGATTGCTGGTTTGAAATTTATTATTATTATTATTATTATTTGATTTTTTTTTTTAATTGGCGAATATAAAAACAAGGAATAAAACACCAGACAAGTTTTAACATAAATGTTTATTTAAAAAAATAAAATCAAATAATAATAATAATAAATTTCAAACCGGCAATCCAATGCGAAATTGCAGTACATATATTGGATAACAATATTTAGGCGTATATACGCGTACCAGGGGTGTTGACCTCCAGTCTTCAAGGGGCCGCGTTCCAATATGTTTTCCAAGTTACCCTCGTTAAACACACCTGCGTGAAAAGTTTTTGTTCATTTCACGTTCTGCAGGAGCTAAAACTTTTCACGCAGGTGCACTTAACGAGGGAATCGTGGAAAGCATGTTGGAATGCGGCCCCAAGGACTAGAGCTTGACACCTGTGACCTTTGACCATGATATTTCCCTAATAAAATGGCCTGTTATTAGGTACACTTGAAAATGGTGGTGTACCTAATGGAGTGTCCAAGTGACGTCACAGATCAAACAGCCAATCAGAAAGTGGGGGTGAGGGCGGGTGTGGCACTTTTCACTTTCATTTAAGCTTTGACCATGATTTTTCCCTAATGAAGTGGCCTGCTATTAGGAACATCTGAAAATGGCGGTGTACCTAATAGAGTGTCCGAGTGACGTTACAGATCAAACAGCCAATCAGACAGTGGGGGTGAGGGTGGGTGTGGTACTTTTCACTTAAACCAGGGGTGTCGACCTCCATCCTCGAGGGGCCGCGTTCCAATATGTTTTCCAAGTTACCCTCGTTAAACACACCTGCGTGAAAAGATTTTGTTCATTTTCACGTTCTGCAGGAGCTAAAACTTTTCACGCAGGTGCACTTAACGAGGGAATCTTGGAAAACATGTTGGAATGCGGCCCCAAGGACTAGAGCTTGACTCCTGTGACCTTTGACCATGGGGGTGAGGGTGGGTGTGGCACTTTTCACTTTCACTTAAGCTTTTTCCCTAATGAAGTGGCCTGTGATTAGGTACACCTCATGGACACTTCAATAGGTAGACTACACGAGGTAAAAAAAAAAAAGAATAAATAAATAAAGGGTTAATTCCACAATAAAAGCTCAATAAGGAATATTCTCATACCTGGGATCAAACCAAGTGCTTAACAAGCAAGAGCCCATGTCACTAACCAGTCAGCTATTTCGACTTGTCAGCCCATGGTCGTCTGCACTGTTTTGTACTAGTGATGTGCATTCCAGTTCTCAAGTGAACTGAATCTTTAGAATCGGTTCACTCAAAATATTTGTTCAAAAGGATCGTTCACCGAATCGTTCGCTACACTTTCTTATTTATTTATTCCTTTTTTATATTACATATTACACAACGTACAACACATATACATATTGTCATATAAAGCAGTTAACCAGATGTCAGATTTTTGTTTTCGTGCCCAAAAAAATAAAAACAAGGAATAAAACACCAGACAAGTTTTAACAGGTTTTAATGTTTATTTACGGGTTACGTTCCAAAAAGAACCCGTGATAATTATACATGTATAACATTAAAAATTTTGCACATGAAGTATTGAGAGCTTTCTTTCCATCAAAAAGTTCTGATCAAACTGGCCTTTTTTTATGTGTTTCAGATTGTATAAATCTTCATTTGCTTCTTCAACGCAATCATCATGTCAGTGCTGACTCACGTGCTGGCATGTTTGTTTGGCATGGGCTCCTGGGTGGCAATCAACGGAATGTGGGTGGAGCTCCCACTAATTGTGCCACAAATCCCTGAGGGTTGGTTCCTGCCGTCCTACCTCACAGTCCTCATCCAGATGGCCAACATAGGCCCGCTCGTCATCATCTTGATGCATCGTTTTCGCCCAGGAGTGCTGAATGAGAAGCCGGTCATCTACTGCATCGTTACGTTGGGCATCTTTGTGGCGTTCCTTTTGGCGTTCTTCTGGAAGCACACAGTGACAATAGGGAGCACCCTGCACAGTGTGCCTCTTTTGATATTATGTTTCCTGCTCTCTGTGGTAGACTGCACCTCCTCTGTCACCTTTCTGCCTTTCATGATGCGTCTGTGCCCCCAGTACCTCACCAGCTACTTTGCAGGTGAAGGCCTCAGTGGTCTGGTACCTGCACTGGTGGCTCTCGTTCAAGGTGTTGGAGTCGTCCATTGTCATAATGCCACTTTGACACTGCCATTGAACAAAACGCTTGGAAATTCTACAGTTGACACTTGGGGGCTCCAAGCAGTGTATCAACCAGCAAAATTCTCCGTTCAAATCTTCTTCCTGTTGTTGAGCGTAATGATGGTTGTTTGCCTGATTGCCTTCATTCTTCTCAACCATCACCCAGCTGTGGCTCGGGAGAAGAGGAATGACCTTTATTTCAGGGAAGAAGTGACACGGCGGGAGAGAGAGCAAGTTTTCTCTTTACACACCCGAACACCAGAGAAAAAGCCAATGTTAAATTCCTTCGAGTCTGCCAAGAGGGAACCTCGCAGCGCCTTTGGCAGGGGCACATACAGTAACTCTGAGGTGGTTTTCATCTTTGTTGTACTGGCTTGGGTGAATGCTCTGACCAATGCAGTGCTGCCTTCAGTGCAGTCTTACTCCTGTCTGCCTTATGGGAACCAGGCCTACCATCTGGCTGCCACAATGGCAGCTGTCGCCAACCCAATGGCCTGTTTCATTGCCATGTTTAGGCCAATCAGGTAAGCGTGACTAATGCGGCATTCTGAAAATCCTGATGTCCAAATATAAGCCGGTCAAAGGCTAAATATTTCTGTAGCGACACTTACTATATAGCTCAGGTGCAAGAAGCACAGTAGCATGTATACCATTCATGTAAACCTAAATAAAGATTGAATATGTCGAATTGCATTTAATGTGTTGCTCTTTATTCCAGGTCACTCATCTTCATGTGTCTTCTGACTGTCTTTGGCACTGGATTTGGAGCCTACATCATGGCAATGGCTGCTCTTAGTCCGTGTCCTTTGCTGGTCCACAGTGTATCTGGAACCGTTGTTATAGTAAGACAACACTTTCAACATTTAAACTTTTCATTATAACTCTGAGAACATTATACCTACAGTACATAATGTATTGAGAGCAGTACACATGGATTTAGTCATTGTAATTTTTTTCTGGAGGGGCAGCCATTTATTGTTTGCCTCATATAATATTTTATCTGGGAAGAAGGCTGCAAGGTCATTGCATGAAGGAACTGAAGCTGTGGAGTTTGTCAGTCTATTTACAAGAGACAACAATGGACGGGTATTATCATTGTTTCTATCACTAACCTCAAAAATTAAATGCTAATGGTAAATGAATATTTTAAGCACGATATATATGCATTGTAGTACATATGAGGATATAGTACTTAATTGTTTCAGTTTAAATTTTGTTTTGTGCTAGCGCCAGCTGCACTTATTATTCTTAGCATTTATTTTGCATCTTGTGTGTTTCAGGTGCTGGTTTGGATTGTATTTGTTCTCTCCCTGTCCTATGTAAAGGTAATAATTGGAGTAATTCTACGAGATGAGGGCCATGGCGCCCTTGTGTGGTGTGGGGCTGTAGTCCAGTTGGGCTCCATGCTGGGTGCCCTTTCTATGTTTCCACTGGTGAGCATTTATGGCCTTTTTAAGTCAGGCGATGCCTGTAACACCAAGTGTCCCTTGTGACAAAGAAACATGTCAAAAATACTGCTACACAAACCAGAGATTCAACCTGCTCTTTCGCTGTAATCGGGGCACATTAGTGGCAGTGTTAAGTGATAAGGCTTATATATTCTAACTTTTTAACAGAGCTGAGTGGCCTCAGGTGTTTATCTGCCACTCCATCTTGTTTTGTAAACTTAATTGTTAATACATAGTAGATTTCTTATTTCACTTGATCAACTTCCGAAAGAGTAAAGACCACAAAACATGACCAGATCTAAATATGTATTACTGTTTTTTTTCTTTTCCTTGTCAGTAAGTTCCTTAGCTTTTGCAAGTATTGTTAACATTATATCGAGTTCAAAATATTATTTTGAGCGTGCACTTCAAAGATTTTTTTTTAATTAAGATGCTAATTTCAGACTACACTGTTGCATTGAATTACAGACTGCTGTAGAATTGTTATTGCTGTAGAATTGTTACTGTTAAAACAATGCAAATAAACCCAAAATGAAAATTCTCTTTTCTTAGAACTTTTGTTGTTATTTATATGTCACCTTTTCTAATATTTTTATAGAACATATCTACAGGTGTGTTATATACCGTAATTTTCGGACTATAAGTCGCGGTTTTTTTTCATAGTTTGGGTGGGGGGGCGACTTATACTCAGGAGCGATTTATATACATATATATGGGTTTTTTTTCACTTTTTTGGGCATTTAATGGCTGGTGCGACTTATACTCCGGTGCGACTTATAGTCCGAAAATTACGGTAATATCAGTATGTATGTGTACATAGTGTTCCGTACCTATACCACGGTTCACCTTCCGTGGCCTCGCGGTCTCACAAATGTGGGAGAATGGGTAAACATATTCGCATGAGGTGTTTTCTGGTCTGCTGAGATGGTGATGATGAAGACTGAGAGGTTCACGGTTTCTTCAAACAGGTCAAAACAATCAATAGAATCTGTAATGCAATTGTTCGCCACTAGATGGCAGACATCACTTAGTTGCGCTTGTACCATTTATAGGCTTACTCTGTGAGTAGGCCTAATAATTTGGGGATTTGGTCTGACAAGGCCAAACACAATGCCTTAATATTATTACAGTATTGAGTGAGTTAATTTTTGTGGGAAAAATGCACACAATAAAATTTAGCACTTACCTTAATGTTGGACAAAGAAAATCACAGTATGTGTTTTTTATTCAATGAAAACATATTTGTACGTGGTTTTTCCATATTTAAAACGGCATTTTTGTCATAAATCTGGTAAGGAAGTGCATGCAAGTATAGCAGCTCCCTAGTAGTGCTTATGCCACCTTCATTTGTTTTTTATACTAAGTTGCTCATCCCTGTTTTATCGGGTACAGGTTTTATTTTTTTTGTACTACATGTGGTGCAAACTATTAGAATATAATTCACTGGGTGATGTCACAACTGCAAGAGCAATAAAAACCCTAATACAATTGTCCCTGCTATTGGTCGTTTATGTGTCTCGAAGACTGAGAGACTAGGGTCATCTACGTACATACAAGCACAAAGACAAACTTTGATTTGTCTTTTCTGTTTTACATTGGAGTCTGAGGATCTAAACAAAGTTTGTTGTAGGCTATACATACATATGTACATTTTCGCATCAACGTTAGGTGCATTTCAAACATGGGTTGTTGACGTTTGCATATGGCAACTCAAACATAACACAACAGACATAACAACAAACATAACAGACCGGAAAAATCACGTCATCCATCCTTTTACTGGTACCCGCAATAGTCCCCTGACAATGTGCATCATATTTGGGGTGGATTAAAAAAATATATATATATATTAGGCCAATAGCACTTTATTGATGTTATGTTACAAGGTGCTGCTGAGTATTTTAGGTAGGAGACTTCACTTGCACGTGTTGCAAATGAACACTGGGTGTCTCTGTTTGAATGGGAAAACCAAAAAGAATTGAAGCGCCTGCTTCTTTTCCTCAAACTTCATGATACAAATGGTATTCCATAAAATATATTAAATCAATTCAAATCCCAAAATGCTGTTGTACTTTAGGGGTGGCCTGGTGAGGTATCCCTCTGGAGGGGGTCTGCCCATATTACAGCATCTGCATCATATCCCCCTCACACTAAATCAGAGACTGTATGTGTGTAAGGAGTGTGTTCATTTTTCTTTCCTTTAATCCCCAGGGACAGGTAAGAATGAAAAAGTCATAACTAGTCAGTGTCTGATTCAGATCCCAGAGGTTCCATGTGAACATCTGGGGTCATCATCTCTGTGTGGTTCATACATCACCTGCTGGCTCTTATCTCTTCCAGTAGTTTTTATGACTTATGGTGTGTTTAGTGTAAATACTGCAGAGCAGTTTGGAAGGATTTGCAAAGGGGGTGACTGAGTCCATACACTTAAATGGGGCCCATTAACAGTGGTCAGAATAAATGTGGGTGGCACATAATTAAAGGTGAAAAGTGTTAAAACACACTAGTCTTTAACATTATATTTATTCTTCTTTACTTCATGTGTAACATTGTCTCATTTTACCTTAAATTCTTCTCTGCTTTATGCACGTTTATGTTCACAATGTCAATCTAAAACACATGATCGAATGTCCTCATTCATGCTGCTTTTTAATGTGTAGTTATGGGACTGCGGTATGCAGAGAATGATTTAATTTTGCAAAACGGCCAGGAACGATCACGTCTCGCCTGCTGTTATGCAATCGTTCCTCACTCACAACGCAGTGTCTGCTAAAACCTCGACTAGATGGGGGTTGGAGTGTCTTGGTGCTGGAAACGTCAGTGTCTGGACCATAGGAGTATAAAAATATTTCTTCTTGTAAATGACTCAAGACTATGTATAAAAATGAAACTAAGGCATTGTGTATATAAAACTGAGAAAAGTGAGATGTGAATGAAAACATCAAAAGACATTTTTTTTTAAAAACGTGATTTGGTATTATAGGTTTTGAATGAGGCGTTTTACATGGAGATGCACCACATCCTATAATTCTTCTCATATTGAAATGCGGATTTTTATACAGAACTTGCCAGGTTATTTTATGGTTATTTTATTTTATAAATTTTGTCAAGACTTTCATTTGCCCTATGCTCAACAAATTAATGAGATTAAAAACATACTTTAGGTAGCAACATTTTAAAAGTGTCCTCTTTTCACACCCGTTGCATTGAGTTTCACCACATTTATAAACCCAGTGCATCGGAGATTACCTTTCCCGTTAGGTCCATTATATTCAAATGGGCTTGGCCTTTTTTCTTCTTCGCAACAAGACATAAAGTAATCAAAAGTTGAAAGCAAACACTCAAGGAGGCACTTAGCAAAAAGAAAAAAGAAAAGCTTTTATGATAAAACATTCATATAGCGTGCAGGAGACAGGTAATCTTTGAAGATGATAGGGTTGTCTTGTGGTCAGTTTCAATATAGTATAGCTTGGGGAGCCTTGTAGATGAATGCTGCTAATAACATCCCCGCCCACCCATCATCCACTGGACCATCCAGGCAGAACTACTAATACCTGAGTGTGTCTCCTCAGCGGCGTGAATGATGCCTTAAAGAGCTGTTGGAGGCTGGACCAAAGTAGGGTTCAGTACCGTGACAGACTGACGACAGCTGACAACAAATGAAGTCACTGCTCATAGTATTGGCATTTGCTTAGTTTTGTATAAACACAAACAAATTGGATATATATATTCCAGAATTGATTAGAATTATTTTTCCCGGAATTTTTATAATGGCGATTTGAAAACAGTATTTTTCTTTTCTATATTTTTTAAGATTCATTCTTCTTAACCTTTTTGTGCTGTTTTTGGTGCATCAGTGAAAAGCTTGCCATGCACTGTGTCTTAATAATCTGATATTTGAAGATAAATTAGCATTAATCAAAACACGTCAGAGAATAAAAGAGAAGACAGTGTGAATGTCTGATAACTTTATGGTCGGTTTATCACAATTTTCCTTTCATTGAAAGTGCAGCATTGTGATTTGATTTCAACTGCACACCTGTAAAATTATACAACTGCAGCTTGTGGAAAACATTTGTCCACATACAGCAAAAAAAAAAATGCAGGCCTGATGAATGAAAAAGAACAAAACAGTGATAAATAGGTTGGAATTGCAGACATTTGGCAAAAATCCCAACTTGGACAGTTTTAATATCAGCAGGATGTTTACAGGTGATGAGAGAAGTGATTTGCAGTCACCTCATCATATGTTCTCCATGCACAGTCAGTGTGCAGACAACTGCAAGTAGACTCAACAATTTGTCAGGTACACAAACCCTCTCAGTTTACTGCACGCAGACATGTGGTGGATCAGAGCATACTTGTGGACTCGGCAGGTATGACGAGCAGCTTTTATAACCTTGGGACAGAGTCTGTCTGGCCTGTTTTCAAGATTTTGAACTAAACTAAGCTAACAGACCTCAGTCTGTGGCTTTATAAATGAGTGTAAACACATGTGTGATCCATTTTGTCATCTAACTCTGAAAGGGAGCCAATCGGCATATTTTCCAAAATGTCAACCGCTTTGTCTTTCTCTAATGAGAGCAATAAGAGTGAACTATTATATTATTAATAATTATTGCAATCATGGTTTCCAGTGCGCTTCGTCTTTGCAATCCATAATCACAGCCCACGCTGGATTTGTGGCTTGAATAAATCCTGTTCACAGTTCCACCCTCTGTGATGTGAGAAGTTGGAACCAGCACTGAGTCAGAAGATCACACAGCAATCTCCAGTCTGTGCGGAAGTCCTGGATTGCATGCGGGGTCAGTTTTAGGTCACAGTAGGCATCCATTAGTGGCCTTATTTAGAGTCTGATTCCTTTAAGAGGAGTGATTGGCCAGTAAAGACAAAGAATCATTACCTTTACCCGCCCCCTCCCTGCCAGCAGTCAATAATGAAGGATCATTAAAATGAATAGATGAACATTCCCCTTTTCTCCGGATCCTTATTGCAAAATCAGTGTCAAGGGAAATGAAGATTGAGCTTGGAGAAGGCGTCTAAAAGCCTCACAGTGTTTGTCATGAACTCATCTTCAGTGCCCGTCTGCTTTATCTACTGTAAGAGTCTGCACCTGCCTCGATTCTGGACTAGCCAGGGCTTTTACTGAAGCCCATTAAGTATATCTCTAATGTGCGCTACAATATACTTCAACGTAAACGTTGCGCATATGTGCTAAAACATTTACAGCCAGCAATGGACGACTGATTGCTTGGGAAGTCTCCATGAAGAAATGCAGCCCACAAAGTGGACCAGAAAGACCATATTGACTCCATTCACTTCCATGTGCAGAAATGAGAACAGTTATGATCGTATAAACACACACTTAAAGATAATGATCGGCAGTGATGAAAAAAGTATAAAAATAAGAGAGGGGGGAAAGGTTACCACCATTAATATACATGATGTAAAAACAATGAATACAACTGAAATGATTAATTGCTTAAATGTGATGCAAAGATTTTGATCATTTTAACATTTTTGATAAAACTTATATAAGTCCCTGAATGTGATTTGTCTTGAGTCAAACTAGGAATCTGAAGAGAAAAGGTAGAAGTTAAAGTTACCTTGTCGAACAATATATTAATGATCCTAATAACCATCGCAAATGTCCACTTTATGCTTTATGTCCCACCAGCAGTAGACCCCTGGGATAACCCAGGACACACTGGAAAGGCTAAATCTCTCGACTGGCCTGGGAATCACTTGGGATTCCTCGGGATGAGCTGGACAAAGTGACTGGGGAGTGGGAGGTTTGGGCATCCCTGCTGAAGCTGCTGTCCCCCAAAGAAAATGGATAGACGGATGGATATTGAAAATGCATGCCAATTTCATTTTCCTGACCATAGAGTTTTTTTTTTTGTGTGAGAAATGGACCATCTTTAATGGACTCTCTTCGGTATTTGCACAATTGTCATTGTTAAGTACTATTTTATTGTTAAGTAGTATTTTGTTGCTGTCATACTAGAGTGCCTCAAACTAATAGATACAAATTATTTGTGTGTTTCCTATTAAATCGACCACATTTTTTTATTTTTATTTCTACATTATATATAAAAAAATGCATGTGTAAATAAAAGAAAAGCAATACATTGGCAGGAAGTGAGTTGCCACTGATGCTCACTATTTTGAGTCTTAAACATCTGTCACAACATGTTTATAAAAGCAAGCCAACCATTTCACACATCACAAAAGAAAGAGACCATATCAACTTGAATGCTTGCAGATGGAGTGTAAAAGACTTTCCATGAGACATCTGCTTGTCTTCCTGGGTGTAGTTGTCTTTTAAAACGGTCATTTGTCTGAGGGTCTTCCACCATATGATAATATCAGCAGGTCATGTCCATGTGGTGTCACAAAAAAACTTTTGTGTACACCTGTGGAGACTGGACTTTGCTCTGCTATCATGCTGCTCATGGTATATTTGCATGTTGTGCAATAATCATACAGTATATGACAGGGGTGGGCAATTCCGGTCCTCGAGGGCCGGTGTCCTGCATGTTTTATAGGTCTCCCTGCTGCAAGACACCTGATTCAAATGATCAGGATTGTTATCCAGCTTCTGCAGACCTTGCTAATAATCTGACCATTTGAATCAGATGTGTTGATTGCAACAGGGTGACAGAAAACATGCAGGACACAGGCCCTAACCCTAGTTTGAAACCCTAGTTTGGAACCCTAACCCTAGTTTGAAACCCTAGTTTGAAACCCTAACCCTAGTTTGAAACCCTAACCCTAGTTTGAAACCCTAGTTTTAAACCCTAGTTGGAAACCCTAACCCTAGTTTGAAACCCGAGGTTAAAATCCTAACCTGAGTTTGAAACCCTACCCCTTGTTTATAAACCCTGACCCTAGTTTTAAACCCTAGGTTAAAACCCTAACCCTAGTTTGAAACCCTAACCCTAGTTTGAAACCCTAGTTTGAACCCTTGACCCTAGTTTTAAAACCTAGTTGGAAACGTAGGCTGTGAATGTTTTTCATAGAGCAGTGCGGGGCTTTGAAAATTAAAATAAGCCGAAACCAACGGGGTTCAAGTATAAAATTGTTGAAGTATGCATAATCGAGTGGAAAGGATGGCCTGGCTGAGTCATTTTTTTTTACCGTCTTCCAGGGAATCTCGCTGCCAGTGGAAGAAGACCAAGGTTAAGAAAGGATGCCAGGAAAAAGGGGGGGTGTTTGCCAATGTACATATATTGTGGGGCTATTTTGGGATTGCCACGGTCATCCAGGGGAGCACCGCCCAGGCCTGCCCTCTGTCTCTATGGGGATGGGTGCTTCATAACTTTGATGGATGGAAAAAGATCGGAGGAGTGGCAGGTGGTACACAAGAGTAAGGCACATCTCCCACGACGAGAAGCGTTTCACACAACGACCCACCACTAACAACTCTCCCCGGAAAACACAGGCCTCTGCTTGCAGCAAGATGATAAGCAGCTTGTTGCATTTGATAGCTTGTCATAAAAGGAAAGTCACAGCCAAACGTTTCAGCAGTGATTCAAATTTTGAGTGTAACTGAATTTGCTGCTTCAGTATTTTTCAATTTCAATAACCAAACTATGAAAATTACTTTTGAAGATGTTTTTAAAAAAAAAAAAAAAAAACATTTGTGAAATTAGTCAATCCCTTCGTTTCCTGACCTGTCATCAGAACATGCATTTCAATTAGGCACATCAAAGCTGCAGCAAATAAATAAACAAAACAAAAAACAGAACTGCCATTGCACTACAAAAACAAAATACAAGCAAGTCACTAGAGAGATGTGAAAGAGTTAAATTAGTGAAACCCAAAATTGATAAGGTGAAAACAGGCTGTTTTCAAGATATATAATTCCTTTTCTTTCTGTCTTTCTGAAAGTGTTTCAATTGAGAGGATCAGGAGCATCCTCTCAATTGAAACACTTTCAGAAAGATGTCTCATGCAAGTCAGCCACTTCTTACATACCAATGGCAAGTATGGATTTTGTCGTCACGATAACCAACGCACAGCTAGGCGATTTAATTACTATGGGTGAGCAGAGCCGGAACGCTCGTAGAGACAATTTTCTCTTGTGGAGGCAGCGGTTCATACATTACAAAATGTGAATGTAGCAGAAGCATATAGCACCACCAAATACAATTATGTCCCCACCACAAAGGTTTAAAAAGTCATTCGATACTAAATGGTTCCAATATTTTATTTAAACAAAACATGAAACAACCAAGAATATTTTAATATAACCACAATAATAAAAAACGGGAAACAAAACATTGAATTATCCCATCTTTAGAGTAAACACCAACACAGAACATATTACTTTATTGACAGCTCAAAAAATAATTGGGGTCTTAAGTTATGCATGGTTACTACAGCATTTATGAATTCACACTTAAATGCACTTAAAACACGTTTCATTTTTCATAAATATATCATATCAATGAGACCTATGGCTCACCTTATGCCTACACAAAAAGCAATAGTCTATGATCTTGAATCCCAGAAGGATATTAAGGCACATAATAGAAACCTTGCTCATATAGTTTAGTCATGCTTTTATACTATAGGTCCCCAAATGTATGCAAGAGCTACATTAAAATCCATTATCAGCTAAATAAGACATATTAGGCCAATGTGCATGCGCCATAAGACAGCTAACATAAAAAAGAAAGGTTAATATGAGAGGAGGAAAGAGCACAACATTTGGTCAGGGAGCACTATCACCTGCCTCTATTTCTATGGTAAAGTGCATGATATTTTTGTATTGGGCGGAATCACTGGAAGTCTGAAAAAAGAAACCTGGACAATAATATCACCAAAGATAAAATCCTTTGGTTTACTCAAATCAATTATTGCCAGTTAGAAGTAAGAGTCCTGCCAGGTCTTCATGTAAATGACCAAAATGAATAAAACTGAGGCGGTAGCATATTCAAATTATCCTTCTGCTCATTAAATCTACAGTGCAAGAAGGTAAAGCGTTAATTGCTTAAGAGTACTGTATTTTAGTTTAAATTCAGCAGGTAAGCATACCGTTGTTTAACTCAAAATGTGAAATTGTATCTGCATCATACAATGACAATAAAGTATTCTATTCTATCCTGCCCTATCCTATCCTATCCTATCCAAATATGTTCATGCCACGAAGAAACCTTGGTCCTGGGTTGTGTGATGTTGAATGATTGTCTGTGCATTACTCTGTCATGGAGTGAGCATGACAAAACAGGCACTAGGGTGACAACTGTAATGAAGCGTAGTATAAATAGCAGAAATAAAAATTACAAAAAAGAACATTATACTGGAATGGGGAAGACAATTTGAAAGTAACAAATTGTAAGGCATATTGTCAAATTTGTGATTATACAAAAGTATATAATGCATAACATTCAGTATAAATGAACAATGAGAATAAAGAACAAGAAAAAAGTCTATTTGTTCACATACTCCCTACGTCATTTCCAAACTGTCAGTTTTCCCCATAAACAAATCATCAAAATGATACAAAAGTGTCATAGAAAAAAAAACGCTGCACTTTGGGTTATATTCGTCCATTTTTGCATTTCTGTGTCTGCTGCTGTCTGTCATCTTCACTACAAATAAGGCACCAATTCAATGTATTTCCGTGGTCTGACAACACACAAACAAAAGTCATGACGCATGACAGTTACTTTTGTTGCATTAATTTGTCCATGCATGAATATAACATCAATATCACACTCCAAATGAAGATTGTCATTGTCAATTAAGGCAAGTGTTGCCCTTGATGTCACTTCCCATTTGTACAAATAATATTACATATATACTGTACTTACATAATCATAATAGATATTCAAACTTTTCCAGGCAGTCAATGTGAATCTGCAGCAAGTCTTTAAGGAAGAAGGAACTGATAGCAACACTGGACGGATGGGATATCCTGGTCATGGTGGCTCTTCTTCATCTTCATCTTCTCTCATTTAGATTGTTTTTAGTTAATAATTGTGCGTGAGTTTGTTTGTGTGTGTGTGTGTGTGTGTGTGTGTGTTTGCTGCTGCTGCACAATCCTTGATCAATGGTCTATGCATGAGTGTGAACGGAAATGCTGGAAAGGTCATTCCTGATGATCTCGTTAACTGTGGAAACAAAAGAGTACCAGGTAATTTTTCTAAAATCACACCTGAGTGAATACATTTCAGTCTAATGTGTTATGGCAGGAGGTTGAGAAGTCGCATAACTGTTGTACATAACAAAATATAAAATAAATGATTCTTTTACTAATGACATTCTTCTTCTTTATATTATACTTCATCTATCAGTGTACATCAATTCAGCCAAAGAACAAATTTTGGATAAGTTCTTACTTTTATTTTTTAAAGCCAAACACTTATTTGCACTGGATTATCAGACTCAGAAGGGAAATCAGGCGATATCATAGACATAAATATCATTTAATGTAACAATGACATTACCGCTTGGACTCGGGACCCTTTCCAAATTTAAACGACTGTTGACAGTTTGATAGCTGCAAACTATATATTAAAATAAAAAAATATAATGTCAACAAGTTTTAAGGATTTCTAATATTTCATAAGAAAAATATAATTTTAATGGGAATGAATCATTGAGTACAAAAGCAAGTCATGATTCAAGAATAAAGTTGCAATAATCCATTAATGTCTAAATGCATGTAAATGAACTGATCGTGTCAATGTACACAAACTGTGTGACACAAACAATTAGATTCTAATCATTAGAATCTATGACCACATTGTATAAGCAGCATTATGGCCCTACATATTGAACAGATATTATCCAACCAGAATAATCAAAGTACCTTTTCATTGAAATGATTCAAATAACAAGATGACATCCAATCAAAAGACCAAGTTAAAGAACACAACTCAACAGGCTTGTACATTCACGATGGGTGACATCACTTTGGGCAAAACGACACCAAATAGTGGCATTCGGAAATACCAGTAACCTGGAATCCAAACAATCTATTGTCCTTGAAAAGTCATATCGGCTGCTTACACACATCTCTTTACACAAGTCATCCTCGTGTCTTTCCTGTGCCTGCTCCTTTCCCACAGTCGGGCAGGCGCAGATCAGCCTGCTGCTTTTATCTGCTTTGTATTCTTTGGCAAAACATGGGGAAGTGACCAAGAAGATGGCGAGGACCTGGAGTCCTGCAGCTCAACGCAAACAAGAAGCTCCCTACTTATAAAGCTGATTGCGATAAAGCTTACTGATGCAGACTGAGAGAGACGGGGTCGAACAGTTAGGAGTCAAGACAGGAAGTCCACCCACCTTAAGGCAGTGTGTTGTTACAAGATACTGTTTGGTGACACACTGATTTAGTCAAGGGCGTCATCTGAATAAGTAAGTTGAGGTGAGCCACTTACCGGACAATTCAAGAGGCACTTTTGTGAGATCAATAAATGGGGTGAAATTGATAATAGAGTACTGACAGATTATAACTAGGTTGAATATATGTTATGTTGTAGTTTGCCGCACTGACAAGTGTTTCTAATATTAGGTTTTTATCACAAATCAAATGAAAATTGAAAGATTGCACCCTTTGAAACAGGCCACACAAACATGCGAAAGCGCACACACACACACACACACACGCACACACACACACACAGACACACACAGACACACACAGACACACACAGACACACATGCATGGGACTCACCTCCCGAAACAGGAGGAACTCCCATTGGAAAAACATAACCTGTGCCAACATTGCAGGCTGTTTTGAACTCTATTTGGCTCAACAGGCATTTACACGCTCAAGGTTATTTTTAGCTCTGCCACTGCAGGGTATGAAGGAAGTGCGCACACGTTTAACAATAAAACCAATGAAACTTTTATATTATGCCTCATCGCTGGAGCCAAGGTGAGTAATAGCATCAGGTAGTTCTCAAGAGTGAAGGGGAAAACCTAAAAGCTGAGCAATAAAAAAAAAAAAGCCACAAATGTATTTTATATTGCTGTTGAATTTAAGAAAATCACATCCTTTCTTCATTCAAATAATACTGAAACTGCAGTGATGTATATCTTCCTTTTACTGCTAATATCAACTCATACTTTCCACTGGCATAGTTGATCATGTTCCATTCTGAGAAACCTGGTGCTTAAGTGACACAAAATGTACAAGTTTCGCATTTGTTTTTTGTTTTACATACACAGTGTCAGAGTGAGGACCACAGAAGCAGGATGTGGTCAGATGTCACCCCAAACGACGACACCAAAGACACTATGTGAAAGGTTGTCATAAAAATATGACAACTTCTTGCAAAGGCTCTCACAAATTTTAACATCCCCTAACCAACATTTTCTTGGCATCGGCAAAACAAAACAAGACGACGCATTCCGGTATGTGTCATGGCAGACATATGAGAGCATTTCGTTTTGGAATCAAACTCAACTTCTCTAAAATGACTAGATAACCTCAAATATGCAGCATTAAGAAACGTAGTCAGACGTGCTTCGGAACATTTTGTTCAATGTGGAGTCTGGCGGCAAAATATTATTCTATTTCTTAAGGAGCACGGACAGGTGAACTGCTTTAAATTTTGTACTATTTAACACATTTGCTTCTAACTAATTGATTGTGTCATCTCAGTGGACAGCTGGATAAACATTTGGTTTGGTTGTTTTTTCTGACTTGGTTCAGTAGCTCAGTCTAATCATGGAAAGCTGTAATTGAGAGGCTACACTCTCATGAATAAACAAAAACAGTGGAAAATGAATGGCATTATTCCCCTGGTGAAATAAGAAAAACATGTCACATTAGACTGACTCAAACATTAGTGACATTGTTCATTAGTAGCAGAGCCTTTGCAGTCAGTGGACCGTAAAGCCAACCTGCCATGACCTATATTGACTAACTTGGGCAAGTAGAGATCTATTTAATAATATGAGACACAAAATTATGAATACACTTTACAGACATTTAATGTCTATGGAATGATTGTCTTGAATGCCTAAATGAACCTGACACATTTAAATAAATGTAAAACGCTGTGTACCTTCAGCTCAGTAATATTAGCAAATTTTAGATTGAGGCATGCTGAACAAAAATAGCCCTCTCAAAAAGAAAAAAACAACACGAGGCTGCGTAGGTGGGACCTTGTTTGTTCAGGTCATAATAAGATAATAAAATCTCATAGGGTCAATAAGTTAAAACATCTATCAGACACCACCACTTGACAAATGTTCATGCTCGTCATATGGCAACAGCCACTTCAGTTTGTGCCTCTGCCCAGAGAAACACAACAAGAAAAGGTGAGCAGGTTATTTTTTTTGGCCTTGTGTTTAATAGAAACTCAATGCGCTCACTGGCTAAAGGCTTTATTTCTTTTAAGTTATCATTGAACCGCATCGTAGTTTATCTGACGTATTGATGCAAGGTGCCATCATTTTCATTGAACGCAGATGTATTAGTAGCTGTAATTTTAATAAATGCCGTATGCTCATTGTTTAAGTTGCGACTTCCATTCATCCATCCCCCCATCCAACCTAGACCAGCCAAGAACACAGAACCTCTCCATTGTGAAGATTAAGTGTGAGCTGGGCTGCTGTTCTGTGATTCGGCCTACAATCAAATAAAGTAGAAATATTTCTTGGGCACTGATTCTGTCAGAATGATGACAACATGACTTTTATATTTTTGTTCTAAGCTAGCAGCAGATGGACCCAAGGCAGTGAGCCAAAACTGGAATCAGGCAAGTACATTTTAGATTCAAACTATCACCCATTAATATATTACACTATAACTAATCCAACTTTGAGCATGATGGATTCATCTTGAAGCTGGCTTGTTACAGCGTCTTTGTCAAGACTGTTAGTGAGGCGTATTGTGCACTTGGGTTCAATATCATCAGGGCTTCTTTAGAAATCGGTGGCTACCCTGTGGTCTAGAGGCCCCATAACCACTCGGAGTTTTCAGCAGGTGAAACCTGATCTTAAGCTAAATCAGTTGTGACTGGCAATGAGCTGGCGGAGAGTGACGCCGCCTTCCATCAGCCTCTGAGCTGACTTTAGAAAGCTGGACCTCTGACCTAAAGGCTGTAACAGAGGTTTCCTGCCAGGGACTTCTGTTCTCACATTTAGTCCCAGGACACCAAAGGAGAGCAGGGCACCTTCCTGACCTTTAATCACTTTCATTACACGAATAAAGCGTCAGCTGTTGGGGTCACGGACCTTCATGCTTTATAGTGAGGGGTGATGTTTCCTATGCTTTCTCAACACTCGTGTATTAGGACAACAGCCTTGGGAGAAAGAGGAGGCAGTTTCCTTCGATTGTGACATCCAGCTCGCGCTGCATGTGAGGAAGTGTGCCTGTGTCATAGAATCTGGGTAATACAGTATAAACACTACTCACAAGAGTCGAAAGGACTGTTAAGACCAAGTTAAACCTCATTTGAACTTCATGTGGAATTGATTTGGTGGGAAGCCAAACTAAAGGTCCAACTTGCTGGGGAGAGACAATTGAATTTCCTGCTACATATTACTTTTGTTTCCCCACTATATCAAATCTTCTCTTGGCCTCAGCAGAAACACTTAATGGACAATTTGCTGCCTCCCACACACACACGCACACACACACACACGACTCAAATGGCTGGGCGGAGAGACTCCGAAAACGTCACATATCCTATGCCGATAACGACATGAAAAATGAAAAGGGGTCCTGTGTCAGAAGACAAAAATAAAGTAAAAAAAAAAAGATATTAAAAAAGACCTCAGACAGAGCAGAGAGACTAAGTAAAGACACACACCCATAAAAAAACTAATTTGAAAGAGTCAAAGTCTTTCATTAATGTACTTTATCATGATAAAAAGCCTCATGAATCAATTAAGGTTTTGCAGGTAGACATCCTCTAATCTATCACTCTAATCCTTTTGGGCCTAGTGACGTGATGATGTACAGCGAAAGGGAGTTCCCTTTCAGAGCTTCTGAACACAGAGAAATGCAAAGTGTCCATAGCTGTGATTGTGAGTGTGAATGGGTGTTTGTCTAAATGTGCACTGTGATTGATTGGTGACAAGAACAGGGTGGAGCCAAGCCTAATAAAATATGACCTTGGAAAATGTGTGTAGAGCTTCACTTGAAAATTGCAGAAATAACAAAAAATAAAATGCAATCCAAGTTTAGCAACATCCCAAATTAGATTATCCAAAGAGCTCTTGAAATTTCCACCCTGGTGTGTTTGTTTTGGCTGGAGTGGCGAGTAACCTTTGTCTTTGATCATGCACTCAACTGATATGCTGATGTGATCCTCCCTGTCACACCTTCCTCTGTGTCTCAGAGCATCACTTCCCTCTCCTCCTCCCCCTCATCTTCTCATTTCCTCCAAGACCCAGGAGGCTGCGGGTGTGCCCGTGAGAGAGTGGGCCCAAGGGAGGATAAGGATGAGGTGTTTACATGGTGGATGCTGCTTAGCATGCTCATCATATTTAGCATAGTTAGAGCAAGAGTACATGGTTGAATAATGTTTATTTAAATGCAATACTAAAAACTGTATGAATACTTTAATAAATTCTAGTCGTGGAGTGAAGTTTACTTAACATGCTAAGATAGCTGACATCTGTTACAAAAGGTAATGGTGGATAGTAAAGTGAGACTCATCATTGATGTATTAATTTGCTACAATTCAGAATTTTCTTCGGACAATATCTTAAAATTCATCATCCAACTTCATGTCTACACGAGTTTAAATGAAAAGAACCCCCAAGGAATGCAAATGCAGTGGATTTCAAAAGTCTACATACCCCTGTTTAAATGAGAGGTTTGTGTAGCAATACAAACAAAATAGACCATGACAAATTATTTCAGTTTTTTTTTTTTTTTTTTGCCATAATTGTGACCTATAACCTGTACATCTCAATTGAGAAAAAGGGAAATAAAATAAAATAAAAAGTCCCTTCGGATTTCCAACAGTCATCGATGCGCAAACCTAGTTAGAAAAGAGTCAAATGTCACGTTAGAGAAACTTTAAATGGTTGTAGTTGTGGCATTTAAAATACATTTAATAGATTAAAAGTTTGCAGTAATAAAATAAATAAATAATATATTTAAATAAAAACAGCTTTTGTTAGTATATATGTTAAAACTGTGTATGATGTGACAGTTGAACATCGTTAAAATGATCTTTTGAAAAATATTCTTATTCTGGTCTCATCATATGCATCTAATTAAATTTGTAATTGTTATTCCTAAACCTGTCATGGCGGATCGAAGCTGGTCATCCTGAGGCTTTTGAGACAGAAGCCGTGACTAAATAGTGTGTCAGTTTCCGTGCATGTCACGCACACGCGTTCTCACAACCATATCTCCGTCACGCTGATAGTTTTCTTGAGAGGATTTACTGAACTCTGGTTAACACAGAATGTGAATCTTCTATTTTTGATTGATTGTACGTTGTAAAAACATGAATGGGTAACATTTTATTTTTGGGCAACTTTGCAGCATGGATAAGCCATGCTACTAACTTACATAACAGCCTTGGATGATGTTGGCTAGTACACAATGCACTTTGGAAATGTTGCGTGCATGTTAATGGCAGGCGTAGCTTTGATTAAGGAAGCAAGGGTGGGGTGGGGGGCTCATTTATCAGACTACATTTAAATCTTGCTAGCTGCTTGAACATTGCGAACTGCACTTTTAATTCTAAACAAAACCACATCCTCATTAGAGGGTGTTCACACTTCATTAACAACATTATCTCAGTTGTTTATTTTTACCATCCCTGCAAAACATTATTTTCATATTTAGACTTGTAGAAGTTATTGGTTACATTAATGGTGGAAAAAAGTTTTGCAATTGTTTATTCTGGTGTCATTTTGTTTTATATCACAAAAAAACTGGCATTTGAAAGTTGTTATATTCACTGTACAGAGGGAAAGACATGACTTTAGGTTTGAGGAATGAAAAGTGACAGATTAAAAGTTTTTGAGGCCTCATTATGAAAAGGTTTATGATAAAATCACTCAAGCGTCTTATACACTCAGTATGGCAGATTCAGAATTAGAAACGTATGCTCCCGTGGAGGCTGACGCGGAATATGAGCATACTGAAACAATCTTCAGCCAGTTTCCCTAGTCTGAGTGAGAACTGGGCTGTGCGAGGGAAAAGATGATGATTTGTAGCTGCATTTGTACATTTGCTTGAGCTTCTTTAAATCACCTGTCGCATGTTAGTTGTAAGGTGGGATTCTAAAGTTGTTTTCTTTTACTTATACACAGAGAAACACTGTTCTCCTTGTCCAACAGGGTTAACCTCAGTGCATGCTTTATTGTTTACTATCAATCATAGACAGGAGGCTTGGACTGACTCCCTCCTGTAACTTATTTGAGGGTCTGTGTTTAACAAAAGTGTGGAATTTGGTGAGCATTTCTTAAAAATATGAAGCCCCTCTGTGACAAGTGTAACTTTTTTTCTCGTACTTGCCTTGGTTGTTTTTTGGTGAAGACTGCTCTGATTTGTGTCACCACCTTTCATGAGGATTCCGTATGATTTTGGCAAACTAGAATATTCTCCTCCACACCCAAGTAGTGAAAAGTCATGAAAAAGGCCTTCATTATTACTCTGACGGTAACTAAATCTTACAAAGCCCCTGCTGGGCGCCCAAACATGGCTTCAATTTTTAAACTGCTCTTGGGATGCGGCTAGATATGCTGAACTGTTGTTTGATTAATGCTCTGAGCATTGAACTCGAAAGCTGCCTTCCAAGCTTAAAGCCTAAATTGCAGAAGACACACACAGGGGAGATTCCTTGGGCACATGCTAACCTTTTTCAAGACTGAACTTTTTTTTTTTTGTATATTCTAGTCAAAACCCCATCCACAAGCCATTGCTCTACTTTGAATCCTGACGAAATCTAATCCATCTGGAGTTTATTCATTCAATCATTCATCATCCGAACCGCTTATTCTCACAAGAGTCCATTGTTAAAATTTTGTATCTGGATGAAAGGTACTGTACATTATTTTGCTTTAAACCAACAGGGTAGCGTCTTCAAGAAAGAAAATATAGATTTTATACATTTTGTTATCAATCATAGACAGGAAGCTTGGATTGACTCCCTCCTGTAATTTATTTGAGGGTCTATTTTTAACAAATATGTGGAATTTGGTTAGCATTTCTTAAAAATATAAAGCCCCTCTGTGGCAAGTGCATTTATTTCTCCTGCTTTCCCTGGTTTTGCAATGCTAACAAAAATCACCCTACACGGATGATATGATGCAATGCCAATTAATCATAATGCATAATTATGTATAATGTTAATGAACACAATTGTGTGGTTTCTAATCTACCATGGATGGATGGATGGATGGATGGACGGACGGACGGACGGATGGAAACTCATTCCTGTCCTTGTGTTAAATAGTTTGTGCATTTTAGAAGTGAATCTTTTCTTCAGAGTAAAAAAGGTTAGCGAGCATGAAATGATTTCCCTATTTGTTGGAAGGTTGCTGTGAAAGCAGCTGAGCTTGGTCAAATGCAATCAGGAGAGTCCGGGGACTTTTTGAGATTAATAGCTGCAGTGGGTCACATGCCAACAATTGCATTTCAGTGGTTATGATCATTCCCTCTTCAAAAATAAATATTTTCACCCACTGCTTTGTAGCTCCCTAAGCTGCAAAGAAATTAGTTGTGATCTGTAACTTTGCAATTGTTTATCGCGCTTAGATTTCTCCAGGTACAAAGGGGGCACTTTGAGTTTGTGTGAGCTTGCATGTCTACGTGTCAGGCAATGGAAGAAGTTGCCAGGGAAATATCACCAAGATCTCAAACAACTTTCTTCCACTTCAAATTTTCCCTTTTTCCTCTCCGTCTACTTGTCTGTGTCTACAGTATTTCTCAGGTCTTCATATGGCTGACCTGCTTCTTTTCATGCTCTTTGATTATTCCTGGATGTGAGGATGTGATGAAATTTCTCTGATCCCAAATTTTCCAGATTCCCATCTCTAATTTAGGCCCATCAGCACAAAACTCATTTTAAATGACAGAAACACTTTTTGGCAAGTAAATATTTTCACAGTTGCACTTTCTGTTTACCTGTCAACATGAATGTCGTGGAGTCCTTAATGGACTGTTACAGTGAAGCTGCGCTCGTAAATTAGTTTCACACTACTGCAAAGTATTTCAGAAAAATCAATCATTTAACTTTTTATATTTGAAGTCATTAAGACTACCTCCCCATGTGTCTTTTTTTTTTTTGCTGGCTTTCTGACTACCTCTGCCAAATTTCCGCCTGCTTCTTTCAGAGCGTTAGTGACTAACTAAGCCAAGTGGTGCGAACCCAAGAGCATTCCCAATCTCCCACAGTTGGATCAAAACTTTCTCCTGACATCCGCATAGCAGGATACTTTTTCACTGAACGAACACATTTCAGACAGAGAGGAACCGTTATCAAGTGGTTTGAAAGGGAAACCTGTTTCTGTTTACTGATGGTGTCACGTACTTCCATATTAAAAAACAATTCAAAACATCCAGCAATCCTTTTCCGTTTGTTTTTCCTGTGGCAAACTATATGTGATAATTTCAGAAATTATACATGAAATAAATAGATTTAAAAGTGGTCAGTTTTCACCTCTGAACTTTGTGCTCCTTGTGTTGCTACAAGATAACTGTGACTGTCTTGTGGATCTGTGAATCCACCCAAATGTGCTGAGATATGCTATGATTTTTCCATTCCATATTTCTATTGCCAACTGGAGATATCCTCCATTAAAGGCTAATGTATGGTTCATGTTACTCTACAGCATTTGTGGCATTTTGAGCAAGCTCTCCAAAGAGGAACAGTGGTTAAACAGTAGTGGCAGAATGTGCTTTTAATAACAAATAAAACAGCTTAGTTTCTGTCAGTCAGTCGTTACTCAAAGAAGTATAGCAGTGGACCTACCATAAAAAAAATGTTCAGTCTATGCGCGTGAAATCATAACTTAGGCACAGATAAGGATTATAAAGCTTTCTGGGAAAAGTAGACTCCCTCCGCTATCATCCTGTCATTGCAATCAACCACACTGACATTTGTCATATTCCGAGGTGGTAGCTGCATGATCACAGATACTGTGTACACGGATACATATCCCAGCCAAGCCGCAGACCCTGTCTGAGTCCTGACCCGTTACGATCTGCGTGTCTCTGTGGCTTTTCAACTTGTGTTCCCTTAACCTCAGAATGTGAGCCACGTAAACCGACGCTCGAAACAGCTGTGTCGGGAGAAAGTGTATGAGATACGTCATGCATGATTTAACTTAAGAAACAGAGCTTCAAATATTTTGTGCAGCTTGAATCAACAGCGTTCTTGAGTGCAGTCCAATTGTACTTTTCAAGCAATATTTCATTCTGTATCCAGTGCGTTGTTCCTTTTCTAAACAGCTTGGGTGAATTATAGAAAATAAGTTACACCTTCCTCCAGTAGCAAATCCGACAAAGTGATGATGTTTTTACAGAATAAACCCTAGTAATTGAAAATCAGAACCTAAGAATCACATCTACAATTTATGAGTGTCATTTCCCAGACTAATGGGGAAAATCAATTTATTTGGATAATTTAGGTGGAGTTTTTAGCAGACACATTCTTTGTTAGTGACTGTGGATAATATGACCGAGCCATTGAAACTGGACCAGATCCTCTGGTTCGTCTGCCAGGGCTGTGGTGCACACGCAGGCAAAAGCAAGCCAACACAACTGGGCAACAAACGGATTGATTTTACACATTAATCTTTAAGCATCGGATCGGGGCTAATTATGTTCCAGATAGTTTTAAAAATATGTAATACTTGCAATGTGACCCTTTCATATGTAACCACTTAGATCCAGTTATTTGTTCAACGCACACACAATCCTGACAATCGTGTCAAATATGTATTACAAAAAAAAAAAAAAGCACACTGATCACTACCAGGAATCTAACGGCTCTTATGTTGGGCCAGCGGTGATAAATGATGTAAGGGGAGACAGAGGGTAATCCAAAGATCTTCCACTGAACTGAACTGACATGGTGCTCAACTCTTCAGCACATTGGTTCACAATTTTACTTTTAAAAATAATAAAGCACACAACTATTACACTGTAAACAGGACCTCGAGTTAGCGTTAGCTAGGCGTTAGGTTAGAGTTAACCTGGCGTTAGGTCACGAAAACTAACAAACTAATTAAAACAAATTAAAAGAAACATTTTAACAATGCTTTTTGACAACAAAAACTAACTGAAAGTACATACAAAACTATAATTAGGTAAAAAATGTATTAAATTTTTATCTTTCAGACAAGTCGCTGATGGTGGTGGCCTGACTTGTGTGTATGCTGCATGGGATGAATTCCTGCTCAGTGGCGGTGTGCATGTGGGTGTGAATAGTTGTTTGTCTCTATGTGTGCCCTGCGGGATGGCGACCAGTTCAGGGTGTAGTCTGCCTTTCGCACATTGTTTCCTGAATGGGAAAACTGGTTTTGAAAATTGGTGGCTTAACAGACATGAGCATTCTGTGTTCATTTAAATGTATTTATTTCAAAGTTATAGTAATCTGTAAATTGATTGAAAATTGTAGTTTAATTATATTATATATATGGCTTATAATAATAATAATAATAAGAAGAAATAATGATAATAGTAATTATTATTATTATTGAAAATGCCTCCTCCTGCTGCAGTTACAAAAATAACGCATATGAGGAAATATAGTCTATAGTCTACATCAGTTATGAGACAAACACTATTAAATCTGTTGAAAATAAATATTATGTTTATTTGTTTGGGGTTTAGAGCTTCTCCCAAGTCTTCTACTTATGTCTTGTCATGTTTAAGTCTGCCAGGAAAAGAGTATTCTCATGAGAAGGCATCAATAACAATAGTGAAATACTTACATCCTGTTTGTGGTCATTAATAATAAAAAAGCCATCACAATTTCTCTGGTACCTGTCAATATCACTTTGTCCAGAGGGCTGTTTTCTTGGCATTGCACTTAACCACAGCATTTTTTTCGACAGACATTTATCCAGTCTTGACCTTCATAAAAGGGGACATAGGTTAAAAAGGTTGGGGGGTCACTTGCCAGACAAATACTTAGAAGTCTTGCTGACTCCACCACTAAAAGACAGGAAGTATACATTAAAAAAAAAAAAAAAAAAAAAAACACAATTTAAGCAAATCTGCTTTAGTTAGTCCCATTAGACACTTCAAACCTTGAATTAAATATACACCCTTCCCCCTAACTCTGTCTCTTCAGTCCTCCCCTCTGATCCCAAAGCCAGCCTTGCGGCACACTCCAATGTTATCGACTCAGCATGTTTTCAGCGTGGTGTGGACGCACTCTCAATCATCATTAAGGGTTTTGGAGAGTCCTGGGGTCTGGGAAATGTTCCAGAATGTGTAAAAGTTTCCATGAGGAAAGCCTCAGTTGCTTTCAGAATCATCTGTGTTAGACGGAGATCCTCCACAAGAATAGAATGCCCCTTTTTGTTCCCGAAGAGAAGGGGATTTGACATTTTGATTTTCAAGTTGAGAAAACAAGCCTCGTCAAGTTTCAAATACAGAAACCCTGAACTGAAGAGGAAACAATCACAAGTAAAACTACCCTGAAACGCAAAGCAATCAGAGCACATATGTTAACTGTCAGAAATTGACTGAGGCCCCTATGTTTTTGTTTTGTTTTGTTTTGGAGAATAAAGGTCCTCTGTGTCCCAGAGAGGCAGCTGGTACAAATCTGACCTTCTTATTAGCACTACTGTGCGGCATTCAGCTGTATTTCATGATATCACCAATCACAACAGCAGTTAATAAGACAGGACACACTGCAGTAGCCTCACAGGACCAAATGCCTGGCCCAGTCACCATGCTTCTCTTGCTACGCACACATGTGCAAACATACATACATACATACATACATACACACACACACACATTAATGTACTGTATATGTGTAGCAAAATCAAATAGAACAGAAATATTCCTTGAAATAAATCTCATTCATCATTAAATGTGAGGTCCCTTACAACTGCTTGGCAAAAAAAATAAACCCTATGGTTTGAAATTTATTTTTTACCTGGCAGTTTTAATGGTGTTATATGATGTAAAACAAAAGTGCCCATTTTGCTTTAATTAACAAACTGAAAGGACACTAAACAAGGACAGAGTTTTTTTGGGTGCATAAACCAGTAATATCGTTTGACTTTTGTCTATTGCACTTTTTCGATTTTGACCAAAAGCTTTGGGTGAAAAAACATTTCCTCCACCTGTGTTTTCCATCAATCACTATTCTACACGGCTTACACAGTCTGTGGCTTTGTGTGTGTGTATGTGTGTGTTTGTGTGTTTAATGACAGCAGAACAACAACTAAAAGGGAGCTGGCTGCAGTTGCGCTTTATGTGAAGCAATTACAATTAAAATGTTTGTATTTACGTCGGCACGGTGATGCATTGGTTAGCACGTCCGCCTCACAGTTCAGAGAGTGCGGGTTCGATTCCACCTCCTGCCATCCCTGTGTGGAGTTTGGATGTTCTCCGCGTGCCCGCGTGGGTTTTCTCTGGGCACTCCGCTTTCCTCCCACATCCCAAAAAAACATGCTTAGTAGGCTGATTGAGCACTCCAAATTGCCCCTAGGTGCGAGTGCGAGCGCGGCTGGTTGTTCGTCTCTGTGTGCCCTGCGATTGGCTGGCAACCGGTTCAGGGTGTCCCCCACCTACTGCTTGATGACTGCTGGGATAGGCTCCAGTAAGCCCACGACCCCAAAAATGGATGGATGGATGTTTGCATTTACTGTTCATTTAACTTCCATTGCTTTCTATGGTACAAATCTATTCTAAATTCAATGAAATGATCAGTTCATCCTCACGTTCTGCAGGAGCCTGATATTTGAATCAGCTGTGTTTAACGAGGGAAACTTGGAAAACATGTAGGAATGCGGCCCCCGAGGACTGGAGTTTGAGACCCCTGCTCTACTGGCATCCTAGAAACTTGTTCTAAGTTTAACACTGTACATTAAGCTTTGTAAAACATGCATGTTCATTTTGTTCATCCACGGTTAGGGTGACCAGATTTGGGTTTCTGAAAAAGACGACACCTTTTTTGGATGGGGGCTGGTCATTTTTGGATTTTTTTGGGGGGCGTCATTTGTGTCATATGTTATGACACAAATGACATGGTGTCTGGATAGCAATTGCATTTATTGGCCCAAATAACAGAAAACAACATATGTACAATAACAAAAACATATTTACACTAACGCTAACTAGTTTTATAGTGGTACACTAAGTAAAAAAAGACAAAAGAAATACGGCCATCGGTGCAGCATTTGAAGAAGAAAAAAAAAAGGGCTCCTCTTCAGTCCTCTTGCGGGCTGCGTTGGCACCTTTATTTGCTACAGACACATAAGTGCCTGCTTTGCATGTCAAGCACTCAGCTTCATAAGGATCACGACCCTGGAGAAAGCACGGGAATTTGAACGTGCATTTTCGTTTCGGCATTGCTTGTTAACACTCGGTGTACACTGGCCAGCCCATCCTATTTCGTAGCAAAGTGACTAGATTTGAGGAGAAAGGCGTGACGTATTTGCGAACGATACAGAAAAACCTGGAATTTAGTGAAATGGAATGGAGTGGCAATTCTATTGACAATGTACTGTACATGTTTGAGGCAGTCAAACAAAATCCCGGACGATTTTTGAAATTCCCCCCGAACCTTTTTTTAGGTCTCATAAGTAGGACATGTCCGGAAAAAAAGAGGACGTCTGGTCACCCTAATCTACGGTGCACTGTACAATACAGGTAATCTTCAAGCCATATTTGGGATCCTGTTGTGCTGAAGGCCACTCTTAGGTCGGATTAGTGATCCGGAAACCGGCATTGGGTCTATTGCATTCAGCCTTACTCACATCAAGTACAGCAGGTAAACAAAATCTACTTTGGAGATTGTGTATTGCGGTCCAGGGGTTTAAAACTCTGACTCGCGCCATGCTAACAGTGCTCCTTGCGGTACAGTAGCTCACTGTTGATAAGTTGAGTGATTTCTCAAGGGCTATATAAAATCCAGCCCTGGCCAGAGAGACACATTTCCTTTGCCTGATGAGAGCTGGAGGCCTAAGCATTGGAGCGTGGGAGGCGCTGTACTCTTGGGGAAGATCAAGTGTGCGCCCATGGACTCCAAATCACCAGCCCCCAATTGCTGAGGAGCAACACAATGCTATATCCCTGGCGTTAAATCACTGCTGCTGAGGTGAGGTCATCCGCTTGTCTTCCTCTCTAATGGAGAGCTCAGCTCACTAACGCACAGCGGTAATGCATGGAGAAGGGAAGCAGGAGGTACTGTGAGCTACCTTTCAATCTTATTTATTTTAACTTAGGACTCATTTCAGGAGTTTGAGCGAGAACTGGGAGCGGCAGATGCCTTTGGAGTATGCTGTTACCACCACATACTTACCGGGCTCCAGAAGCTCACCGCAGAATGCATGAGCAGATGACAGGTGATGCAAAGTGGTAGGACACTGAGGTTTTCATGGGGGCGCTACGCTGTCCCGGGTCAATCAATATACATTCCTGTGCGTCCCTAATGCAACTGTAATCACTGATAGAATACATTTGGCCATTGGGTGAAGAAAGACTGAGCCCATTAAGTGACAATGGATAGAGTAGTGGGGAAGGGAAACTAGGTTACACAATTTTAACCTGGTATTTCAATGGACTTCAGGCACATCTTAATTACTAGACATCTGTGTAAAAGGACACCAATAAAAAAAAAAAAAAATCAAAAATAAAGCTGCAGTTACACCTAATTTAATTATTCCGAATGACATGTGAGCTTCAGTCTGTGATGTTGGTAACAATGAGAGCACAATTCACATTACAAGGTTTTAGGTGTGTTGCATGAATGCAAATATGAACATAAAAACACCAACGCTGAAGCCTGTTTTGCCTACAATCAGTGTCCACTTTGCAACATTGGTTTGGCTGAATTTATACCTGCAACAATTAATCAATTAATCGACAACTAAATTATTATTAAGTGAATCAATTATTTTGATAATTGAAAATTAATTGCTTAGCTTACTACTGTACATATCCTCTGATTTAAGCATCTCAACCATGTTGATATTGTCTGATTTCAGTAGTCCTTCCTGAAAGCAGACTGATTATCTCTTGTGTTTGAATTGGAAAACATCTACTTTTACTTTGGAACACAATGATCATTTCGTCCTATTTCATGCATGTTTTTGGAATATGGGAGGAAACTGGAGTACCTGGAGGAACTAATAGCTGATGCAGTATTCAAATTTTGCAGCACTACTGAACTGAAAGAAAACACATCCACAAACAAGTGTGTAATAACTTAATATAGCTGATTACAACATCCTTCATTGTCGACATTGCCTGTTTATGACGACAAATGGGACTCATCAAAACCGGCAGATATGCTGACAACACAATTACAGTTCAGCAGCATCAACTCCCCACTCCCCTGCTCCCCTCATGCACACCTCTTGCCTGGGTGAGTTGTTGACAGGTACACACCCACAAACACGCATGCACTAATGTTAACAGGAAGGGTGACAAGGTAAGCGTTCAATGAGGGTCATTGGTTCCCCTCCTGTATTACGATACAGGGGGTTGTTACAATTTCAAACTGAGAAAATCCACTGAACATCCTATGAATACATATCATAACAACTAATGGTGGTTCTGCTAACATAGATAACAGGTTGATGACCCAAGAGACATGCTGTGGGATGGACACAGGAGGCAATAAACTCGGCCATATTCTCCCTTGGGTGTGTCTGATCTCATTGCCAGAGTAGACCCATGACCCTTTAGTCTCCCTTGATGACGACAGCTACATGGCCTGTACTCCAGAGGGAAAAGACGGGAAAAAGAACGACTCTGCCTCAGAGCTCCCAGCATCCCTCCCAAAAAGCCAGGCGGAGATTAGGAAACCCCTACCTATTGTTTTGCTTCCTGCATTAGTCGATATGTCAACAGTTTGGTCCGCCACGCGTGTGCCACTGTTTTGTTATGCTGGACCTCGGCTGACCCCAAATTCTCTGTGATGTTTTGACAGATTGTTTCAAAATCTCATCATCGCAATGTTGTGTTATGAACTTAAGCAACTACTTGGACAATACAAATAGGATAAGCAAATAAATTGCCTGGGACTAAAATGTAATTATTTAATATGTTTTTTGTTTATTTGGATTTCTGCTTAAGTAAAACAAATGTGACTTAAATTTGTAGCCTGCATTATGGGACAGAATTGTAGCGAGAGCCTGGTAAAATAGGCTGTGGGGGTGACGTTTTTTGATTTTAAAAGGAATCAATGTTCTTAGTCAATTATATTGTTCATATCATATTAATTGTAAACACTGTTTGAAATGGTATTTTTACTCATGTAAGGTTGTACGCAAGTCAGACAGTGAACTCACCATCATCTAGGTACATCTGGTCCAGTTCTTGAGGTTCCTGTTTGACGGTGATAGAAGGTGGACTTGATTCCTCATGAAACAGGCTGGGTGAGTTCCCTCCAGCCTGGGCTGGAGTGGCTGCTACCTGAGCCTGGCTGGGGCTGTAGACCTGGATAAATGGACTCTCTGCTGGCCCACTGGGAGTGGAAGCATGGGAGGTTGGGGAAGATGAAGGGCTGCTATTGGCATAGGCTGTGTGGAATCCATGGGTTCCTGGGCTGTTGAGGTGACTGGGACTTCCCTGTGTTTGAAGCATACCTAGGGGAGAGCCATGGTCGGGAGATGCTGGATGGGTGAGGATTGGCCTGCTGCTGTCCTGGAAGCTTGTCATCAACTGACCTGAAGGTGCAGCATGAGTGGGACTATTTGGGAGGCACTTGCTGAATGCCACAGGGGAGAGATCATGCAGGGTTGGGCTGGAATTGGGGGACGATGATGGTATGGCAGCATTAAGAGAAGGGCAGGGAGGGTATCCACCAGCCAGACAAGCATCATGATCAGCAACAGGCATGATGGGATTTAGTCTGGGATGATTGAAGTAGGGTTTTGAATGCAGTGGCAGCACTGAAGTCCCCAAAGAATCATATTCATCACTGGGTTCTGTCTTTATTATCGGCACTGAAGAATGGAAAGGAGAAAGAAAGATGAACATATTAAACAAAATTTGCAGAGGCATCAATGTGGCAAAATGCTTGCATGAAGAAGAATGAGTAAATCAATAGGCATGTACACTTGTGGCGACTATGCCACTGATAATCCAAACAAATAACCAGTAGCCATGGTTCAGTGTTTCACTGTGAAGCTCTCAGTAGTCTGTCGTGAAAAAAAGCCAAAGAATAGGGGGAAAAGAAAAATGGATGAGTCATCAGAGTGGAAAACCACAGCTGGTTCTAATAAAGACGAAGACCTATTTTCTTTGGACTCTCCTCCAGCTCTGATATCCAATAAAACTCTACTTTAAGGCAGAAGGTTGCTGCTGTTGTTGCTTCTACATGAGGAGGACCTGCAGGTCCCTTGGTTTTGCCTGCCCTCTAGAAGCAATTGTTTCTCTTAGGACCAAATGATAGACATGACAGGATTCTCATTGGGATGGGTTTCTTAAGTGGCCAACGAGTTGCGTTTGTGGTTTCAAGAGCTTCAGGCTTGGGCTAATGCAAGAAGAGTGCAATGACCCCACTTGATCATGCTGATCCTGTCTCTGGAACTTCCATTCTAGTACAGGCAGTTTGCAATGTTTCCTGATGCTTTTTGACTGATAGGTATCTTATGCTTCTTCAAATCAAGACATGTGTTGGAGGGTGGATACACAGGATACATTTTGTTTTTATTTCTGTGGAGGGCCTCCTCAGACTTTATCAGTTATTAACAGAGCTTCAGTGTATAGATTTGGGTTGAGAGAACAAAAGAAAAAGAAAGAGAGAAGGAAAAAGACCTACCAACTAAGAATTCCCATCTACTCACTACTGTTTAAACTACAGTCATAGTTATGACTGGTGGGTTTCCATTCACCTTTTATTTCCAAGTTTTCATGAATTGTAAAAATAAATGTGTATAGAAATGCTACAAATTCGAAAAAAATGCCCAACATTTATCGAAAACTTTTTATGATTGAACGGGATGGATTTTTCAGCGTATCGATAAAAGTAAAATGCTAATTTTGAGAATAAATGATAAATGACAGGTTTCAAGAATAAATGATATGACTGGAAACCACATTGCACATTTTGACCGGCTATTATGTCATGCATACTGTAGCCACTGAATATTGGCACAATTGTGACCAGAGTTCTTCCGAAAACCAAACCATGACAGCAATTTGTCCATCATTACTTTTGTGATCAGCAGTGCCTTGAGAAGTTCTCATGCAACGTCATGTCAAGGTGCAGTCTCCTCTCCTCTCAATCGTCGCAAAATATTAACTCATGGAAACGGGGCCAAGTCGCGAGTTCGTTTTGTGCATTTTCACTTAAAAATATCGAAATAGTTGGTTGAAAACCTATTAGTGATTAGTTGATGCCAACGATTAGGAATATTCTAATTAAATAAATTCAATAAAGCAACTGAAATTTAACTACAATTTAATATATCATTGATTTTCTTATTTAAATATAAGAATTGAGTAACAGGAAAACATGCTGAAAAATATCAAGTTAAATGTGACAAATGTTTTTTCGATGTGTTGTTACTTTTGTGGGAGGAGAATTTAAAAGATAATAATCATGCCTGTCCGCCTCTGGGGTCCTGAGCTGTGGTGCAGTGATAACAAAGCAGGGAGACCATTTGCGTCAGTCCTGTCTGCTTTCGGAGCCCAGGGAACAGGTTGTCTGGAGAGCATCGTAAGGCAAGTCCCACGATTCAAGGGCCTTCTCTCTCGTGCAGGGGAACAACATAAACCTCACATGGTCCATTCTACTGTCACACCTTCGTTTTCCTTTTTCCCTCTGCCTCCCTTCTCTCATTTCAATGGACGATCAAGGTCTATCAAATCAATTGCTGTAGTTTTGTTGAAATGCAATGGTAAGGTAGTATTACTTCAGTGACACTATATTGTCCTCTCTAAGTTTGGATACTATTCTGTATGACAAGTTATGTGAAATAATAAGGCAAAGGTATGAATGAGAAAGGCAACAATCAAATGAAAGGTTGGTTTCGACACTTGTGGAAGTCCCATCTGATATATAAGCCCAACAGATCCTTCTCAAGATTAGACCATGTCTAGGTCTCCTTTTCACTTCATACGAGAGTTCAGAAAACAGATTTCTCAGTAACGTCCAACTTCATCTGGCTTTTATTCCAACCCCCAACCTATGGGTTATGGCCCAAAGACATTCGATGCTTTGCACATGTTTTTATCTTCTATTTCTAATAGTGTCTATAGGCCAAATTTACGAAGATCATAAATAGCGGGTGCTAAATTATGTGTTTGTTCTAACATATTGCACACGCTGGTGGGTGTGTTGAATGTGATTTACTAAGATTGCGATCTTTTTTAATATGCACATTGGTTAACCAGAGGGGTCAGTGAGCCAGTCTCAGGGGTTCAAGATACCGTGCATGTCTGTCCGTTCCATTCACTTTGTTTGTGTAGTTTGTGACACCACAAAAAGATCATTGTATTTTTCCATCACAAAAATGTTCACATATGCGTAAGCAAGAAAGAACGATGACAGCATGACCAAAATGGAAAATAAAGGTAGTGTCACCCGCATCTGTGGTGCAGAGGTGTTTGCCTCATCCTTCCGCTCTTTCAAACAAGTCTATTTCAAGGGTAGGTTTAGTCTTTTCATAGATGAGCAGACACCAGAGTGTGAAAGAAATGTTCTTCGTTAATAACTTCAGTAACCACAAATGTTCTTCAAGTGGGACAGCGGGCCGGAAGAGTATCTTTCACAAAGGAAAGCAAGAAAGTGTTGACAACGTATGCGTGCGCAAAAGTGTGGGTGTCCTCAGCCTCGAACGTGGCCACAACGTTAGTTGTTCCCTTAATAGCTGACACAAGAACTCTGTACAGCAAAAAGCTTAAACTTAGACGAAAATTATTTCCTCCTTCTTTGTTGTATTGAAAAAATATTGTATTTGAGATAAGGTGACAACTGTGGGTGTGCTACCGATAAGCTTAACGCAGCCTTTTTTATGAATGCTTCTCCATTCAGACTTCTGCAACTATAACCTAAAAAAGACAATTGTATATTTGATATTTTATAATAAGTTGTAATAAATGACTACCACATCTCAAACTACCACCAAATTGCTTGTTATTCGCGGACTCCATGGCTTTAAGGCCAGAGAACTAATTATACTCTGTTGGCCCTGCCTGTGTGGTCTATACTGCACTTGTGGTTGACTTGGCAGCAAAAACAAGGTCTTTTAATTAGACCTGTATTTATGCTCAGCAAAACGATTGGGAATGCATAATGGGGACCGATAAGATTTACTTTCTTTGAGGCAGTACAGTATATAAAATGAATATACTAAATATGGCCACAGTTTGACTGCCTTGAACTGGCCAAATTACGCACTATGCACTTGTAAATCAAAGCAATCAGGGATCTTCAAATAGGGCTCTCCTCTGCATTTCTCTCAGAGCCTTTTCCAAAATGTGTTTTATCTCCCGTGGGCATAAATACATCTGCTGATAATTCTAGACAACACATCTTATTAACAGCTGTATACTTATAACACAGTCCATCATACCCTAGCAACAGTAGACCCATGAGATGCTGATCAATGAAAACATTGCTGTCCAAGACTGAGCTGCAAATATAATATTGCAACAAAAATTGTACCACCTACTGGGGAAAACTTGCTCCAGAGCAAATTTACGTCAGATTTTTCTGACATTAATTTAAAAGGTATAACTCCATCCATTTAGTTATCTATTATAGGTCATGGGGTGAGCTGAAGCCTATCCCAGCAATTTGTTTTAGTTTTGAGTTTGCATCTATGTGTTGCTACCCACTTGTTTTAACTACAGTTTGCTTACAGCTCCTACAGTAGCTCATGCTTATGTCTGCTTTAACTAAACTTGGAAAGCAACTGAAAACATAATTGCTGACCAGTATACTTATCTCAGCACAAATTTGTCTTCACACACAATTCCATCACCAAGTGGCTAGTATAAGATAGCAAGTTAGCCTGACTTCGTTTGCAATTGGTTTAATGTTATTGTTGGGACATTACAGTCGAAGAACCACCACCAAACTTTTTTTGTCAACTTACCACCATGCCTTTGTGGTGGACGTGGCTCTTAGGTTTTTTGTTTTTGCTCACATACCTTGTGACCACACACCTTGCCTTCAACTAAAATCAAGCATAAGGTTTTTTTTCTGCACTTCACTGTATTGAAAATGTGTCCATATACCATATTGTCTATTTTTCCTTGGTCCCGTTCAAAGCATGACCATTACTGCATCACTTTTACGCAGTGCCTAGCGTAATTTTGCTGTGAGTTGCAGGGGAACTCACCACCAAGCATTACTTATCAGTGAATCGCGTGAGAACTCACCAACTAGCGTTATTTCTCTTGATAAAAGATCAATAATGCTTTTTAACAATGCAATCACCTGTGTCTAAAGTCCATGTCTGTAATGTACAAACAGAACACCTTTTTACACTCCCACTAACCCATTCTTTAAATTCCAACGTGAGGGCCATCTATGAACACCAAGAGAAGTGTCATTGAGTTTTCAGGTTGCTACACGAATGACAGAGAATAACGCTGCATGTTTGAGTGCATATGTGCACACATATGTACACACCCCTGCATATTGCTGGGTGTGTTGGAGCACCAGGTAGGTATTGTGTGATGTGGGGGTGTGAGAATGAGCTCACAGGGGGATTGACTTGTCTACATCAACACTGCTCCAAGGCTCTGTCACTCAGCAAGTACACCTCATCACTGGGGAACGTGGTCTCACAACAGTATAAACACACTGCAAACACTCACAGGCGACCAAGCACTGCCCAGTAAAAAAAATATCAAAAAATGGACACGATTGTAAAATAAAAAGAAAATTGTGTTGACATAAAAAAGTATGTAATATGAAGGATGCTTACTGCTGGGAGGAAGATAGGTAAAGTTCTGGTACTGGCTCCTCTTCCTCTTGCCATTGCACACGTAGAAGTTTACCTGCAGCGGGTTAGATATTCTCTGGTTTCGGTAAGGTGGGATCTCAACAAAAAGTGCATTCTGAAACAAAAATAACATTTTACCCCTTTGAGACAAGTAGCCAGACAGACATATAAATGGTTTAAATGAGGCCATCTGGAATGCTTAGAAGCAGTGGAGCCCCCGAGGTTGGTCCAGTGTCCAAGTTTGTGTTTGAGGAAACCCCAGAGCTTTAGCGTTATCCCTGTACACCAAAAGTTGCTGGCTTATTTGTTATTGGGGTTCTTTTTTTTTTTTTTGCACAGCTCTCACTCCATCCCTAGTCTGCAAGTCTGGACCCATGTCAGTATTTTTCTACTTTCATTGTGACATTGTGAGGGACAAGGAAAAATGTGTTCAAGTATTTGCGTCTAATTGTGTCTAATTTCTTGGCTGCCTCTCTGGATGAGATCTAAACAAGACAGAAGAGCCCATTGTGACAAAGAGCAGGTTTACATTGGCTCTAGAAGTGAACAAAAACGGTGGGTGGGAACAGGAATCTGCTGTCCAGATGATTACAAGAAAAATATGCAGGTGGTTGAGTGTGTGTAAAAGAGTATGGCTTTCCCTCACCTTCCCTCACAGTGAAAGTTAGCACACTTCCAACGCCAATAAAAGTAAATGCGGGTCGGCAGTCTGGAGTGCGTTAAGGCAGTGACATAAGAGAAGAATTCCAGTGCCTTCTCTTCCTACTGTGGTATTTGCATTTCATCAGACCCATGTCTCCAAACTACTGCTCCTCATATTTTTTAATATTTGGGACGTCAGCCATATACTGATATATTTGGTCAAGGGCAAGTCCAATTATCATGGTTTATATCCCATGATGCAACTAATTTAACTGGAAAAACAGCATTCATTTTCAGCGTCTGAGTACAGGCTTTATCTCGGACCCTGTGCAATTTCACAAAATTTCACACTGACGATGACAGGCACTAGAAGGTCAAACAGTCATGTATTTTACTCTCAGGACTTGTTAGAGTTCTGTGTTTTGATAATTGACTCAATTAGGCTTTCTTACGCCCTCCCTGTGTGGCGTTTGCATGTTCTCCCCGTGCTCGCGTGGGTTTTCTCCGGGCACTCCGGTTTCCTCCCACATCGCAGAAAACATGCATGGTAGGCCAAGTGAGCACTCCAAATTGCCCCTAGGTGTGAGTGCGAGCGAGGATGGTTGCTCGTCTCTGTGTGCCCTGTGATTGGCTGGCAACCGATTCAGGGTGTCCCTTGTCTACTGCTTGATGACTGCTGAGATAGGCTCCAGCACGCCCGCGACCCCCGTGGGGACAAGCAATATAGAAAATGGGTGGATGGATAGGCTTTCTTCCACTTGATCTTCTCTTTTACACTATTATTTGATGAAGCAAGAAGTAAATATGTGACAAAGGATCATGATAATACAAATGTTAACATGAAATGCTCCATAGCCACGGTTCAGATAAATTCGGACTTGAATTCACCTCAATGGAACCTTTCACCGTGAACTAAAAGTCTGGGTATGTTGGGAGGATCATGGTGTGAGCCTGTTTATGTCATCAATGTTGGTGAATCACTGACGCGCAAGCAATATGGTTGCTTGTGTTTACCATGTGTTAGAGCAGGGATTGAAAATTCCATTCAGGATTGCATGGGCTCATCATCAGTGTCTATGTAGCAATATCATAGCAAAGATTACATCATAAAAGAAGACTGATAAGGAGACAGGTGTCCATGGAGGATATAGAGAGAATGAACAGTAAAATCATGAGGGCACTTACTGGTTTGACAGAGTCCTTGTCAACTTTGGCTTCTGTCTCCCACAGATGATGACCATCTATGTAACAAACACACACACACAAATAAAGGTTATCATTAAAGTCATTGAGGACACTGCAAGCAATGTATAGACATGCTTTCAATTAGAAACATAATTAGAAACATACAATAAAACGTGTGGTATGAGTTTGTGTTATTATGACTTCATTTTGTTCACTGGAGCTTTTGTAATGAAAGGTTAGGGGAGGAGACACATGAAATTTGACTTTTTAATGGGCAAACTACATATTACATTTTAATCTTGAATAAATCTTTTTTCTATCCGCCCGTCCATCCGGAGCCTATCCCAGCTTACTTCCTTATTTTTTTTTTTTTATTAGTGTAGTTTTCATTGAACATTTTGTTCATTATTTTCTCTACCTCAAGCTTCCTCTGGAAAGTAATTGATTTTTCTGATGAGGAATAAAAGACACAGGAGCTGCAAAATACAGTATGTTGGGAGTCTACTGAAGCCCTGCACAAAGTCTGTGGAATTTCCGCTGTAATTCCATGCCACACCTTAAACAACAATTGCTAAAGACATATCTGCAAGTAGCACTGATCCCAGTGCCATTTGTTTTTCTTTTTTCTCTGCGTAATGACGCAATGACTAAAGGAAGAGAGAGAGAAAGGACTGGAGGTCCCATCAGTTAGAGCGAAGAAGACCACCAGGAACCAAAAGGGTATCTGACCAACCTCAGAGAGACACTTAGAGTGAAATCTTATAAGTCACGTTAACTCCAAATTCCTTTAAATACATCTTTTCCTCTGTACTTGCCTATAAATATTATCTTATATGTTTTATGGGTCATAACTAATATTGCTAATAACTTAAAGACTGACCTTGCATGCGGCACAGAATGACATTGCTTTGCAAATCAAGAGTGCTGTTCAACTGATAACCACAAAAATTTCCATTCACCTCTTTTTCCCCGCTACATCTGCAAAATACTTTTGTTACCGACAAAGCTTCCCCTTGCATGCTGCCTTCACCCACGCAAGATGCAGCCACATCATCATCATCAGCTTGTACTTCTCTGTTTAATTGCAAATACGTGAGACAAGCGCACACACAAACCCTTGTCGTGTCACGTCTGCAAACCTTTTGGCTAGAATCCAGGCCTGCTTAAGATGAGAAATGGATGGACACATTCTTCAATGAAAACTTGTAAACTTGCCCATGACTCGCTTAAAGGTGTATATGAGCTTGCGAATAGTAACACAGACAGAAAGTCATCACATAATTAGACCACATGTAGGGATTGGCTTCTTCTTTCAAGGACGTCCTCAATCGTTAATATTATCTTCTTATTTCATTTTCCTGACTAGACAGGTGATGACATCTTAAATAGTGGAAACTGGCCAGAGCAAAATCTCAGCAGATGTTTAGTAGCATAAGTGGAGCAGTTTGAAACGTCAGTGGTACACAAAAACTTCTGAAAATGTGCATTTTCTGGACTGCACTAGACAACTAATTCGCCGGCAGATATCGTCAAAGCTAACAATAACTATATTCACTCTTGGTGTTGTCCTAAGAAAAGTGGAAGTCATGAATTTGTCACGAGTAAAAAGAAAATCACTCTGAAAATGGAGAGTAGGACGAAGCAGTCTGTGGAATGATAACATTTAGCCAAGATTTATAAAGGCAACATGATGAGAAATGCTGTTTATTAAACCCAGAGACAGACAGATTGATTGTACACCAGTTGTACAATGACAATAAAGGCATTCTTCTTACACCAATTCTGTCTCATTCCTGACAAGTTATACATATTTGCATTGGTATTCAATGAAATGCATATTTACAGTACACAAATTGACTAATCACAGACACACATCTGCTATAACACCTGCTGTATGCCACTCAGAATCAACAATTTCAGATGGTGAGTTCTAAATTATGACTTGACAGATGAAATGTGACAGGGATTGAGTCATGAACAAATGCTTAGACTTCTTTTCATCTGTGTACTGGAGCAAGGGTGGTGGCTCAAATTGTTCTGACTCAGTGCCAAAACTGGGTGCCAACTGTATTCGAGACAACGTTGAAGACAAATAGGAGTCTAGACACTTCTAAAAGTACGATATGTGGAGCAATCTGTCTGATGTTTAGACTTGCCCCAGGTAGCCAGACTCAACAAAGTTGAGTTTGAATGAAATCTAACAGTGGCAATCACAGTCTGGATTCTATTAAAAGGTGTGGGAAACAATGAAGTGCAGTTTTGGACATGACAAATAGCGTTTGAGAGCTTTTGTTACAGACTTTAGTCACTTGTAGAAAATACTGCAATTCAGAATTCAGCCTCACCAGACGTGGATAGGACCAGACTTTTGTCTGCTGTGGTCCGGCCTGTGTGAGGCTGCTGAACTTTGGGCAATGATCCAGTCCAACCAGATGTAAAAACTATCCAGCTCACAAGGGAATTCCCTTACACTGCTCCACCCCCCTCCGAGTCAGAGTGTAGGATTACCCCATCTCTCTATCTCACCTCTTGTCTGTCAGTCTATCTGTTTTACCTGCTGCTAATAATCATTCTATCCAGGAAAAGCCAGAACACACAATGCATGAGGTGTGCCAGATATTCCTTCATACATCATTTAATGTAATCTCAGTGTTTAAATTGCATGTGCGCATATTTTTCAGGACTGGAAATGGATTACTTTGTATTATTTGAAACTTATTTTACAGAAAATAAATGTATGGTTATAAAAGAACATCGAGGGCTGACATCCATCCCTGTTGATTTAATTCATTCATTCATTTTATGAACCGCTTATTCTCACGAGGGTTGCGGGCGTGCTGGAGCCTTGGCCAGCAATCTTAGGGTGGTAGGCAGGGTACACTGTTTTTCTGAAGACACAACAAAGTCCTTAGCATAGTGACATCAAATATATGTACTATGCTATGTGGACATTGGATATGTCTCCTGGAGTGACAGAAAGAAATCAAAACACCTCATGAAATGGCGAATTGATTTCAAAAGGACAGTTAAATACCATTAGGTACTGTAATGCACCTTAATGCAAAGTTGAGTTTGAATGCACCTGATGTTTATTATAATATAGTGAAGATGGTACTTACTGGCACTGAATTGAACTGGTTTGAATCTTAATTGTAAGATAAGGACTAATTTATCTCAATAAGTAGTCATGAGTCTGAGTGAACAAAGATCATGGGGTTCCACAAGGGTCCATTCTTGGACCACTTCTATTTAATATCTTTATGGTACCCTTTGCTCAGATTATGGTGCATCTCTTTTCATACATACTAGATGATCATGACACACAACTTTAAAGTTCAGTGTTATCCCATGACAATAGTGAATTACTTTCAAGTGTATTCATCAAATCTATGAGTAGATTGACCAGAATCCTCTCTAGCTCAATCCAGAAAATACATAAGTGATTATTTCTAGCCGCAAATATGAAAAGTCCAAAGCAATAAAGTCAAGCCAGAAATTTTATTGACTCAGACCTGGATTTTAACATCCACTTAAAAGCTATTACTAAAGCTGCATATTACCATCTGAAAAACATTGCTCAAACTAAGAGTTTTGTGTCTCAACAAGACACGTAAAATAACTTGCTCATGCTTTTATTTTCAAGATTAGATTATTCTAATGGAGTCCTTTCAAACACCAGGAAATACGACCACACCACACCAGTCATCAAATCATTACACTGTCTTCCAGTAAGTCAAAGAATAGTTAACATTTTGCTGCTGGTCTATAAATCTCTAAATCATCTTGGACCAAAATACATGCAAGATTTATTAGTACCCTACAAAGCATCCAGACCACTTAGGTCATCTGGCACTGTCCTATTATGTGTTCCCAGAACAAAACCAAACAAAGTGAAGCAACATTTATGCTCCTCACCTGTTAAACAAATTCCACGAATATCTGTGGTAACTCAAACTGCCGATTCGTTTAAATCAACAAAACATTGTTTACTGCAGCATTCAATGTTATTCATTCATTTGCAAAATATCTTATCTACACTGATTCTTGATTTGAATCATTTTAGATTATTTTTTTATGATTTTTGCATTATTTAAGATTTTGTTCCTCTTTCTGCAATGCTCTTAATGCTTGATGTAATGTACTTTGAATGATCATGTCGTACATAAAATGTTTGAATAAACTTGCTTTGTCTTGTGTAACACCTCTGTCTTAACTTGGATAATATGTGGATATTGTTTACTTAAGTGGGGCCTCTCAACTATGTGCTATTGTACTGTATTTGTGGAATTCCTCAGAAATTCAGTAGCTGTCTCGATCATAAATGGCAGCAAAAGCAATGACTTTCACCACAATAGTGAAGGTGTTGATTAGTGAGCAGTACAAAGAGCCTGACTGTACATGCACACCAATATTAAATTTCACTGTGTTGAAGGACATCCTTTAGTAGTACTTAGTTAGGCCTTGTAAAGCAACAACCAGCACCATTTAAATAACAGTATGTGACAATTATTGAAATAGTAGGACTCACTTAAGTTTGTGTGTGTGGCAGCCGTGGCTCAGATGGTAGAGGGGTAGTTCAGTAATTTGAGGGTCAGGGTTTCAAATCACCTTCTGTCCGAGTCATGTGTTGTCGTGTCCTTGGGCAAGACAATTCACACAACTTGCCTCCAGTGCCACTTCCACTGATGTATGCCTGGGTGCAAATGTTTGGTGGTGGTTGGAGGGTCTGTAGGCGCACACTATCAGCCACGCCTCCATCAGCCTGCTCCAAGGCAGCTGTGGCTACTTATGTAGTTTACCACCACCACCAGAGTGTGAATGTGTGAGCGCATGAATAATCTTTGAGTGTTTTTGAGTGTTAGAAAAGTCAAAGCCACAGTGGTGACCAAAATACCTTGAAATAATGAGAATGGAATTGGGTCAAATTCATAATGCCAAGCCAAAAATCTTCTGGAAAAAAAATAGTTGGACACATGAGGTATAACTGGAGCTTTTGGCAAGTCACTTTAGCTCTGAACATATAGAAAGAGCACTGCTCCTATGCTTTAAGATGGTCATTTTGCAGTTCTGTCCCAGGCTTGCTTTTCTGCATTTGGCACAAGGTATTGTGAATCTCTCAGTACAATAAAGCCGTTCTGAAGCAGAATCACAAAGCTTGGTCTAAGTCACAAGCCATTGTTCCTCCAAGAGAATAACTACCGTATTTTCCGCACTATAAGGCGCACCTAAAAACCTCAAATTTTCTCAAAAGCCGACAGTGCGCCTTATAATCCAGTGCGTCTTAGATATGGACCAATATTTAGCCACTACAGCAGGCGTGTCCAAATATATGGACTTATATATGGACAAAGTTTTAAAATGGGCCATTCATTGAAGGTGCGCTTTATGATCCGGTGCGCCTTATATATGGACAAAGTTTTCAAATGGGCCGTTCATTGAAGGTGCGCTTTATAATCTGGTGCGCCTTATAGTGCGGAAAATACGGTACCCAAAACACACGGATAAAATCAAAATAAACAGAATGGCGACGAACACAACTTATAATTGTCTTTCTATGAGCACTTATCTTAATTCTATTTAACATCTGTGGAAGGGACTGAAGCAAGCACTGTGGAGACAATTGGAGTAGTTTGCCCACAAGGGATTAGCAAAGATCTCAGAAGAAAGGTGAAAAGATGTCTCATTATCAAACTTGTTTGATTGGAGTGCCTCAAAGTTTTGTGCATTAAAAAACAAATGGTGCCATCATTTTTGTTCTGGCCAAAGTTTGTGTTGAATCATCCACTGCAAAATTATTCTGTTGGATCACAAACAGTGCAATTCTAGATTTGCGTACATTTCCAGCAATTCCAGCAGTTTTTTTGTGTATATAATTACTTTTGACAGTTAAAATAATACTTTCTTTAAAGGAAGGATGCCAAAAATGTTGTCTGTGCGTTCATGTGAAAATGTGTTTGTAATGGACTTTTGACTTGGGGGACCCTGGAAGTGGTGGGTCATAAAAGTTGACATAAACGCAGACTAAGTACGAGTCAGGCACCCTCACTCACCCTCCTGCGCCACACCGCAATGACGGAAGGCAATTTAAGTGAAATCTTGATGGCAACCTAGAGTGCAAGGATCTCAGCACTGCAGAGCTCCAAACTTGTTAATGTCTTTACCCGATATTAAGGACAGGGGTAAGAAAAATATGAGGATAAAGTGCAGGGTTGTTTGTGAAAAAAGAGACAGAAAGGAAACAGTGCAGCAAGAGAGGAAGAGAAATTGTGGTTGAAGGAAGGAAAATACATCCTACACGAGGTCATACATCTCATATGGCATGAGAGGTTGGACAAAGGTGCTCTGGGGGAACCCCCTCCATGACTAAGTTAAATGCAGAAAAAGGAAGAGCCTCATTTGACCAAGTTCATCCACTTCCCCTTCCTGCACCTTTGTTTCACCTTTTCAGTTGCTTCACAATTTAAAAAATATATATTTTTAAAGTGGATGTAGTTAACCAAGGAGGTGAGACTGCTAACAAAGTTATTGGTTCCTTTAATGAAATGATGAGTCTGTGACACAAAATGTGTGTTTTTCAGCATGGCCCTAATTGTATTTAAATTTTAAAGACACTTTGAAAGAGCACAGAAACATTTTAACTTGACAAGACCCTTCAGATGAGGTGGCTCAGGTGGTCCATGAAGCATAAAAATGAATCTGGAATATTCAAATGACATTCCTGCTCTCTAGAACATACTCCATAAGGATATCAGAATGATGATTTTCTATTGCTATTTGACACTTTTCTAACTAAATGATAATTGCAATTTTGAGGGGTTTACAATACATACACTTCATATTTATTTGTATAGCGCTTTCACAACACTTATCTTTAATTATCATGATTAAATATTTTTTTAGTTAATATATAAACTTCAGCCTTACAAATCATGAACTCCTTAAAAGATCTGGTGTATGATATGCAAGTCTGACATGCGGATTTGTAAAGCAAAACACATACAATATGGAATCTGGGGTTTAATTGTAATTGTATAATTAAACAAACAATAAAGGCTTTCTTTTGCTTTTATGTAAACATTTATCTCAGATGTTGCTTAAAAGGAGTGCCTAATCAAGAAAATGTATGGTCAATATTGGTTTATATTTCTGCCTCATACATTTTTTGGCAAAAATTAATGAACTGCATTGTTGGCAGGAGTCACTGCCACACAGAGGTAAATCTAGCTTGTATTAGGTGAAAACTGTGAACAGATTCAAATGTCACAAGATGTGGCATTAGCCATAGTGAGACCAATGAACATGCCGTGGTTGTGATTCATTCCTCGTGGCAAGCACCAGTGAACCGGCTATGGAAACTTCAGCAAATGTAAATATGCTTTGGTTAAAAATATAGTGGTATAATGCACAACACATGTGGCTTGATGGCAAGTCTAGCTGTATTTTGATGGAGGGAACTGAATGAAGAAGCATTATGAGGGGAGAGTGGAAGGAACACGTTTAACAGAGATATGAAGAGCGTGAGAGTGTATACTTGTTGGAGATGTGGTAAACATGGACTGCTTACTGCGACTCACCCTGGGCCTTCTCCACGAACACCACCTTTGAGTCAGGGAGGAAATTGAGACCACTGAGGACCATCATTTTGCCTCCAGTTGCAGGGTAGCTGTCCATACTCTGCTTCTCCACCAAGGGAAGCTCCTGTGCTGAGCGTTGGGCTATTGGTGGGAAACACGCACATACAGTATTAAATGTGGAAATCTCAGATCAAAGCAGAAAAAATAGTCCAATGTTTGGGGTTCTATTTTCAGGTCTAGAGAAAATCTGGGATGAGGCTGCACCAAGTTTGGGGATTTTTTGGCGAGGGAGATCACAACAATAATCCTAAATTTTGTTTCCATTCTCATTGTCTAAATTTAAATGTCCCCAGTATGTGTGTGTATGTTCTTAATCATTAAATACAAATTGAGATCAATAACACATGTCTGGCATCATGCACAATAGTATAATAGTATATCTTTTACCTTGAGAAATTGTTTTGATGATTGAAAACAAGTTATTGGGAGCAGATGCTTTCGAAAATGGACACTTATTTCATTGAAACCATTCAATGCCACTTTTCAAAATGAGTGCAAAGCCAAAAGCAAGGCTTGTCATCGCGTGTCTAAGAGAGACTTATTAAAGTAATACTTACAACACTCGATGGGGTTGGAGGAAGCTTGTAAGGACACGGTCCTGCCATTGGGCTGGTTGATATGTACTCTGAACACCAACCTCACTCGGGTGTTTTTCCGTCCAATGTCCGTTTCCCCTTTGCGAAGTTCAATATCTGAGTTGCGCAGCTTTAGGATGCCAGCACAATCAATTCTAGGGCGAATAAAAAAACACATGATGGTCAGCACCATTTAAAAGAACAAAAACTAAGAAATGATTGTGGAATTTTAAAATTAGAGTTATCATGCTTATTGCAACTAAAAAAACAATGTATATTTTTATACTAGAAAAATACGAAAAAGCTGAGATTTGATACCTAAACACCATTTAAAAGTACTTTCCTTAAAAGTAACAGTTGGTCTAATTAAGTCACCATGAAGTCAATTAGAGAAAGAAACCTGTCACGTCTCACGCTGAATGTATTTTTTCTTATATCCTTTACTTAAGTAGGACTTACACTTACTAGTCAGTCACATCAATAACATGGGAAATTATTACTTTATGCAATATACTAGTATATGTATATAGATCTAATTGTTCCTTCAAAAGTGCTGGCTATTTCCTTCTGCAAAGATGACATCTACTCATGTCACAATAATAGAAACCCATCGCCTTCTTAGTAACATATCCCAATTCATGTTGTATGGCTCACATGTCTGCAAAAATACTTGGCCGCAGTTTTTTGTGTCAACATAAAAGTGTGTCAACAATGTGTGTACTTATTTCATACAATATACCTCCCAGGATAAAAGTAAATGCTATATGTATATGAACATTCATCTACTTAGGCGGTGCATATGTACACTGTCTCTCATCAAGAATTCTGCTTTTGGAGCTAAAGCAAAATTTAAGATGGTACAGAGAGAGAGAATTGTGACCTGTTTTTCTCAAAGTAGAGCAGGTCAAAATGTGGAAAATGAAATATTAATCATGGACCCGTGAAGCTCTAAGATAACTCACATAGCCCTCATGTTGTTTTCTGGAAGCAAAGGGATCTCCAGAATTTTTGTGTTGGATTGCAGTACTTCGTGACTGGCAGTGGAGACAGTTTTGCCAGTGATGCGATGGACCTGGTAGAAGGCATGTGGTCGCAGGAGGCGATCGTCTGCGGTCCCGATAAACAGCTGGAGGGTGAGCGGCTCGCTTTCCATGTAGCCATAGAGCTGGCGGGACAACAAACGAGTCAGGTAAGAGCCGACAGCGGGTTTTAAAATCTTGTGGAGCACATACATATGAATACGAGAGAGAGAGAGAGAGAGAGAGAGAGAGAGAGAGAGAGAGAGAGAGAGAGAGAGAGAGATAGCGAGAGAGAGAGAGATTTTGAGAGACAGAGACAGAGAGAGAGAGAGAGAGAGAGAGAGAGAGGGAGAGGGAGAGGGAGGAGGGAGGAGGGAGGAGGGAGGTAGGGATGGATGGATGGATGGATGGATGGATAGATGGATAGATAGATAGATAGATAGATAGATAGATAGATAGATAGATAGATAGATAGATAGATAGATAGATAGATAGATAGATAGATAGATAGATAGATAGATAGATAGATAGATAGATAGATAGATAGATAGATAGATAGATAGATAGATAGATAGACAGACAGACAGACAGACAGACACACATTGTATTGACAGCGCTTAATAAGCACATCTTATTGAGCAGTTTTAAAAGGACTGTTGACGTTTTGGTCAATGGCAGATGAATAACTGCTGCCAATTTAATTTCAACAGCAAGGATCATTTTCTGACTGTCTAAGGTAACCCAATCATATAATTTAGCCAAGTGGGTAATGGCACAGAAATCTGAACAGACATGCTGGGCTGCAAATTCTAGAAGACAACTGATACTTTATGAGGGATTTCTGACCAGACCAAATCTGGATTTGTGCTGGAATCCAGCTGTCTTCTGCAGACCTCCCAGGATATGCTCAGACTTTACACTTCAGTGTTTATGCAGCGTTATAAGCAGATGTTGGGCGCTTGGGGGGGGGATAAACAATATATGTTGATTTAAGAATCCAGAAAAGTCTGTTTGATCCATCAAAGAGGTGTTGGATGTATTCAGTTGGCTACTTGACTGTACGGCTTCTACTGTGAATGATCACATATTCAAAACCAAGGCTCAGTAAGCCATGGCCATCTGACAAAATCACAGTAATTGGTCAATTACCCCAGCAAACACCAGCACATCACCTCAGACCAATTTTCTTTGAGCTCAGTCCGAGTGAAAACAGCAGTACTGTGGAAAGGAATAAAAGACCCTGGCTGTTTGTCTAATGGACTGAGTCACCTAACAAAATAAATACCACATGTAACCTATGACAGGATCAGATTAATAGGGTTATAATTAGTTTTGAAAGGATATGGATAAGGAAAGCGGGCAGAGGACCAAAGAGGTACAGTATGTCACTTGACCTTTGTAGAAATTAGTGTTTCATTGGCAACCTACTGTATGTCTTTGACTGAGAACAGATTTTGAGCACAGGTTTGAAGGTTTTTTTTTTTTTAGACAAGGAAACTTTGAACCGATATTAAGAAAATAAGACAGGATAAACACCATGGCGTAACATTTGCATTCTGGCTTTTACTTGAGTAGCAATGACAAATGCTCATATTTCCAATTCTACCTATGAAAAATAAATATCAGTCACTCAGTTTGAGGTTGACTGGATTTGGTCAGTAATTTAGAATAATAGACTTAATTGGTGCAAAATGTGACAAAGCAGCTTTCAAGGTGTTTTTTTAGTACACAATTATGATTTATATACAGTATGTTAAAAACGAATGATTGAAAAATTATTCAACAGGTTGAAGAGTACTTTTACATAAAACCAATTTTACTGTATTTTTCTCCCCTCACTGCACTGAGGACCTCAAGCAGCTGCCTCAACCTGTGAGCAAGTCACACATGAAAGTCATCGGTGAGTTAGGCCCAGGTCAGGAGCTTCTTGAAGTCTTGCCATCCCAAGGGACCACTTCATTTAGGAGGTGATCTCACCACCAGACCCCTTTTTCTTGTTATACTTTACTTACTGTGCCACCAGTAGTAATTATCCATAGCCGCACATGCTACTAGTTACTTCGATTGACTCTTTAGAGCACAATTGCTGATGGTAAAATCTGACAGATGACAGCATAGGCTTTAATATAAGCCAGACATTCATGGCACAAAGCTGTTTTTTCAATATATTTTGGTGACCTCCAATCATTACCTCAACTGCCACGTCGAAAGGCAGTAGAGGGGGACGGGGTATTAGGTTGGAGGGTGGTTATCCCTTCACTGCACAAAAAGATGGTGGCGTCCCCACTTGAATCCTTGTGAGATCATGGAGTGGAGGAAATGATTCGTGAGGTCGGGGAAGTCCTTGTGACATTAGACTTTTTTACCAGCCCTCTCAATTGGACTTCTAACGATTTCTTTAACATATGTGCACCTATGACCTTCTCCCCGTGCCACCAAGCTGCCCCTTCTTGCTACACCTCAGTGATGCTCATTCAAATTCTGGAGAAGAACGCACAACTTCTCCATGTTTCAGAATTACCAAAGGGGGGAGTCCAAGATGGTGCTTCAAACTTTGATTGTGGTCTACCACTGTGGCTTCCTTCAAAATGTGGTTGGACCAGATGAGTGGTCCAGTTTTTTTTTTTTTTTTTTTTTACTGCTTATTATTCATATTTATTTTTTAACTTCAGAACAGAGACGTGATTTGCAGAATTCAAACCTCTGCCTCTGTGTCAGCTAGTACAACCCCCACTGCAAGCAAATGTGGCAAAGCAATCTGTCAACTAGAAACATTGTGGATATGGCAGTTGATGCATTAATTGTGTAATTGGATGCAGATGTATTGTCTGGGTCAGTTTTGATGACGTGGAGCGGTGTCGAGCTGAAAATGAAGAGGAAGGTGCACCTCAAGTAATTTCTCATCATTCATCGGCTTGTGAGCCACTACTGTGTCTTTAGACTTTTTGAAAATACTTCATAAAAGATCCATAAATCATCTCTTTCAGTTGTTCAATATTTGTGTAGCTTTAAAATGACTTTCTAGAGGATTGGACATTTCCCTCCTGATTGAGTGTCAATACACTGTGCAGGCCTGCAGAGGCGGACTTATTTTCCTGATTTCATCACCGCCTGGAGAACAGTGGTGACTTGAAGACGTACACGTGGCGCAGAGATTTGGAAAAGAGAAAAGAAGATCAGTAGCAGCAGTGAAATACCCCTCCTTTGGCAGGGAAAGGGGAGGAGAAACAAGAAAGGATTTAGTCTTTTCGGCAACACATCTATCTGCCTTTCTGCCATAAACTGACAGTCATGCAACAAGCGTTAGCTGGATCCAATTTAATCTACGCTCATCACGGCTCTACATTCTTTCAAAAACTATTCCACCATCCACCAATTTTGTATTGAATAACAACAGAATTCACATTGTCTGCAGTCATTAATCATGAAGCCATGCAGAATATGTGTTGTGATATTGTAACAATAGTTACAGTATTTGCAAAAAATGTTCTTGTTAGATCAAATTTGCCTTAGGGCTAAAGGAATACGATTAGAAATTTACAAGAATTGAGTTGAGTAGACCTTGCCCTTGAATTCCTTTTTCAACCGAACCTGCAAATTCATTGAAGCAATAAGGCTGGGTGGTTTATCAAGTTTTACTTTAAGAGACAGTCAGTTGAGCTTTTATTTCCAGTTACAGTTTACATCCTTATTTGCCAAGGGTATATTCTAGGTTTGTGCCTTGCAACTGGCTGGAGACCAGTTCAGGGTGTCGTCTACCTTTCACCCGATGTCAGCTGAGATAGCATCCCCAGCGACACAGGATAGGAGATGTGGTGTTGAAAAAGGATGGATGGATACATTCCAGGGTCACAGGTAAGCGAGAGCCTTTGGGTGAAAATCCCAACAAGAGTATCGCTAGCAGTTTTTTGTTTCTTCTGAGGCACTTTATTTACGGACTAATTAAAATAAAATGTCATGTATTGGCATGTGATCCAACTCTTACTTTTTTTTCTGGGCAATGTCAGCCAGCCCAAACTGATAAATAATATTTCAATGGAGAACTTAAAAACAACCTGTGTCGAAGTTCACAACAACCTGTTTTCCAAATGGAACCAACATTTGTCACTGGCATAAATATATGAAATAAATGGTTCTGATGACTCTAAAAACACTACCTTACTGATATCACATAAGCGGTTGCATTACATCTAATAAGAAATTAGAGATTGTACACTGTGTACAGTACTTCTTTGGGAAATTACACAGAAAGTAAATACCGGATCCAAAGTATGATTACATGCACAAAGGACCTAACACATGTTTCCTTGAGGTCTTTCATGAAGCAGTGGTGGAAAACATAATGCAAATGTGATGTGTATTACATATACGATCAGAAGAAGGGAGATGGGGATTAAGTCACGCACATGTTAATAGGGATGATGGCCACATCCTGTTGAAATTACACCATGTCTGTTGCTGCTTTAGCCCTAATGAGAGAGAGAGTGAGGTTGTGTGTATGTGTGACTGAGGAAGGCAGAAAGCCCTATAGGCCTGTCATTATCCTGTATGAAGCAGGCATGTGCAGGATTGTCCTGTATGTTCGGGTTAATACTCCACAGGTGTTATTGTCTTTTGTTACTAAGGGCCTGTTGAACGTCTGTGCGTTTGCTGATGGAATCGGAGCCTGAAAGCTGTTGCATCATTTCCATCAGAAGCCACATTTTAGATCAGAGTCAGTTCACAATAATCACAATGAAAACAATTCATATTGCATTACTTCCCCCCATTGTTTCCCTCTGGACAAAAATACATTATTCAATGTCAGACAGATATAGGTACACCAGGTTGTTGGTTTTCCAAGGCACAGCTTTGAAAATCATTTTGTGGACTTTTGACATATTTGTGGTAAATGAACAGATTGGTTGGAAAACTATGAGAGGAGCCAGTAGATTACTTAGACCCTCTCAATGCCTCAATGGTCGGCTCCTGTAAATAAAGTGAAAAAGCAGCCGTCTGTGTCACGAAGAGTCCCAATCATGAGGTTATGAGTTTGAAGTTGGAGTCAGAAGCAAGTCCAGAATAAATTTCAACATTTTGGAATGTAATCAAATTGAGTTGCATTGAGACTCATAAAAAGCAGCGATTCTGCAGTGAGTTCAAAGGATCAAACATGGCCACCTTAGATGAAAGTGTTAAACATGCTCTCAAAAGAGATTGTAGGAAATTACACATATTTTTAATAAGAACTGGGCTGTGCAAAACTAATAATTGCCTCCAGCTCTCTCTTATTTTTTAAATGCCGTGTTTCCTCTCACATGCCTCCCTGAATGTTAGATATTAGGGCAAAGCAAAATATGGCTGCTTGTTTTAGGAGGTGTCAACAACAATAAATGAGCAGTTCAGCATTTCCACTTGTTCATATGTCGTTTAAACCCCGTACCCCTCAATGTTTTTAATCTATCTCTTTTGTTACTTTCCAACACATGTCACCTGACACTCATTGTTTGTGCCCATGAGCATGACTAAGTTTCAGTGCAGGGTGTCCTGCTTGTGTAGGTTTGGGGAATGGTTGAAGGATGAGCAGTTCAAAAGGAGGGACATTCTCAACTCCCTCTGAGAGGGGGGCACTGAAGCGTGGCAAGGGGAGGGGCAGTCCGAAGGGCGCAGTGATTGTGACTCTTTACCACAAACATCCCCCCCTGCCTCTACGACTACCACCAAGCTCAGCCAACCTCAGGGGCACCAAAGCCCTAATCAGCAGGATACAGAGCATCTCCAGAGGCTGCCCAACCAAGCCCCAGCTGCGCTGATTCCCTCTTCCCCTTCTCATTCTTTCTACTCTGTCTTTCGCACACACACTTCCTTGGCTGCTTCCTACACCCGTGTCCCTGTGTCATTATTGACTTATTCTCCTTGACTGCACCTCACCCATCCACCGCCTGCCACTCATTACTACTGGGCGCTGGGGAATATGACATGTCCTATTCTTCATGATTACAACAACACAATTGAAGACATATTAAATAAAAAAATGGAAGAATGAAGAAGAGGGACCCTATATTTGTAATCAGGCTCTCGTGTGCTCGGAATAATACATGAGCATATCTTCATTTTGTTGCCTGTGCATGCCTAGTCTAGCGTGATTGGGGCCTCTTTGGACGTTAAGGTGCACAGACCTGACATATGCTGAATATGATTACAAAATTGACACTGAGCACATCAGGATGCACTGATATATCGAGGTCAACATATTATTTACAAAGGTCCTGCGTTCCTATCAAAATCTTAGACTAAGCAGATGAAGGGGTTAGACCAGCAACACTGAAATGTTCTAGTAATAAGAAAGAAACAAAAAGATAATCCCCTGGATTAATGTTTTATGGCTCCTCTTTTTTCTTAATACATTTATTAAAGATGACTATTCTAAAGTTTTAAATCCCCAATTTAGTCAAAGTGGTCTTCTTTGAATAGTTGCTCTGCGAGATCACCACCTTGTGTAAACAAAGATGAGCTCTGCTGTTGGCTAACGTCCTCTATAAGTGTTTGCCAAGCAATCGTGTTGGTCCTGATCATTGCTAATTGAGTCAGTAGGAGCCGCCTGATGCTAAGAATAAAATTTTCTGCAATAGATAGAATCTAATTCAAATTGATCTCTAAACACAATACAATACTGTAGATCAGAAATTGTCAACCAGTGGTCCGCCGCTTTCTAGTGGTCCGTGGCGGTATTGTAGGTGGTCCTCGAAAGTAATAATGAAAAATAAAATGCAAGATAAAATGTATTTATTGTTTAGACTTGATTTATTTTCCAACTAATTTTGTGAACAATCAACCGACCTTTTCTGTGTCTTCCTGGGGGTGTTTTCACCAAGTGTAGCAAGTTTTAACAAGTTCCCCCCTCCCCAAGCAAAGTTACAGGGGGGTGCTAATTCTAACAGAAACCCTATTAGAATAAATTAACCCGTGACAATAAGTACCCACCCCCTCCCATTTTAAAACGGTGAACCCTAGACATCAACTGACTCGTTGTGTGTCTGCTTGGGGGTGTTTTCTTCAAGTGTAGCAAATTTGAATAGGTTCCCCCCTCCCCAAGCAAAGTTACAGGGGGTACTAATTCTAACAGCAGCCCTATACACCAAGTCAACCCGTGAGAATAAGTACACCCTCCCATTTTCAGATTCCAAGCCATCAACCTTTTCTAGCCAACGGTGATTCCTGACTGCATAATGACTTTTTCACGTGGCTCAGTCGTAGTCTCCAAACTTGTAGGTGCTGCCTTAAATCCTCAAGCCCGGTGATCATGTCAAAGTGACCTTGAGCGAGGCATTTTATATTGTTATTTTGCTCCCAGTAGGTCGTGGCATTCATGGCAGCATCAATTTACTTTTTCTGTCTTCTTGGGTTTTCACCAAGTGTAGTATATTTGAACAGGCTCCCCCCTCCCCAAGCAAAGTTACAAGGGGCTTGGTTAGAGAGTGATAGACTTCAATCTTGAAGGCGGTGGGTTCAATCCTCAAGTCAATTGTGACTTGATTTTTTTCCAGCTAATTTTGTGAATCAATTACCCATCCAAATTATGTCTGAGATTCCCAAAATAGACATATAGATGCAAATAAATAGCCTGCATAGGTTTATCCTCCTTCGGTGCAAAATAAAATAATATTCCGCCAAAGCAGTGGTCCCCTTCTTGGTTATAATGGTGGTCCCTTGGACAGAACCAGTTGAAAACCCCTGTTGTAGATGACAGGTTTTTATCTGTTCTTGCCAGGGTTTTTTTTTAACCCAGGAAAATTTTCACAAATAAGTGTTTTCCATATAGAGGGTTAGGCTGCCCTCCAAATATTTAAAAATACAGAAAATATTGATAAAAATCCACAAACAGTTGAATCTGTGGGGCCCAAACCAAAAGTATGCGAGGATCTTCTGTAAATAGACGCTTCAAATATTTTAAATGTACATTTGCCATACTCATTGGACACTTAATTGGTCAGTAGGTATCAAATTAGACTGATTCCAAGAACTACAGAAAATATTCTGCCTTGCATGGTCCTGAGCCTTGATGGTTTGTGGCCCTATGGTCAATTAATAAGTTGTCAGTTTTTCTCTGCTAATGCAGCCATTTTGCAGCATTACATTTAGAGTACAACCAGTTCAACTATTAGAATGCAGTGTAGTCAGCATACCTGGACAACTGGGTGTCCTCCAGAAAGAGCCTTAACTGCCCCACGGCTGCCTTCAGTCTCATAGTGGGCTCTGTGGTGGGACTTTGGCTGTAACTCGATCTGTAAACTGTATGGACCGGAGCAGGATGGAAGCTGCCAGTCAAGCGCTGGCAGGGATGGGCTGCAAAAACATTGCACATTATGGATTAATATTGACGTCATTTCTGAAACACTTGATGAAAAATTATTCAAGAAAATCCAACAACGCTGATCTGTTTAACGTTTCCAGCCTAATTTGAACACATGTATGTGACACATGGCTGCAGGGCTTTACATTTGACTTTTCATTACCCTCTATTAAAATTCAATGAAACTGAAGGTTGATTTTTATCTACAGTCCCAATTCTGTCAAAGAAGTCTAAATCAAAATCCTCTGACCTTGCTTTAAATTGGCCATCATTTTGGACACTTTGTGGAATTCAAACTGTCTTAATTCTTCTTCATTTCATCATAGTCTGTAATGCATTTATATGTAATCCCATAGGCCTGGGTAATGATGTGTGTCTCCTTTTTTTCATGAAAAAGTCAAAAGGGAGCCCAATCTGCTTTGGCTACAGGTTCAGTGTGTTAATACCAGATTGTCACAAGTGGGAACAAGCACCGTGAGCTCGCAAAGTGGGATGGACGGCATTTCTGGGCTACAAAAACAAATCTCACACTGTCAGTCAGTAGCATTGATATAGTGTTGATTGGTTTAAATTTGAAGACAAGAAAAAGAATGGGACCAACATCACACTCTGCATTGGACCATAATATGTTACTCTTGAAGCGACAACTGAACCCCCTGAATATAAGTCATTGTTCTCTTCTTGGAGAATAAAGCGCTTCTCATGTGATCACCACAGCGATATCTTAACCAAAACAAACATGTACAAGACAATGGCAAATGCGGAATCCCTGACCTGAAGGGTGGCTCAGATGAAACCAATCTCTGGCATATATGCAGAACTTGCATGCTGTTTGTTGACTCAAAACGAACTGATTTCCCACCACAAGACTTTATCTGTCCGGTTGAAGCATGACATCACCGTGGCTACAAAACGAGATGGTCTGATGGCGCGACAGACCACAGCCGAAAAACGGCTGATTAACCCACAGACTGTTTCCACTTCAGCCAGGCCTGTCACTGTTACTTCCTGTTGCTCACTATCTTAATCAAACACTTTATTTCCGGCAGGAAGGTGCGCTATTGACATGGAAAACGATGTCTTGAGGGACACAATTTAAATTTCTAAAACATGCACAATGCTGAATGCATGTAATGTACAGCAATTTGGGAATTGAATTGCATTTTTTGTTCATATTCAAACCGGTAAACATTAGGGGTGTTCTGATCCAATATCGATGCCAAAAAACTGTATTGGATTATTGTGGTCTATATCGAAAAATGTCCGATATTAACACTCATATATAATCCATTCCACATGTTGACTATTGTTTGGATATAGACAGTATCACTTGATGAAGTTTCTTTTAAAATTCCACATTTAAAAAAAATAAAATAAAAGCATGTACCATGCTGCTGATATCACATTGGACAGATATAGTAGATATCGGACAGTAATCTAGGCTGCAATATCGGTACCGTATCAAAAGTGAAAATCTTGTATCGAGACACCCCTAGTAAATATTGCATCTCAAAACAGATTTAAGTGGTGGATGTGCTCGTCTGTTTTTAAAATGTGTAACAAAAGAACGCAGATGCACAATTTTGAGTCATTGTAGAATACCACACATACATCCTAGAATAGATTTTTTTAAAGCCAAATCTATTTGAATCATTTTATATTTGGGATTATTTGAGTTTGGCTGACTGATTTCTGATGATAAGAATCATAAGGTACCTTACCTGAGGTAATGCTTGGGTTTAGACCAAGAGTAAGGATGTTGGGGCACCTCCAGGAACCCTCCGCAGTAGTTCTCCTTCTTTAAAACCATGCGAGAAGGATAGTCTTCGGGACTAATCTCTCCCTCATGAGTGAGCTCCTCTCCACTAGGCTCCACCTTGAGGCTCATGGAAGGTGAATGGTCAACCATCTTACGTGTCTTGACCGGGATCCCTTCTCCCATATCTACCAGGCCATCGGTGGTCAGAGCATTGATAGCAGCCACAATTGCAGAGTTGGTGTACTGGTTGGCATTGGCAAGCCAGTTTTCATCTGTGACGCTGATTCTTGGAGAGCCATGTGGAGAAGGGGTAGCAGATTGGTGGGGTGAACAGGATGTTTGCTGGTAGGTGGTGTTGTTGAAACTGTACTTTCGCTTCCCTACTCCAGTAATGCTGATATTGTTACATCCACCACCTCCACTGAGGGACGGAGAGTTGGGCCTGGAATCACGCGGCTGAGCTGGCCAGCCTTCTTCAGCCATTGCTCCAATCTGAGGGGATGTGGAGGGTGAATTGTGAGGGTTGGCTGCAGGGCCGCTGGCATGCGGGCAGGACAAAAGTGAAGATGACCCTCTGGGAGAGACACAGGGAGACTGCCAGGGGGAATTCTGTAGGGAGTTGTCATAGTTGTAAAAACCGGATTCGAAGGAGGATGCTTCAGAGTTACAGCTGCGTGAAGAAATGCTGCTCGCAGGACTGAGGCAGCTGGGATCACGGTAGCCATCTGCATTGGGCAGTGTTAGTGTCACAATGGAGTTGACACCCCTTTTGATGATGTGCTCATCGCAATTTCTTTCTTCGACTTGATCCTCAGGGCACTGGCTGTATGCAGTGATTTCAATTCGAGGGCTTTCCAGGGCTGGAGCCCCATTTGGTCTCATGCCATGGGGTAGGTAATAACCTGCTGCTACATGGTTGTCATTTTGGTAGTTGTAGCCTGTCTGATGGCAAGACGTAACAGAGATAACTGGGCTGGACTGTAAGGTGTGGTATTGGGTGGCCAGACATGGATTGCCCATCCCAAGTGGAAAGGAAAGGGTGACATTTGGTGTGTAGCTGAATGCATCTGAAAATAAACAAGCACATTTTCAACATAAAACTATATGTACCCAACAGATTAAGGTAACCAGTCATTCTCCTGTAGCAATAATTAACTGTGATTACATGTGCAAACAATACCCCTATACAAATCTTACCAGCGACAGACTGACTCCTTTCTTTATTCTAAGAACATCTGGAGAAGCTTAGCAATCATTTCAAAGCAGTTACTGTATATGTGGATCATCCGTAGTCCCAAGTTGCACTGCCAGCCTGTTTGCTGGATAAGTTCATTTAAGACTATGTTTGGCACTCCTTGCTGTCGAATGTACACTACAGGAATCCATCCAGCAGCAGACTGATGGATGCTTTATTTGATTGATTGCATCACTCACTGAGTGAATTAGGCCGTCCCCTGTGGAAATCTGACAGCACTCTCGCTTCGCTCTGAGCTCGTGATTAAGTCAAAGAGAGCCTGAGCAGTATAACACGCTCGTACTCTGAGGTGCAAGCACGAGAGAGCATGCAAGATAAACAACAACAGACAACACACCTCGTAGGTTTGCCTTCGCTGCAAACCATCTGCTGATGTATCAACAGTTATAAATCTACCTTCTACCTTCTGTCTACCTTTTATTAACATTGTCAATGCTCAAAGAGTAAACACTGTTCAGTCAGTGTGCCAATCAAGGGCATTCCCCTTTGTCATATTTGTTCACCGCAATGATGTGCTTTATATGAGATCTGTTGTACGCCACATCCTATACGGGTTGGTCTAAAAAAAGACGGGGCTCTGTGTCAGAGTTGATAATGTGCTGTGCATTGCACAAGGTCACTATGCCATGAGTGGAATGGGATGTGTAAGTGTGTGTAGTATTGATAATTTCAGTTCATTGGAAAATGTGCACTCTTTCTTTTTTAAGCAGTGATAAAGATGACTTCAAAAAGGGCAAATGCTGTATACTAGGTTGCCTGTTGACTTATTGTCATTTTACAGATAAAAAAGTGCAAAAACTACTTTTTGTTACATTTCATAAAGAAAGAAATGTACTTTCCTTACTCAGTGCTGAAACATATAACTAAAATCAAATTCTTGCTCTTGTTGAAAACTCATCTCTACTTCCCTAAAAGTGTATCCCATCTAAATCTTCTTGCTTTTCTACTGTTTTATGCTCTTCTCGAGCAGATGACATACAGTCTGCCCTCTCCACCCAGTGTGACACACCTCCTTACTTCAAGCCTGACTTACTTTGTTGAGAATTGCAGATGTTTTTTTTTATTTTTTTTATTTGTCTTCTCTTTTTGTACACTGCATTTGTCACACCGTACTTCACCTAACGGGGGTTTTCGCTCTTCCTGTCTTATTTGATTATGCATCATTTTAAGGTATCATCTTCCAGACTGACAAAATTAATTCAGCATTTGTCCCACTACAGGAGAGCCCACTATGAATCTGTGATACATTCAAGTTTCATTAAAAAATATACATATCACACAAATCTAACCTTATTTATATCTATCGTCCCTTCACAAGTGTTACAAATTATGCCATTGGTTTTAAAGCACACTAAGCACATGCCTAAAGAATGAATATATTTATCCACAGGGATTGTGGTCTACAGTGGGGTAAGACTGACGGGACCTCAGGGACAGATAGGTGGTTGCCCGCAGAAGCCATCTGTATTTTCTGGGGTCAGAGTCCTGAGCCAACACGCATTACAAAAGCTGGGTGCAGTCTATGGCAAGACCCCAATAGGATGTGTGTTTTTAGCTCTGTGTGTCCGACTTGCAAAGTTGTGTGATGATAAAGCAGGCTTCGCTATACTGCAGAGCCTGTGAGTGGTTAAGAATGACTCCCTGCCAAGCAAGCTACTCGGCATCCCGAAACGGACACATCACAATTCTATGCCTCTCTTGCTCACACACACGCACACACACATCTGTTACCAATTATAAGACTCTAGGCCAAAATGAATAATAATAAAACCCGCACCCGTTCATCTGAAATATCAAAGACAAAATGAAATCCCAAATCCACAAAGCCAGTGACATCAGCACTGGAAACCACGCAAGACAGACTATCAACAACTTTTGGTCTACCCAATGAAATTTTGCAACATTAATCATGAATAAATGAGACAATTTTACTTGCATTTTAAAGCCAGGCTGAAACATCATACAAGTTTGTGGACACTTAATGAGCCCTGACCTCAGGCCGTGCAAATAATCAACATTCTCCTCTGTATTTTTATTAGGATACTCTGAGGTCAAGTGAGGATAGGTACCATGTAAACTGTTTAATAATATTTTAAAAAAATGAACAGGAAGCTGTCAAACACCTGCTGGATTCGTATAATGAAACTGATGACACCCATGCTGCTTAATACATTAAACTAAATTCAGTGTTACACTTGCATGAAGAACGGCATGGCAAATTCATATTTAACATTAACACAATACATTGCTTACTTATGACTTAATGGTGTATTTGGTCCCACTTTGTATTCATTTGATTGTCGCTCAGACATTTGTACAAATTCTTTGGCCAGAATAATTTCAGTTTGCGTTAGTGAGTGCAACGCCTGCTATTATCAGCTGAGGTAGTGAGAAAGTTGTTACCTTCTTCTGCAGATTTCATCGTGGCGAGAAAGATGATTGAGTGGAGTTCCCACTTGGTTGCTGGCTCGAGCTTCACGGCTGAACTTGGAAGAGACGCTCTAGGTGAGTATCCCGCATGCAACAAGCCGTGCGCAACTTTCTCCAGCTGGGAGTCTGCATGAGCAACGAAGAATAAAAAAAAATAGTGCACGGATAAAATACCGGAGTAAAGTTAATGAACGGATTATTAATGTGGTGAGTATTGCACACCGTATGAGTGCTGGCCGAGTGAATGAGGTGAGCGCTGCTCAAGAAACTAGTGTGGCTGAGGTGTTATTCTGCCGTGTGCCCATTGAAGGTCTCCAAGAGTCTCCCCAGGTCGATGACGCAAAGGGGCAGTCTCCGGTTCTTTTAAAGCTGGAAAACACCCTCCGTTCTCCGTCAGCGCGCCGCCCATTCATGACGCCAGCGACCCCGCTCCTGCAAACTCCTGGTCGGAGCGAGGATGTTTTCCACCGTGAAGATCCCAAGGTGTTTGCGTGTGCGTGCGCGCACGCGCATACGCGCCTCCTCTTGCGCGCAAACACGCACACGGTATTTTTTTTTTCGCGCACTAAATTAGTACAGCGTGTCATCGGGTATTTCGCAACTACCCTACTGAATTGCTTTACCTCCATTCCTTCCAATATATTGCACAGAGAATGCCTGCCCAGCATACAGTTGGTATACATTTATTTTCCTCACGTGGTAACGTCACGATTCGGAAATACAAAACCAAGTTACAAATACACAAAATTATTTTATAGTAAATGGAAAGACAATACAATACAAATGATTTTTTTGCAAAATCATATGTAATACCAAGATAAACAAATTGTAAAGAATGCAATGTTCTCGTCTTTTCCCACAAAAGAATGTTCCTGGTGTTCTGTTATGTTAATGTTAAATGTTGTACTTTTTACCACACAATTGTCAGCATTTATAAAAACAAATAACATGATCAGTGTATATTGGTTTGGTAATGTTTTCCCCGTGGCTCAAGATGTCCATCCATCCATTTTCTATACCGCTCTTCCCCACGGGGGTCGCGGGTGTGCTGGAGCCTTTCCAAGCAGTCATCGGGCAGTAAGCGGGGGACACCCAGAACCGGTTGCAGGGCACACAGACGAACAACCATCCGCACTCACACCTAGGGGCAATTTGGAGTGCTCAATTGGCCTACCAAGCATGTTTTTGGGATGTAAGAGGAAACCGGAGTACCCGGAGAAAACCCACGCGGCCACGGGGAGAACATGCAAACTCCTCACAGAGAGGGTCGACGGTGGAATCGAACAGGCACCCTCCTAACTGTGAGGCCGACGTGCTAACCAGTGCGCAGCCGAGCCGCTTGGCTCAACATGTGATTATGCTAAATTTTAACTTATTAGATATACGGTGGATACAGGGTATTAATGACCTACTCTTACTCACCTCTAATTTACCAGTCAACAGTCGAATAAGGCCAGTACAGGCATTTCTTTTTTTTCACTTAAAGCACCGTCTTAATGCTTCACTGTTGGTATTGTATCTGACATACTACTTAGAATTAAGGCCAAAAGGTTTTTCATGGTCTCACCGCAGACCAGTGAATTGTATTTCCGATAGTCTGAGTCCTCCATGTGTTTTTCTGCCTCACTCTATGGTATGTGGGCTTTCATATGTCTTGTACTGAGGAGAAGCTTCCATCTGGCCACTCTGCCATAAAGCCCCAACTGGCACAGGATTGCACTGATGGTGGACTTTCTCAACATTTCTCTCATATCGCCACTGCATCTCTGGAGCTCAGCCACAATGATCTTTGGGGTTTTCTTCACGGCTCTCACCGAGACTCTTTCCCCCCGTTTGCTCAATTTGGCCTGACGGCCAGCTCTAGAAAGAGTCAAATGTCTTCCATTTAAGAATTATATAAGCCTCTGTGCTCTTCGGAACATTAAGTGCAGCAGAAATTCATTTGCAACCTTGGTCAAAGCCGTGCCTTGCCACACTTTTGTCTCTGAGGTCTTTGTTCAGTTCCTTCAACCTCATGATTGTCATTTGTTCTAACATGCAGAGAGCTGTAACGTTTTAACTAGGGAGGTGTATGCAATCAAATTCAATATCAATATAATTAGACACAACTGGACACTAGCACATAAAATAAATATCCGAGGGTCAAAGGAAAGAATACTCATGGCCATGTCCCCCATGTGATATATATATTTTTTTTGTTGTAATAAACCAGCAAAAAAACATCTCCAATTATGTTTTTTAACTTCAATACTGGGTGCTGATGTATGAGGGGTAATACACATACATAATTTTAACAAATTGCTGCAATTTGAGAAATTAACACCAAGGGGGTATGAAGACTGAATATGAATACTGTATGCCCTGCAACTGACTTAGTACCAGTCCATGGTGTACACGCCTCTCACTTAAAGTCTGGAATAGGCATCATCTGACCTCAAATCCTAATGAGGACATAAATGTCCAAAGTATTAGGAGTGTGTATATGGTAACTTTATTGTTGGAACCCAATGGACAACTTGAAGTTATGTTTATTGCATAATAGTTTGAGGTGTTTGATGGTATACATTGTTAGACATTGGAAATGCCTGTATGCATGTTTTGATGTGTGTATGTTTGGAGGCTGAAGGAAGGTATAGAAGGCCTGAAATATATATCTAATAATAATGGACACATTGCTGCTTAAGCTGCAGTCACACTAACATTATAAAAAAAACACTGCAGAATGAATATATTCCCATCCATCTGTCTATTTTCTATTGGTCACCACTCTGTCGGAGCGACACAAACATTCCCTCTCACATTCATACTGTCGCTGAGTAGGGCCTGAACCCACCCTGCCTTAGGTGAGTTTACCATTATACACAATTAAAATTCAGTTCACAGTTACAGTATGCCATGATGTTCACAATAACATATACACAAAAATCCAATGCTTGTATGGGCTATACTGGAAATAGTTTCACAAAATAAAACTGAACAAATGATCACATGACAAACACATCATGTTGTATGTCAATCTACATGAAGTTCACGTATATCGCATATTACTAAAGTACAACCACCCAAACACAGTAATAGATTCCATCAGGCAACGCTGATATAATTTGTAATTGGTAGGTATTACAGATAAGTAAAACCACATGTAGTACTTGTTTACTGAAAATGTAATTCTATTAATTCCCGGAGGACATTGGTATATTGCAGGGATTATCAGAGTTGAGTATTCAGCAAAATAGCTGTCAGCTCACATGAATAATTCAAATGTGAAAATTTTAATGATGTGAAACATAATGATACTTGGAGCGTAGATTCTAATGACTGGCACTATGAATGTATATGGCAGAATACAGTCACCATTATGTGGGTAACAAATACCGTGGAAATATTTATAAAATTAAAGAAGAAGTCATACATCAAGATGAGTTGGACTATCACTGGCCACAAGGCCAATTAAGCACAGCTTAGACAAGCTCCTATGTGATGCATTTTGGTTGGGGGCCAGAGTTCTACCTAAAAAAAAAACTGCTGCGGGTTTGAAAAGCTGATGGCAAACCCAAAGGATGATCACATAATCAAAAGCAGACTCAAGTTTGGAGGTAGGCACAAGCAGACAGCACAGGAAGAAAGTGAGTGTGTTCTGTTTTCTTTGCCTGCAGTAGCTCCATCTCTGGCGTCAGCTGTGGCTTGGCTGATGTGCACGTGTGAGCTCAAAGATGAAAAAGCAGCATCATATAGTCGACGTGAATTATGATACAAACCTGCGGTAGGAAAAAAAAAATAAAGCCACGCAACTGATTGGCACCGTCAGCAGGATGGTCTTTCACTAGTTGGCAAGCAGTTTTAAAACCTTGTGGTGTGGCACGGTTCAGTAGCAGTCTCTTGTCTTATCTTGATGGATTCCCTGCTACTGAGCAAAGCATCATTAGCTTCAGTGTCTGTCAACAATAAAGCACTTCGGACCTTCGCTGAAGCAACAACTCATTGTTCACTATTCAGCAGCCTATATTTCAGAAAAAAATGCGCATATTCTCAAAACCTGATGATGTAACCCTTGTCCTAATATATTCAGCCATGTGTTAAACGAACAGCCTTAAAAAAAATATTCATTGATTCAGCAACTGCAAAAAAAAAAAAAAGGCTGATGCACAAGGCAGACTTTTTTTTTTTTACCATACTCAATTCTTCCTTGGCATGTGTCATCACTTCAGGGGATCTAAAAGATCCTTTTTGTTTTGTCTATTCATAGTTTTAAAGCCCAAAAGACATATTTCCATGTGAAATCAGTGGTGCTCCTTGATAATAAATGTAGTTTGTTTGATAAGCCTTTTTATATGTATTGTGTCAAAAGCTTGGCGATGCCGTTGTGGAATTTGGACTCTGTTTTATGTTCGAATCCCTAATACTAAAATGTAATTCTACATAAGTCAACGTTTTTAAATGAAAGAATATCCACATCGAGACTGTTATTGTGCCAATATAAACTTGGACTATGTGCTCTTTGGAAGAACTCAGGTCTACTGATTATAAAATGTGCTTTTAACAGTTGTGACATGACACTTTTGATTGTCATGAACTCACTGCCAAAATTGAAATCTAATTTATACTATTTGAGTCACATTTCTAAGATATTATTTTTGAGTATTCTGCATGTATTCTGACTATAACTTTCCCTCAACACATTAGGCTGTAAAACCTTTTACTTGAACAGTATCACACTCGTCCACCTTCAAGGTACCAGGGGTTGAATTTATCGATCAAGGATACTTTGATATTGTCATGGTCATTATTGAGTTTGTTTCATTTTGTGGGATATATTCCTACAGTAGTTTTAAAGACCAAATAACTTGTGTCCATGTGAGATTGGTGTTGTTCCCTTTTCAATCAATGTAATGTTTGTTTCGTCAAATCACAGCAGAAGTTGTCGTTCAACACTTTATATAGAAGGAGGTCAAAAGAATACACTCACATAGCTATTAAAAGACTTACGGAACCGCAACTGAACGGAATTTAGCAAACTTCACAAAAATACAACATTTAGCTTTCATTCTTTTTTTAATTGAATTGTTTTTTTTTGTGGAATGTTCAAACAATTAAATAAACTTTAAAACTCCAGTATAAGTTTGTATCAAAGGGAGCATAATTGACTGCTTGGGTTTCCTCAGCCAACGAGTGGCTAAGGATTTAATTTCATGATGATTTTATTACTTAAAAAAATGGTTAATGTCATTTGTCAAAATAGTCTCCAGCCCTTTAAAAATGAGACCCTCTACATTAAATTGCTGTTATTCTGGTATGCTGTTATTATTGCTGCTGTTTTTCTTAGAACTTCATTGTGGTTATGCGTAAAGGCAAAATCATAAATTCTCCGCTGAAATACTTATGGACCTAACTATTTTTCATTTGTTTTTACTCCATTAGACTTAACAAGGCAAACATATCAGATGCAGGGTTTGGAAGCTCATGACATATTCTCTGGAAATGAAAGATTTTAATTTACAGTGCTGCTGCATCTGGCTTTGTGACAACACACGAAGAGAGAAGCCACAACATGTCTGTGGGAGAGCATGAGTGACACACTAAGATTTATGAGCAGCCTGGTCCTTGCTCTTGTTTCACACACAATGATTGCTGATCATGGTGCATAAACGCAAACATGCGACCTTTATCTTTCTATTGAGATGTGGAACTGACATTTTCTCTTCTTTCTTTTTGTTGCATGTAGAAATTGTCTATTGCCAAGCAGTTCAAAATTAAATATGTTTGGGCTGAGTTGATGGCCTTAAGTTGGTCTACATTGTTTCATTGTAGTACATAAGGGACTGGGAATCAGAACCAGCTCTCACAATATAATAAATAACAAAAGTGGATTTGGCTTTAGTACTAGTATAGTTGTCAGCCTCTCTAATGTTTACTACCGGTGGTTTGGCCGAGGAAGAACGATACAACTTGACCTCAACAGGGAATGTTTGCACCCATTAGCACGGACCAGTGATATTAATATTCAGAATTTAGGCTAATATGTTTATGTAAACATGGATGCAAAAATGTATAGCCAATGTGCGGGAAATCCTACTAAAATTAATGTGGTAAATCCTACCACTCTTCTCCCCTGTTGAGCCTCTCCTTTTAGTACATGCATATAATCCTCGTTCAACAGATCCGGAAATATGTGCTCATTGGCAGTTCTCTACACTATTATTATCATCTTTTTTTTTTTTTTTAAAACCACAACCTGAATCAGGCTGATTTTAGTGCTCTATTGTGTTCATCATGTTGATATAAGATTATTACTCATCCATTCCGGTTGTTTATCCTCAGCGTCAATGGCAACTGTGACCACAGACATTATTACTCATCTTTTTATTTATTTTTTAATTCTAAGACATGAATGGCGATACGGTTAAAAAAGGATCTTAGGCAAGTGTTTTTTGTTAGTTTTATTCACTTCCTTTTTTTTTCCTTCTTAAGAATTTACCGACAGGATCTATCTTAAGCGTGTCTGGACTCTGCTGTATGTTTAGCTACTGGGTTTTTCAGAGATTCCTCTTATGAACAGGAAGTAACATACATGTCTAGCTTGTAAACCAAAGAAGCAGGGCCGTCATCGTCACATGGCCACTGACGGGAGGAAATAGGATGTTACGATTCTTAACATGACATCCTTAAGAAATATTAACTACCATTAATATAAAGTGTATTGATACAACACTTAATAGTTCAGCTTCAAGTTTGATACATAATACATACAATAAAATAAAATAAAAAAATACAGAATGTTCATAAAACGTCGTCATCGACAAAAAGTGTCAACATTTCGGCAAGAGAAGTGGATTTGTAGACTGTCATAGTTGCATTTGCATTTTGAAACTATTTGGACGCTGTTCTCCACTTTGCTTGAAACTAATTAGTGAAGCTGGTAAAGTGTACCTTAATGTGTTATCTTTTCAGCATCACGTTAAAGAAAACAAAATCATAAAGGTCTGTTGAGGCAACTCATTATTTGTTGATGTCTAGACAAAGAATTGTTCTGTGGGGTCGGAATGTTTGCACATTGTTAACTAATGACCTATAACTGCACTTGGTGTAATTTTTTTTTTTCTACTACTGGTTTTGCTGACAATGTGAGTTGTGATAAGAGCTCCACCATGACTACTCTTATCTTACCCACATGTGCAGCTAACTCAAAGCCTGTGGCCAATAACACTTTCTATAGGTCAAAGATATGTGACCTGTGAGAGAGTTTTCCTACTTCGACACAGATAATTACTCAAGCAAGATCTCTAAAAAGGTCTGCATTGCCACTCTCATAATATGCAAATACAATGCTAATGCAACATGTCAGTCTGATTTATTTTCCACTTAAGAGGTTAGATATTCTTTCCATGCATTCAGTATTCTACATTCACTCACCACTCATCACTCAAATGCATTGTAAAAAAAAAAGTAAAAATCTCCCAAACTCCAAAAACAGGCAGTGAGTATTTCCTTCTCACACTCAACAGGTTTTTTTAAAGTGCAAGTGAAATTGGAATTACTAAAAATTTGTGTCTTCCAAAAAAATGGATCTATTTAACTTCGTTTAAAGTGTTCCAACGAGTATGGTGGCTTGACCAAGATACTGTTATAGATGGTGAGTGAGTCACCTACTACTCACCTCAACTGTCAGATCACAAATACATTTTTAATGTAAATGACAAAATGTATTTTTTAAAAACTGCAAACTCTCCCACTAAGGCAAATCTGTTTGGTTGTTTTATAAACACAACATTAAATGTCTTTCTTCATTGTTTGCTTAACTGGTGCTCATTGTAAAGTGATTTGGGTTGAGCTCACAGCTCACAGTAAAACATAACAATAAAACTCTGTTTGGACTTCAATAGGGAGTGAAACACATTCTATGACACAACTTCGCCCCTGAGGATTAATTGTTTCCAAGCTGACTAGTGTCAGGACATTTTGGCTTGAGCTATTCTTTTTTGATCCAATTTGAATTCAATTCAAAATTGTACAATTTCAAAGAGTTAACTTTACATGCATTTTACGGATAGACAGATGAACTTCACCATTTCTGCAAAAAGGTGACATAAAGGAGGTGAATTGCTTTCCAAGTGTATTTACCCTTCTCAAAGTAGCCATTAAGGTTTAGTCACTCATTACCTTGTTGTATTTAGTAGGACACTCAAACACCTCAATATTTTACAAGACGTGTTGAAACATGATCTATTGGGATTTTCAGCTGCATTCTTTACTTTGCTCTCTGCAATTCAAAGTTGAACATGGCCACTGTAAGCATATCTGGGTGACAAGTGACTGACAGCAGGGGAAAACGAAACAATAGAAACAAGAATACGTATTTCCTCTGAAATTTTTCAAAGCCTTTTTCAGGTGAGTTTGAGGCCAGCCTATTGTCCTTTCTTTTGTGCTGGTATTCACACGGATGAAGAGATTAAATTATCCATTTTACGGCGTAACACAGGACCACCCTTGTATGATTGTTTTTCTAATGGGACAGTAAAGCAAAAACATCTTTATTGCAGGACATTTTTTTCTGGAGGTGGGGGTGGTGAGAGGGGTCAGCAGGGATCAACTCATGTCTGCTTCCTCTTTTTTTCACTAATTTCTCTATTCAGTACCTTCCTTTTTTATGCACACTGTGATGTGACCCCTCATGTGTTTCCTGCTGTTTGTGTGAGTTGCTTGGAAACCATGGCAGCTCTCCAGCTAGCAGTTTTTTTTTTTTTTTACTGGTGGGGGTCAGGGAGTTATGAGGTCTCTGTATGTTTGGAAGTGTATCCTTTATATGTGGGCATTTTGCTCAATGTGTCCCCACCCTAGATGAAAGGTAGTCATCCATAGGCATTTACTAGTTAGAAATCTGTAAATCCAGGCCAGCCAATGATGCATGAGGCAATTGCGTCGGTCAGGTATGGTTGAACACTGAGTCTTGAGAATAAATTGGAATCATTCATATTTTTCTGGTGCCTCGTCCACAGACGCAAACTTGCTGAGACCAACAAAGAAAGTCGTGTGGTTGCACCTTGTATCGATAAAAGTGTGGCTTCACTTTGTTAAATAAAATGACTACGTAAATAAAAAGAATCGCATCGGTCAAACACTAACAATAAGACTAGACTAGACTGTGCAAAGGAGGCTGCATGACATGTAGACGTTAAGAGTGCTGAGTCTGACGACCTTGGTGCTCAGCCAACAGTGCGCTGAACTTTACTGTCATAATTGGTTGAGTCGGACAATGAAATATATCTCTTGCCAACAGCGATAGAACGACACAAACACAAATGATAGTGGTGGAAGATGGTCTCCAAGTGCCATCTTCACAGATCTGCGATCTGCTAGGTCAATGTTTCATCATCCACTCGTGGGGGTCTGCTTGCACGCTTTGACCTCCTGTATGAACTGGAGCAAATCAGTTTCTGTTTTCCGAGCTGTCCAAGACTGCATCTCTCAGGTACTAATTTTGAAGGGAATGAGAGGACCCGTTCTGTGAATCAAGTTGGCTGTTCACGCTCACAACAACTAAAAACATCCATTTTAACTGCTCCAAAATCCAGCATAGCCCACCCCAGATTTACATAGCGCTTCGTGCTCGACTTGTACAGGGCACAAAAATGGAGTCCACGGAGTAAATTCATATTCTGTGCCCTTACACTTGTCAATACACTTTTGATGGTTGTTACAAAAGCTATGATTACAAAAGTTACCTAGAACAGCATTGGTGGTTTTGTCCCATTGAGCTGGAGAGTATCCCAATTTGATCAGTCCAGCTTTCACCCAGTCAGCTGAAATAGGCGCCCTAACCCTTTACAACCCTGAACAGGACAAATGATAGAGAAATGGATGGACATTAACATTAATGTAAATCAGGGGTCTTTAAACCTGGTCCCCAGGGGCCGGTTTCCCGGATGTTTAATGGCTCCCTGCTGCAATGCACCTGATTCAAAAAATCGGGACCATTATCTAGCTTCTGCAGACCCTGCTGATTATCTGATCATTTGTATGTTGCAGCAGGTAGACATAGAAAAATCCAGGAAACCGGCCACCATGGACCAGCATTGAAGACCCCTGATGTAAATACTTAACGCATAGCATTTGCACAATACGGCCACAGACCTGTTAAATTGTGAAAATTGCAGTGGCATTTTTAAGTTCCTAAACCGGTGTCAAAGGCAAAGTACAACTAAATTCCATGAGAAATATATTATAATTATATTACGCTACAATATACAACTCAATTAACCAAACTCAATTAACTAAATTCCATGAAAAATAGACATTATGTTCATTTGTTATTATTATATTACTCTACAATATACAACTCAATTACACTCACAGCAGTCGAACAAAGCGTTATTAAAAGCAATGTGAATCACACATTGTTGTTAGTCAGCCCTCTGTTTTGATTCACCGCCATCTGGCACAGATACAAGTGGTGTGAGAATGTATCACATGAGGAATAATCCATATAGCGTGACGCTATATCAAGGTTTGGGTGACATCTGAGGCTGAGGCTTGACCTTCACATCGTCCAAATCACTTTTGGAGCGATAGCAATGATGTCGAGCTTGCATCAGACTGCGTTCTGCTAATTAAGGCCTTTAACAACCACTCATACTCTCAGGTATGTGCTTGACAGAGGCACAGGGTCCAGAATGAGTGTCCACATTAAAAAAAAAAAAAAAAAAAAAAAAAAACATCTGGTCTGAATGAGTTGCTGGATTCAAATATTCCTTCACAATTTGAAATACCCATTAACACCAGATGAGATAAAGTTTTCTTTTCTCTCTTTTACTTTTTATGCCAGTGGATTTGTGCTGAAATGAAACCTGACACAATTAAGTGGTGCTCCGCAGAGAGAGATTGAGCTGCCATGCCATGTGGTTCAATCTGACGCCCTTTGCTTTTACCATGCATCCTTTAGCAAATCCCTAGTTTCTGGAAAGCCGATCCAGTGGTATATGTCGCATTTGAATCCTACAGTGGTGCTTCTGACAGTAATACTAATGTGGAGGAATACCCTGATGCTGCAGTTTGGACCCTCTGCATTGAAACCAAATAGCATAATCATGTAATAAGGCATCCCTCATCATAAAACATAGGAAAACTGGCTTCTTCTCCTGCTGATCACTTGCATGGTTTATTATAAAAGCACATTTGGGTGCAAGAAAGTAAGTAAGCAGTCTGAATTGTCAAATTACCATTTCTTTTCAACAACGGTTAAGATCTGGGATTTTCTTCTTTTTTTATTGTTTCACAGTAGTTGCTGCCAATGTCACCGTCGTAATGGTTACCCACAGTATAAATCAGTTTTTTTTTTTTAAAGAATATTTTCCTTTTTTTTAACATTGTTTATTGAACAAAAGGAGACAAGTATTAAAAAAGAAACAAAAGAATAACTAACAGAAGTGAAATGTGAACGGTATGATTAAGAAATGGTAAATTGTTAGAAGATAAAATGTAGTTCATGTTCTAAAGGGGTAGGAAGAAGCGAGAAGCGTTTCAAGTCATCCCTTCATACTAACATAGTCTGAATGAGTGTGACACGCACACACACAATCAATGACTAATACAAGAAAGTATTATTAAACAGACGGACAGACAGACAGACAGACAGACAGGCAGGCAGGCAGGCAGGCAGGCAGGCAGGCAGGCAGGCAGGCAGGCAGGCAGGCAGACAGACAGACAGACAGACAGACAGACAGACAGACAGACAGACAGACAGTTGCTCCTGTGATTGACTGAACATCAGTCTGGGGTGTACCCTGCCTAGCCACTCCTAATTCAGCTTTTGGCTGACTCCAAGTTCCTCATGACATTTGATCGGAAAAGCGAAATAGAACATAGCTGGTCCTTGTGTCATCACTTCGTATGATATATTGTCTCGATTAACTCTCTCTATTGACCCTACATACAACATGATTATGACACACTCCATCCATGAAAGATGCCTCCGTGGCTTGTTGGCTCGTCAGCTACAGCAGCAGGAGGCAGCGTTACTCAGTAGCTCCCATGTGTCACAAATATAACTGTGATGGCTTCTGGGAAACTGTCTGGGCCCCCTAATCATTCTCCAGTAAAAGGAGATCAGTAGCAATGACACTGCCAAAAAAATAAAGAAAAATACACAAGCTCACCAAGAAATGCACATATGTTCCAATAAATGTATGAACATACAGAAAGCTATGCTTGCAACACACATCTGTGCACCGAGATCTGTTGCCAAATAGAAAGGTTCTCTATTCTCAAGTGATTATGGTTCTGCATGTAAATACATCTGGACAATATAATTTCACACATCGTCACCTCCTCACCCCCACCCTCCAACATTCCCCCTGCCCACTCACCCCCTCTTTTCTCCGTAAGAAAATAAAGCGTGGGTCTTGTCAAAGGGAATCCCTGCTTGCCCTTATGAGAATACACACTCCATACTGGCCCCTCCAAGATAATTCTTTTCCAACAGTCTAAAACCACCCTGACCCAAGAACCAGTGTGACTCAATACCTCGGCTTTCCTCACTTCCCAGAAAGCCTGGCCAGGCCAGGATTGAGGAGACCTCCAGATGAAGGAGATTTCCCATGTTGGCATTGGTCAGGGTCTGCCTCCAGTCGGAACACATTACTGTTGTGTCTCCCCGTGTCTCCTTTGTGGGTTTTTGCAGAAATCCAGGATTGCTAAACTGGAAAATTGTCCTGAAACTCTTCATACGTATGTCATTGCGTGCACGTGTCAGAGTTCCACATTAGCACGATTTGTCAGGCTGCCATGCCGCTTTGAATAAATATCCAGAGGCTTTGAGAGACTCAATTTTCAAATAGAATTTACCTACTATTACAACTATACAACTTGAGTCTACTGCTTAATTAAGCTAAATTACCATCTATCATCTCATGTTTATTACAGTTTTTCCTCAATTGATAAGATATTGTTCCTAAAAAATGGCAAACATTGACCAAAACACTGCACTCTATCTTCTTTATTAGGACACAATTTGCAAAGCACTGCAGAAGTGTCAAAAGCACACTTTGTCAAAATCAAAACTCAATTTGCACACACAAAGCTAAAGTAGTAGAAGCACTGCTAAATGCAAAACACTCTTCTCTTTCTCTCGCTGTTTTTTCACATGAAGTATTAAAAAAAAACGAGACAGTCCTCAACAATGGCAAATCAAACACAAATGAATCCCATGAATGAATCAGATGGGGGTCACTGCAGTGCTGCACTCGTGTCAGTAGGCTGTCAACAAGGTGCAATGGCTGGGTCAGATTTAGGAGCAGGTGCATGGGCAGGACCAAGTTAAGGTTCTGGGCAAGGTCTGACTTGTCCACATTCTCTTCTTCTTCCACCATGGTTTCTTGCTCCTCTAACATCCATAATGAATAGCTGATACTGTTTTGCAGCAGGTTTCATAGTATGCAGTTCATTTGCAAACGTTTTTTGAGTTGTGACGTGTGTCCTAATTCTAACAGCTGTGTGGGAACAGTGTCTCAATTTTGCCTGTCTTCACTTTTTGATTGAAAAGTTAGTTAAAATGAGCAAAACTATTCTGTCTTTTGCAAAATGAGTGCAAAGGTTTTGGCAACTGTAAGAAAACCATGAATAGTGTTCATGGTTTTGACAGCAGAGTCCTGTGTTTGTGAAATGAGTGCAGTCGGTGGCTGTGTGCAGTGAATGCAATTTATTGTCTTATCAATTGAGAAAAACTGTAATTGCATGATGAATTGAAATAATCAGTTATAAAGGTTATAAACTCTTTTGTGAGTTTTCCATGACCAAAATTATGAATCACAATATTATCAAAGAAACAATGTTCCTTTGGGTTGCTTCAATTACTAAGGCATTAATAAAACTAGATGATAGTTTGTTTTTTTAATGTTTTTATTGCAAATAAAAAAGTATAGGCCTTAAGAGTTTAACCATGCAAAGAACTACTTTACTTTTTGTAATAATACACACGTTGACAGGTTGCTACTGGTAAATGTAATAATGCTGCCATCTGCTGTATCACAGATAAATTGCAATAATTGTATATACTTTCTGACAAACTTTCAGGGAACTCAAATCACCGTGGCAAAATTATTTTGCTAAAATATAAATGAAAGAAAATCATTTATTTGTGCTATATACATCTTTGTTTTTGCAATCAATATAATGCAATTTTATATTTCCAAGTTATAGCAACTGTAGTTTGAGGGAAACGGGTCTCACCATTTTTATTTGCGATGGAAATGTACCACACGTTTGTGTCACAATCGAGATGTTCTGTTTAAAATGTTGTCCTCTTGTTCTGAGTGTGCATGCCCTAGCTTTTACATCCAATAGGTGTTAGGTTGATTTGGGGGGCCAAAGTCAACGAGAATAGGCCTAATGAAGAGAAGCACTGCAGAAAGCGGATGAATGGACAGACGGATGACTTTTCTGTCTAACTTATGAAGTCTGGCACCATCTGGTGGAGAGTGGAGCCAACATTTAAACATACATCACAGGTCAAGTATTCATAGGGCTCCAGTTTCTTCTGGCTCTAATTAAAGTTATTTTCCATGATTTGCTGTTTTTTCTCTCTCAGTATAATATTGTCCAACTGGTTTAAATGACATCATCTCTGCACACATTAAGCCATCTTACAAAGAGCACCTGCTACCACACTGTGTATTCATTCAGTAAGTCCCTGCACCTTTCCAGACCAACGTACAATGTCACATTCCGTGGTTGCAGCTGTTTTGAAATAAGGGGGCTGCAAGAATGAGTACATTTAGCTATTTTCATTCATTTATGTCAATAAAGCAGACACCATCATCAACAACATAGATCTACACAATTGAACGAAATGCAATTTTTCAAGATTCTGCTTTATAAAGAATGATGTTTACTTTGATTGACACCCGGAACTTATTATTTGACCAGTTACTTGACTTAATTGTGAATGTAACTAAATTGCAATTATTATCATTTAGTTTGATGTTGCAGGCATACCTAATATTGTGGCTTGTAAGTTTAAGTTGCAAAACCTATAGATCTGAAAAACACACGGTAATGTCACGTTAAATCACCTTAGGGTCGAGAAAAACATGTTCAAGTTCAAACTAATTACATTTTCCACTTATTCACTTATTTGTGATTCCCCACCTTTTTTTTTTCTTCTCTCAATCTTCTTTTTAATTAAATAAAATTTGAATTATAGTTCCTGAAGTTCTAGTGGTGCTTTGCATGACAACCCTCAAAGGGCACAGATTAGTCTCTTCTGAAGCAACACTAACTGATAATGAGCATCTATGTCTATCAGCTGCTGCTATTGATATCTAACTAATAAACATGAGGCAATCTGTGTTTGGGCTATTTAAGGAATCTTAAATGGAGGCGTAGGAGAAATGGGGGGTCTTTTTCTTGTCCAATCAGCCACGGTTGCAAGTGTCATTGGCATGGGTTTAATATTTAATATGGGCTGTCAAATGTGATAGCACCCACGTAGGGATGGAATTTGATGAGATTTTTACGATTTCTATTCAATTTTTAGTTCTGTACAATTAATAAATTCTTTATCGATTCTCTTATCGATGCTTATTGTGTATGTGTGTGTGGGTGTAGGGGGGGGGCACAAAACTATTATGATCATTTAGTTTTGTATTTTGCAACTTTGTGTAAATATGACATTACAAACATAAAAGAAGAATACAAACATTCTCCTAAAATAGAAATCATAACCTACCGAAAATCAGGTGCTTCTACAGTGGCAAATGGGTGCAAGCCTTGAACTACAAAGTTTGTCACTGCACGATCACAGCTCCTCAGTCGTTTCCTTAGACAGTGTCTCTCGCCGTCATCTAAAATAAAACACGAGACGCGATTTGCATGACAGATTTTACAATTATAGAAATAGAGCTTGCACGAAAAGCAGTGTTAGTGAGTTACCTGCAGTAAAACTGCACGTTGGGCTCGGGCTAAATCTGATTGCTGCTGGTGCTAGGTAGTTGACTGTTCCTCTGCAGCAGATCTAATACGCGACATTCCGTTAAACCAATGGCATACTGCGTGTACAAATGCTTTTGCATATTAGAGGTATTTCCTCCTTTGTTGAAATTTCAACATGGCAAGTATTGCACGTTGCACTGTTCTCGTCCTTCTTAGCGAAGTGTAACCAAACTTTGGAGCGCTTCTGCCTGACAGGTACCGTCATTGTTGCGTAATGACGTAATTCGTGCTGACTGGAATCACTATGGGAATTGTTAGTAAAGTAGTAAACGACTTCAAGGAATTAGTAACGTGCGAACCGGTTCTTACACTACTACACGTGCAGACACGTCATGAAACACATCAGGAGCAAATTCACACACGTGCATTACTTTGCTGCCACCACGTGGAAATATATTGCATTTCAAGTAACCTTGAATTGGAAGGTGATGCAAAAGAGGGTTTGCTGGCCTTGCTCAAAATTGTCTGTTTTCGTATATTTTTTTGTCAGTCTTATTTTTATTTATTTTTTGTCTTCTAGGTAACCAGACTCACACACAAAGTCACTACTACTGTTTCTCATAGAGTGTTAGTGACATGGTGAAGTTCAAAATAGGTGATGCAATTACTCTAAAATGAAAAGATGAATACAAGCTAGAAGATAAACATGTATTTAAATCTTTACCTGAGTTGAAACTCATGTTTTCAAAGCTTTATGTCACGATTAAATCAATTTCACACTGTTTACTAACGTGATTGCTAGAAAAACAAAATAATATATTATGTAAGGTTCATTATTGCTGTTTTGCTGATCTCCGTCCGACTGGGACGTGTTTAGGAGGGCGGCCACTTGCGACGGTCGGGCGGACATTGAGGAGTATACTGACTCTGTTTCCTCCTACATCGGGAAGTGCATTGATGATGTGACACACTCAGTATCCGTCGTCACTCGGGCAAACCGGAAGCCGTGGCTGACGGGGGCTGTCTTCAGGCTGCTGAGGGCCAGGGACAAAGCCTTCCGGGCGGGGGATGAGGCTGGCTTGAGGACTGCGAGGGCCGACCTGTCCCGGGGCATCAAAGAGGCGAAGAGGGCGTTCTCGGGCAAAATTACCGCCCACTTCAAGGACAGCAGGGACGCACGGCGCCTTTGGCAGGGCATTCAGACCATCACGGACTACAAGCCCGCGCCGCAGAGCTGTGATGGCGACGTCCGTCTGCTCAATGACCTCAACCGCTTCTTTGCTCGCTTCGACGCTCAGAACAGCACTTGCCCGCTGAAGGCCACTCCCCCTTCCCACGAGCTGCCCCTGTGCCTCTCCGCCGACAGCGTGAGGAGGAAGCTTGCCGCTATCGACATCCGTAAGGCGGCGGGCCCGGACAACATCCCGGGTCGAGCGCTGAAGGACTGCGCTGGTGAGCTGACGGGTGTCTTCACGGACATCTTTAACACTTCCCTGCAGCAGGCCATCGTCCCGTCGAGTTTCAAAGCAGCCACCATCGTACCTGTGCCGAAGAAGCCTGCTCCGTCCTGCTTCAATGACTACCGCCCCGTGGCACTTACGCCCATCGTCATGAAGTGCTTTGAGCGGCTTGTCTTGGAGCACATCCGGTCAGTTCTCCCTCCCACCATTGACCCCTTCCAGTTTGCGTACCGAGCCAAACGGTCCTCTGAGGATGCCATCTGCTCTGCCCTCCACTCGGCCCTCACCCACCTGGAGGGGAAGGACTCGTATGTGAGGTTGCTGTTTGTGGACTTCAGTTCTGCCTTCAACACCATTGTGCCGCAGCGTCTCATCAGCAAACTTGACAAGCTGGGCCTCAGTACCGGCCTCTGCAACTGGCTACTGGACTTCCTCTGTCAGAGGCCACAGGTGGTACGTGTTGGCGACAAGATCTCCGCCAGCATCACGCTGAGCACAGGGGCCCCCCAAGGCTGCGTGCTCAGTCCGCTGCTCTTCACCCTCCTGACGCATGACTGCGCTGCCACCTGCAGCGGCAACCGCATAGTGAAGTTTGCTGACGACACGACTCTGGTGGGTCTCATCACCAAGGGAGACGAGACTCCATACAGGCTGGAGGTTGACCTTCTGACCGCGTGGTGCAGGGACAACAACCTCCTGCTGAACGTCGACAAGACCAAGGAGATTGTCGTTGACTTCCGGAAGGGTCACGCCCAACACCTGCCGCTGACCATCGACGGTGCTGGGGTGGAGAGAGTGAGCAGCGCCAGGTTCCTGGGGGTGCACATCAGTGAGGATCTCTCCTGGTCCACCAACACCGCGTCGCTGGCGAAGAAGGCCCAGCGCCGCCTGTACTTCCTTCGGAAACTCAGGCGAGCGGGGACTCCTCCGGCCATCATGACTACTTTTTACCGCGGCACCATTGAGAGCGTCCTCTCCAGCTGTATTGCTGTCTGGGGTGGCAGCTGCACTGACCAAGACTTGAAGGCCCTGCAGCGCATTGTGAAAACGGCTAGTAAGACTATTGGTGCTTCTCTCCCCTCCTTGAAGGACATTTACACCTCCCATCTCACTCGCAAGGCGACCAAGATTGTGAGTGATGTGAGTCACCCCGCTCACTCTTTGTTTGAACTTCTGCCCTCTGGGAGGCGGTACAGGAGCCTGCGCTCCCGCACCACCAGACTTTCCAACAGCTTCGTACTCCAGGCTGTTAGGATCCTGAACTCGCTCCCCCTTTCAGCGTAGCGTCCTGTTCTTGCTGTATGCTCACTGGCTCGGTTTTGCCCCTCATATTCAATGGGTTATTGGTCTGTTTTTATTCATCGCTCATTTTATTTTATTTATTATTTATTATTTATGGTTTGTGCCTTCTTGTTTTTGTTTTGTGTCGCCTACTTGTATGTCTCGTCACCGTGGGATGGAGGAAACGGAATTTCGGTTTCTTTGTGTGTCTTGACATATGAAGGGATTGACAATAAAGCTGACTTTGACTTTTGACTTTGACTCTTCCTCAGTCTTTAATAAAAAATATATAAAAAAATGTATTTAACATATTACGGAAGGGCGGGATGGTGTTACTAGGCACGTTTGCCTCACAGTTCAGAAGTGCAGGGTTCAATTCCAGCTCTGGACATATTGTCTAGAGTTTGCATGTTCTCCCTGTGCCTGTGTAGGTTTCTTTCTGGTAATCTGGTTTCCTTCCACATTCCAAAGACATACATGGTAGGCCGTTTGACCATTCCTAACGTAGCTGTGAGTGTGATGTGTGCCCTGCAATTGACACCATTCAGGGTGTACCCTGCCAACTGCCCTAAAACAGCTGGGATTGGCTCCAGCATGCCCGTGACCCTCGTAATAATAAGCAATTGAGAAAATGAACGGCTGGATGTCATGAAAGCCCTAATTTAAAAATGAAAAGTGAGTTAAGTAGTTCCACAAATAATAATAATAAGAATAATAATAATAATAATAATAATAATAATGCATTCAGATATTAATCGGAGTACACTGCCTGACCGAACACACCAGCTCTCAGAGCAAAGAATGGGCACCAGAGTAAATTTCCGAATGCACCCAAAGTCTAAGGAAAGAGCGCTATGCTTTTTCTATATCTGTGCCACCTGTCGGCTGCAAGTTTGGCACTTTCTTTGCTCCACGGTTGCTTTTCTGGCTCATCAGAAAGACAAAATATGTCACACACATTCATCAAATATATTAGATTGTTGAATGTCAGCATGTGCAGTGCATGTGCAATAAAGCACATATTGACGACATTAAGACACAGAGCAATGTCTTTTGTGTGAAGGCTTCTGCCAATAACCGCCTTTGTCAATTATTGTAAAATGGAAAAATGTAATGTAGTTTTTTACTTTTCTTTTTAACTCATCACATGCAGGTGAGGGTACAATGGGGCTCTGTCTCCAATGCCTGTGCTGACCGAAAGTCCCTGTAGTATGAATGATGTGTTTCATCCAGTCAAATGTGATATAAACGAATAAAAAAAAAAAGTTTGAGTTAGTAAAGGCCAAAATAAAGAAAGTGCATGGAAATAACCATTTTTCACTGAAAACTATTGGAAAGAAAATTGAGCCCTTTAGGGTGTCATTTATCCAATTTTGTTTTATTGTTTTTTTTAATTGAATAGAACACATATTTATATGTAAATTATATTTGAATAATATTCCTAAATTAATTATATTGCTTGTGCAAATAGTTTTAGGCTGTAATCCTTAATTTAAAAAAAGGCAACTCTCACATACATAGGCACACTCACTCATTTATATTGTTTGCTTTAGTGTGGATAGATGTTTGTGAACATAACAAAAAGAACATATCTCATTTGATATGTTTCTGAGTAAGCCTTCACAGGAAACGGGAATATTTAAGCTCCAGGGTGTCATCAGGATTCTAATTTTTCCCGTGCGCATGTTCTTTGTATGGTGCATTTATTTGTTTTGATTTATTTGCAGTTTGTCAAATCATCACTGCAGGCACAACACGAATCCACATCACGCGGCAATAATTTACCAGGGTGATTACCGGTGACAAACCACAAAGGGATATTACTTTGACCTGCTCATTATTTGCACCATTGTTATGATTATGAGATATAGTCTATACTTACTCCGGGGAAAGCATTCTAATCAGTCTCCTACTGTAATTAAATAAACCTGCCTCGAGCTCTTATTGACTCGCTAATATGGCCGATTCAATATGACTGTTATGACCTGACGCTCCCAGACATCCATCCATTCATGTTAGCGGGCAGCTAACGATTGACTCAGTTGAATTAGAGAACACTGTATGGAGCAGCCTGTCGATAATGAAGCAACAGATGAAATTCAGTTATTCACACATGTTGTCATCTAAATAGCAATCAAGTCAAAAGTTAAAATATCACGAATAAATGAAATTGTAGTATGTCCAAACGACTGTGATTGGCGAGCCACCAGTCAGGATGTATCCCGCCTCTCAACCGATGTCAGCACGATAGGCCTCACCGCACCTACGATTGTTGAAAGGAAGTAATTTCAATTGAAATTGAAATTGAAAATCAATTGAATTCTTGAAATAGAAATATATATGAAATATAAGTGACGTATTTAAATATGAAATGTATTCTAAGAAAATTCTGAAAAGTAGAGGGCTTTGTTTGAATCACAGTTTGGACCTTTCTACGTCATGAACCCCACCTGCAAAGAGAAACGGCACGTAAAATCAATCTGATCAGGCAGAGCTGTGACCTCACATGTAAAGACAACAAACCTTAATTGGAGCTAAGCACAACATCTTAGAAATGCTACATAAGAGGAACAGATGGATTAAGGTGATCTCAACAGAAAACAAAGAGGATGACGTGAGTAGCCTAGTTAGAAAGAACATCACATTCAGACAAAATTTCGATTAGCTCTGTCACAGACACTTGTTCTTAAATAGGCAGAGTAAAAATATACATATACAATGTATACAGTCATTTGATGTTTGATGGGTCTGCAGGTACTCCAGACAACTATTTGTATAAAATGAAATAAGTATTTTTTTCATAAAACATCTTGAATTATATTTGACCTGGATTATTATCATGATTACATATATAGCTGGTATTCACCATTGATTATGCAAGTTTACCTTGCATACTACGTGGCTTGTACATGAGCACATTAGTAATAAAAAGAGTTTGAACCTAATCACAAAATGGATTGATTTCATCTGTAATATGATGAACAATGGAACAATTTAAAAATAACGAGTCAGCATTCAGAAACATTCTTAATCTTCCCTGTTCTCTTGAGCCTTTCACTGACGTAATTCTCTGGTACTTACTTTATAAAATTTGGAGCGCATTGAGACATTTATGGGGCTAAACCTCTGAGAGGCCATGCCAAGGGTCGAATGTCAAACTGCAATGGATGTCACAATGCCTGCACGCCTATTGCTGATGCATGATTCGTTAGATATGTACGTACATTTAGATAATGATCTTGTCCCCTAATCTATTAGAAGCAGCTCTGCGCTTCTCTCTCGACCCCTAATGCACTCCAATGTATTTATGGTCAATAATTAAAACGGAAAAGCATGCATTAAAACTGATCTCTACTTAACAGATCTTAACTAATGAGATTAGGATAATGAATAGGCCACTTTAGCATGGTGGCCCGGTACAGTGGTCATTTTGCTGACAGCTGCTGAATATGACAAGGTTAGCATCATAAGCCTTTTCTTGCTGCGGGGTTTAGAGCATGGATTAATGTTTTAGGAACCGTAAAAGAGGCCAGCCTATTTGTATAAATACATTAATCCGAGGGGGAAATACACTGGACCTTGATTCATTTGTTTTAGGATTTCATAATTCTAAGAAAAATGAGAGGCATTTTGTTTTGCAAACACTCATATGCGGCTCCTTGCCTCAGACACACAGGGGAAAATCTGGATTTGGCAACAAAACGTAAACTAAATTTACCAGGTGTTCTAAAGCTTCAAGTCATTCCTCATCCTGGACTACTTTTGGACAGAAAGAGGAAAGCAGCAGTCCCCAAGACTGCATCATCACCATTCCCCCCACCACAATAAAAAGTCTCGCCACGCCTTGAATTGGAATATTCATACATTTGAACTATAAATCGAATCTTCCCTTTTCTGCTTCTTCTCATTTGTTTGGTAGACTATTTTTGGCCAGAGAGGGGCAGCATGACACACAGCTTTGCTTGCCCCGAAGGTTCCTTACCAGCAGTGGCAGTTGCATACTGAACTACTTCCTGGGCAAGACTACTTCAGAGCGACCCCCTCCCCTGTAAAAAAAAACAACAAATTTTATTTTGCACATACGTCTTTTATTAGAACAGTATATGCGGCAAAATATTTTAGAGGAGCCGCTGTAATTGCAATTGAGCTTGATATACCACGGTATTATTCTTTTACAAAACGTCCCTCCATGTATTATACATTTAAATAATCATGCCTTTACAAACTAAATATCATTTATGTAAATATCATAATAATGTAAGGAATAATTTAATTAATAATAATAATAATGTCATAAATGACAATAATCTATCTTTCAAAGAAGGTTGAATGATTAGCTCCTTGGTAACATCCCCGAATTCTATGCTTGGCACACTTTCAGTTATGACACAAAATACAGTTGTCACGAAATATAGTCGCACTATCAAATGGCAAATGATCGTCTATGAATCTAGCTTCAGATATGTACATTCTATTAGATAATTACAGGTCAATGTTGACCTAAGGGAAATACTAAGTATGCCTAATAACTGAACTTGTAACAGTCTTGTTGCAAATCACAATCTTATAATCTTGAAATTATATTTTGTGTTTCTCGAGTTAAGACTAAACTAAACTAAACAGAATGCTAACAAACGGAAAGAGTAGGCTACACCAGAAAGTGTTACTTGCCCTCAATTTACAGTGTTGGGAACTCACTACTTGTTCAAAAAAGTAACGGCGTTATTAACTGAATTACTCGATAAAAGTAACTCGCTACCAGGGAAAGTAAACCAGGGAAACCACATGACATAAAAAAAAGCCGCCCCGGGCGGCTTCCCGTGTCACCCGTGCCAAAAAACAGCTACTGTTTACCAGTCTCCATGGAGCCATTAAAATCCTGTTAACTTTGATAATCCCTGGCAAGTACCTGACCTCTGTGGACCACTGTGAAAGGGAAGCGCCACTATTGAGGTCCCACAACATTTTGTATGATCTGCATTCTGGGAATTGTGTATTAATATGCGAAATAAATGACCAGTTGCCCATGATTTATTATGCTCATTTGCGCAAGGACTATGAAATTGACTCGACTGTGCTGGATTGGAACTGTAACTGTTACCAATTCCAACTAAGTCCCGATAGAATTTGTTTAATTTTTCTTTATTTCTTATTTATTTTCCATTTTATTTTCCATTTTCCATAGTCCAGAAATATACACGGGGTATTCACATGTTTTTTTTTAATCTTTTATTGTTGTGTGTGCATTTAGCATTCGTAAATGTTCAATTCTACGTTTGCATTTATTTTTGACACAAACATCACACCATTTCAACGCCAATCAAATAAAATAATTCTTATTTTTAATTTATTCATTCATTAACATGTTGCCAAATGAGGTCAAATCAAATATGTAGCCAGATTAAACAGAAGTAGTTGCACTTGGCAGCGCAGTTTGTTTTATAAAGGTTACTAAAGAGTCAAGTGGGCAAAGTACTGCGGCCATAACAGATGTGTTTATGGACGTTGAAGCTGGCCAGGTCACCACGAACACCTGGCTTGAAGCCTCGGAAACCACATGCATCTTTTAATGCTTTTATCTGCAAATAATGCAGAGACAAGGGAAATACCAAAAACTGTCCTGTAGAGGAAAGTAAAATAAAACAAACTATCTATTTTTTTGTTTCTTTCTTACAGATAACAGTTTAAAATTTTATTTCAAAATCTAAGTGTCGATACAAACTAAGCCACATAAACTGAGCGAGGAACAACTTTATGGCCCGGTAATTTCTCCTCCTCATGAATAGAAAATGTAAATTCCTCACTGCTCAATAAGAAGCAGAAGTTAAAAGGAGCAAGAAACCACCACCATGTGCATGGAAATTCCTGAACCCTTCTGGCGGCAATTATCAAGCATGGCAAAGGAACAGCAGACATAATGAGAGCCAGGGTGGCACTGCCCTCTATGCTAAGATTGCCTGCGGTCAAAATTATCAACTCCCCTTTTGTCATTATCGACTGTAAAGCAACAGAGACAGTGTGAGTCCCAAAATAAAGATGGTCAACTGCGAGAACATTAGAGAAACTGAATGGAGGCCATTTACCAATCACTTACCGTTTTTTTCCATGTATAATGCGCCCCCATGTATAATACGCACCCTAAAAATGGCATGTCGATGCTGGAAAAAAGCCTGTACCCATGTATAATACGCACCCAAATTTTGACTTTTTTTTTTTTTTTTTTTAAGTCCCAATGATCGTCACACACGCATCTGGGTGTGGTGAAATTTGTCCTCTGCATTTGACCCATCCCCGTGTGATTTTGATCCATCCCCTGGGGGAGAGGGGAGCAGTGAGCAGCAGCGGCGCCGCGCTCGGGAATCATTTGGTGATCTAACCCCCCAATTCCAACCCTTAATGCGGAGTGCCAAGCAGGGAGGCAATGGGTCCCATTTTTATAGTCTTTGGTATGACCCGGCCGGGTTAAGTCCGTAAACGTAAAATTATTTCAGAAAAAAAATCATCTTTGGGAACAACCGGATGTTATTCTGCCGGTCAGTATCACTGCGCATGCAGTAGCAAACTCGATAGCGAAGAAATATGTGAGACTCTCAACGGGATCACCAATATTTGAGTGATGTTCCAGTTATTTATCACAATTATTTATTATTATAATAATAATATATATAATAATTATTTATTTATTATTCACAATTGTCATGGTGATCTTTCTGGTGATTTCTTAACTAGGCTGGATGTATTTTTTTTTAAATAAATAAACTTGACTTTTGTTGGCGTTGATTTCTCCGACTGCCCAGAAAGGCACCACCGCGATCAGTTAGGTTAAAATGAAAAGAGAGGAAAGTGACGTTGTAAAGAACCATCCGTGACAAGATTTTCTTCAAAAATTGTTGTACCATGATTTTCTTAAAAAAAAAAAAAAAAAAAAAAAAAAAAAATCTTTTTTTTCTTTTTTGTACCCATGTATAATGCGCACCCCAGATTTTAGGACAATAAATTAGTTAAATTTTGCGCATTATACTTGGAAAAAAACGGTAAATGGAATTTGAAAGGGGGGGGGGGACTTGTTCAACGAGTTGATGCAAAAAGTAAATACAAATAAAGCCTGACTTACTATGCATATCCATGCAATGATTTGGGACTTTTAGACTAACATCTATGCAAAAAGATAGCACACTATTGGGTGAATGGAAAGGCTATACGTAGGGTCGAAAAAATAATAGCTAGTAATGTGTATGAGAATTTGCTTGTTCCAAATTCATTGACAAAAGATTTGATTCATTGACGCTGACTAAGCAACTGTAACAAGGTTTTATTATCACTGTCTCTTTCTTTCCTCCAAACTACAAAGATGCTGTGTTCTCCTAATCCTTTATTTTGAAGGATTCAACCGCTGGGTTTTGCAAATGGAACTTGCTTGAGCGCCATCAAAATGTCAAAAACTTCCAAATATTAGTAAAAAGAGAAAATGACTATTGATTTGCTTTATTTTTATATTTGTCTCTTGTATAGTGTGCACTTCCATGTTGCTTATGGCAAAAAAAACAGACCTTCCATCATTCAAAGTGAAAAACGCTCCATTGATTTGACTGCTTAGTCATTACCGAGCATATCCAAGTACCGGGCAATGATAATATGAGGTCAGAGGTCATCAGAGTGCCCTGTTTCTCAATACGACTTCTTGCAAGAGGTCACAGCAGGTGCCTTTAAGGTCTTTCATTGAATTACTGTAGAGGTTACTGCCTTGTGTATGTTCTTTGAGGGCAAACCCAACAAAAGCCAGTTCAGTAAGAAAGGTGAAACAGACTAACAATCTTGGCTAGAATTAGGAAAATTCTGATGCCGCAAATGAGGGATGCATGAGAAAGGACAGCGCAGAAGGTGACCTGAAGGTATGCAAAAGAAAATGTCCCGAATGTCACTGCAGTCCTGATTTCTCTCCACTTTTCCTCCCAGAAAATTAAATATTGATCAATCTCCCAGGCCAAATAACAACAAAGGAGATAAAGAAGAGTATTAAAGGAAATAAATAAATATAGTACACTTGTATCAGCTGTCCAAACTACAGATGTGTGGCAGGAGGAAGGGTGTGTGTGTGTATGTTTATGGGGTGATTTCGAGGCTTGGGAAATGCAGACCCATCCATCAGCCACACCCTGAGCATGGGGAAGGACTTGGTTGGGTCTTATAGAAAAAAAGGCAAGGGTCTTCTTTATCACATTTCTTTCCCTGGAAGAAAGAAAAAAACCCTCCCCTCATCTGTGATTGGCTTTATTGGTAAAGCTTCCATGCTTACGCAACCGTTTAAATAATTAATAAGACGTACATTCTTATAGGTTCCCTGATGAGATATCTCCACTAAGGAGACAACCTTTGTTACTCTGGCATGAACAACAGCTTTAATATGAAGACACCTTTAGGCAAATCCAAGAGAACATTCTGTTGAAAACAATTAGGAATTGTGCTTACAACATTAGTCACTGAAAAAGCCAAACAACTAATTTGGATGTCCCTGCTATATGTACAGTAGAGTACAAATCACATTTTTCATTCCTGTCTGAGGGGTTTCGGAGCTGACTATTTATTCAAATTTCGAATGACATGTTTGTTTTGAAAGAAAAGTGGGAGAGCAGTCATTTTGACTTTTTGATGCTTGACATGGGTAATATTTATAAGGCATACACTCATCAAACACTCAAATAGATGCATGCAAGAGGCAATATATGAGCCTCTTCTGGGTTTCCGTTAATACTTTATTTTCATTAGGATGTTACGGTATTCATTTTACACCATTTACATGAGCTACTGGTAGCGCAATGATTCACTTGGGTGACTTTTGTCAGTCAGTGCCCCTTTCAGAATAATCCTACAATTGAATAGTGATTTGTGGATGTTAATTAAAGCGGGCACACACCCATTTCTAAATTTGGCCAGCTTTGGCCAAAATGTCTATATGTATGTACCCCACTAAAATTAGCTGAGTTTGCATGAAGCAAACCCTTGTCCATACAAACTTGAGCAAAACATGGCATAGAAAATAGATGAAGACAAACATTTCGGGGAAATTAAATCAAAATGGTTTTATCGATAATGGTATATGTTCTATGCGCCCCCACGAGTCTAAACACGACAATAATCACGGCTCACGTTTTCTGAGTTTGATCATGTGACGTTATCAAGTTCAACCGTGATTTGTGATTACTTGATCCCTGAGCATCTATGATGTCCATCCATTTTACGAGCTGCTTTTCCTCACGAGGGTCCCTGGTGTGTTGGAGCCTATCTCAGCTGTCTTAGGGTGGTATTATTATTGTATTACTCTGAATTACATATATGATCTATTAAGCCTATCCCAACTGACTCCATGAAGTGGTTGCCAGCCAGTCACAGGGCACACATAGAAAAATAATCACATCGATGGGCAATTTGGAGTGTACAATCAGATTACCATACATGTTTTGGGAATGTGGGAGGAAACCGGACTTCCCAGAGGAAACCATGCAGGCATGGGGAGAACATGCAAACTCCACACAAGAAGTCTAGAGCTGGAATCAAACCCACAACCGCTGGCTTGTTAGGCGTATGTGTTTTTATCATGTATTTTATTATTATCTAGTTTTGTTTACAAATCAAAGGTAACAATGTTACCAACTTCCTTAGTAGCATCAATTTTATCCGTGTGCCTGTTAAAATGTAAAATTAAATCCAGGAAAGATTGTTGGAGGATAGATATTTATCATACATTTCCAGTATACATTAGGTGACTGTATTAGATCCCAACTAATGTAGTAGGTGTTGTATAATCCTGATTTTGAATTCTTTAATTATCAAACTTAATATGTACTCTGGTTGATACAAAAATGAGTAGCATGTTGAATCCATCAGGATTTTTATATTGTTTTCATTTTAATGAAGTATTTTTGACTCGCATATTTGACAAAAAGTCCCTCCCAAACACACACGTATTGCGAAGACAGCCATTAGCTGCAGGTCCTTAAACAAATTATGACAGCAGATCTTTTGAAGCAGTTGACCTTTTTTGACCTCCTATAATTACTGATATTTACTACCATCCAGTGTTCCGATAACGCTGCAGCCGCATTGTGAGGGGATTGCGTTCTGGTGTGTTAGTAGTGAGTAAAGTAGAGTGGTAGCAGAGGGGCAACTGCTCATAAATGACACCGCTATAGTATTTCCACATAAAGAAAACAGCCTTTTTTATTCTTCCCACCTCCCCCGTTACTCTCGCTCATGCACCCCTCCTGACCCCTTGTCATTGTCCTTGTGATGCAGAGAGATGTTATCATTCCATTTAAGAAGGGAACAAACAAGATTATACTGTAAGTTATCTTCGATTATGGCCACAAATCTGGTGGCGGAGTAGGTAAAGAGGGAGTGCAGAGGGTGGGAGGGTGAAAGATGATAAAGCAAACAGAGTTGCTTTTCTTTTCCTCTCAGTCCATCTCCTTTTATCCACCACACTGACAGATTTATGGGATAAAGAAGAAGAGGCTTTTGTGGACAGTATATCTTTCAAAAACAGTCAGTCCTTCTGGGAGGAGGAGGAGGAAAAAAATGTGACAATGACAGACAGAGCCAAACAAATTTATTAAGCCACCATCCAATCTAAGTTTGAAACCACAACCATCCTTATTAAATAGCATTGGTTATTACTACTAAGAATTTGTTTATGGTTTTGGATTGGTTACATTCAGCAATGTCTATAACGTCTTTCATCTGATGATAATAAGTTTACAGTTTAATTGCGAATACAGTATCTTTATATTATCCATCCATCCATCCATCCATCTTCTGATTTGCTTATCCAAACAAGGGTCGTGGGTGTGCTGGAGCCTAACCCAGCTGTATTAGAGTGGTATTATTATTTTATTAAATTATTCTGAATGACATATTATCTATCAATTTTCAAATTTGTTGCACAAAAAAATATCTTAAGAAATATGTAAAATTGTCATTCCATTCCTGAACAGAAACACCAGTAATGGTTAGATACTGAAATTAATTGTAGTTATCTGGGTAATTTTGAGTTAAATTTTAAGCTAACTGAATTTGAAAGAGTACCGTATTTTCCGGACCATATGCCGCTACTTTTTGCACAAGCATTGAACCCTGCGGCTTATCCATGGATTTTTTCTTGATTTTTATAATATTAGAGAATTTGTGCCAAGAACCAGGTCTGAAAACAAAACCGGTCTGTCAAATTGGCAAACGCACAGTTAGCCTTGCACTCATACTAAAATCAGGATCTGCCACATTTTCGTCACGCTGGCACATGCAGAGTCTACGAAAATAAGATCCAAGTATACCTCAAATGGCATCCAACATGTCGTCTTTTTTGTGTCCTGTCTGTGTGTTTTTGAATCTGACATAACTCTTCAGCCGGGGTCAAAATATAAATGCACCCTGGATGCGTCTTTAAGACGCTGTTCTAGTGCCCATTTTCTGACTGCAGTTCGTCATCACAGACCCTAAAGAGCCGTCGAGCTTTTCCGCATCTCCTCTGCAGCAACCATCAATTTAGCTCTGCGGTGGCCAGTCAGCCCCTCTCTGTCTCAGCTGTGTTTGACACTATTTATCTGCTCTAGTGAAGCACATCATTTTTGATTATTGGCCTCACAACACTCCTCGATCAACACAAAAGTGAAAAGAAAAGCGTCCAGAAAGAGTTAAAATAAGAAATAACGTCACAATATTCCCAGCCGATTGCAGCTGGTTCAATCAAATACCCAATCAATCAAATATTCTCCTTGAAGCGACACACAATTTCTTCCTCAATACATTTTCTAGCCCCCCACCCCAAAACCTCTGCCCTCAAGCCCCTGATCTTATGTCTTACTCTCCTCAGCTCTCTTGCTATCTTTGCATCTGTCGCTCAATATGATCTTTGTCTTCCTCTCTGTGGTTCCTCACTCACCGCCCTATGTCTTCTCATGCTTGGGTATCTCCGCCCATGTGTGACACCCGGCCCATTAAATTACAGCCTTCTCTAATAAAAGGTTCAACTTTCTTTACCCACTCATGTGGATAAGAAATCTGCCAATTTCCTGCTGTTCCTAATTCTTGCCCCAGAATATTGAATACACACACACACACGCACGCACGCACTCACACACACATAACTGTATACACACAAATGATGTATTTTTCAACTCCCTTGCGCTCAACTGTTTCAAACCTGTCCGCTTGACATCTTCATTATGCACAAACCGGCGCCCATCCAATAAATTAAACCCATTTACTCTTCTGTATTATGTTATGTTTATTGATGCCTGTATAATGTAATTTTGCACAAATTCCATTAAAGATTATGCTCTCTGTCACAGAGCAGCACTTTCAGTAGAAAGGAATCTAATTAGGTTATAATGGATCAGAGACATGCATTACAGTGGGGGGACACACGGCGTGCACAATTGTCATCTTAATAATGCAGAGTCAAGCAAACAGATCAATGGTCACAGTGATGATGCCGTCAAACTGCACTAAGTGGCAGGAAGCTCTCAGGGCCAGCTATCAAAAGGAAGTCATCTCTGGGGGTGATGTAGCGTCCTCTGGGCCTGTAGGGGATTAAATATGTCGCCTCAGTTGTGCAGCTGTGACAGATGTAGCGCAGCACTTCTCAGCGATAGATAACTCGGTTGATTCTGCTGTTTTTCATTCATTCATTTTCCGAACCGCTTACGCTTGCGGCCGTACTGCAGCCTATCCCAATAGTCTTAGGGCGGTAGGTGGGGTACTAACTAACTAGCCTCTAACAATACAGTACTGTCTAAGTGGCCATGTGTCATGTCAGTGCATATTTTCAATCAGCGGTGACTGTTTTTGAATGTTGTTCAAAAAATCTGTCACTCTTAACAATCATTACTATTAATCAATTGTTCTATTTGGGGAACTTGTTTTTTTCTGTCAATTTCAAAATTGTAGGAAGAACAACAGGAAAAATAGGAAACACTATATTTCTTAGTTTTGTCCTTACTGAAGCAGCTTTGACCTTTTCTGCATACATTAATAAGGAATTTGACATACTTGGGTTCCCTTGATTGGCACTATACTATATACCACTCGACATTCTACTATAAATACAAGATATTTTTATTAGTACAAGTAGTAGCAATGGTATTTGTGCTGGATAAGAAAAAACAAAAAACAATGACCAACCACAATGCATACATCTGTTATCCTAAGACCAGTCTCTGCTGACTTCTGACTCCAAGCCATAATCTTCCACAGTACTTAATGGTACACGTTACTTTGTCATGAGAGTGAGTAGAACCTTAATCACATTGAGAAAAGTACCAAATAATGAATGATGTTGTGTATATTGTTCAGAGGGATGAGAGGAAAATAATTGAAGCATGGATAATTTTACTGGCTTTGCTTTCTTCTTATATTCAAAGACAAACGTAAAAAAGTGCTTTGTACAAACCGATTTTCAACTCCATTTTTTCCCGCTTGTGTCTGTAAAGTGACAGCCTTATTAAGAATAAGTTACTCTCATACCTCCCACTGAGCCATTTGTGCGGCTTGAGGTGGAATTTATCAAGGGCCTACAGTAAAGGGCAGGTAGCCTTGGTCCACAGTGGTTTTGTCTTCATTTACCTGCTTGCACATAGGCTCTATTCAAGTTTAATTTGCCGCTTTGTTGAATTAAAAAGAGCCACAGGATTTCCATTGGTGGACAGCTTTTAGAGGGGGCTTTTTCTTCATTCAAGCACTTAGGTGTATTGCAGATCCCCGGACAGTCCTAGTTGGGCTAAATATACATCCAAAATGCCCGAATAATTGCTTTATTACTTTCACAAGCAATTAATGAAAATTACACATGGTATCCCCAATTTGGAGTTTTAGATAACTGAGCTGCTAGTTTATGGGGCGGCAAAATAATAACAAGACCCTTTTGCCTTCTGCAAATATTTTTTTAATGGGTTCCAATCACAGGCTATATTACCAAGCTCAAATTCCATTCAAGTGTATGTGTTCATTAAATCCATGTCGTCCCACCATGACACTCTTTGCAATTATTGCATGTCTTCAAATTTGTAATAACAAACGCTAGGATGACTAAACAAACATTAATCAAGCCAAACATTTACTTCCAAGAGGTTTACACTATTTCAAAACAAAATCACAAGTAGAAACATTCAGAAACTGAATTTGATGAAATACCAAACACATCTCTTAGTCATGAACTTCCTGTTGTTTTATTTGCCTCATTTTATATTTGTGCCCATTGCAAACCTAATGCGAGTTGCGGACTAAACCGGTGTAGTGGCAGGCGAGACAAAGTTTTATTGTTTGGCAAATGCATGCAGCTTAACATTCTTAAAAAACAGGCATTTGACAAATGTGAGCGTCAATGCAACCAACATGAATTGCCACCAACCAAAGCAGCTCCACTACTAAAATCTGCTTGTGAGAAGCACAGACCTTGACATTGTGGAAGAAGAAATTGATTTTCTGGAGACCATGCAAGAAGATGAAGCACGCAAAGTACATACATTAGCAGACCAGCCAATGAAAAGTAAATTTGGGCAATCTAAGGAGATCACTGATCTGTGGTGTGTACATGGAGACCACTCCGATAGTACGTGTCTGCAGAGGTGTCAAACCATAGCCTGGCAAGCCACACTCACTATGAAAGCACACTGTTCTCCGCGGCTGGGCCTCGGTTCAAAACGAGGCGACCAATCAAATTTGTATACTAGCTTTAGAGTATCGTCCGTGTGCAACGTCACTTTTCGTCCATCCTCTTTCCAAAAGGCGCACAGGAGGGATAGTTTGTGAACAACATTCAGCATTGAATCCCTGCTAAATAACTGGAAACACAGTGTCACTAAAACCCCAAAATCTGATGCCACCGGAAGCAATTATTTCAAAAGAAGGCAAGAATTGTTTTTTAAATCACATCCATTCTTCGCTGATTGTTTCATTTCACTGTCTGTTTGTTCAGGTTTTTCCCGCCTCAGAACTGCGGCGTAAAAATGTGTTGTGTTTAAGTCATCAAATTGTCACATTGGCACAAGGAAATGCCATTGGTATGCCAGAATACAATAACAACATAAAAAAAATGCATTTTTTTTTCATGTTTTAGTAAACTCTAACTGATATAATACTGTCTCACGTCTCCTTTAGATAGCGATTGATCAATTTGACATGAAACAGAAAAGGTGATTAGTCCTTGCAATACATCAATAATTGGTCCATTAGTAGTGGTCCTCCAGCATGAGAATGGTTATGTATAATTTGCTTCATCTTCATCTGATCTTATGTGACTCATTTATAATCAGTCTGTAATGTTCAGTGCAGGGGTTACATCTTGAGAACTTATAATTTATTATAATGAATAGTATTCTCTTCACCCTGCTGTGTTAGCATGTCGCGTTCAGCTGTGCATGTCTTATGTGGGTGCAAGCAGCGATTATGCTGATAAAGATGGTGGAGCAACAGTGAGATACTGTTACAATTTAGTCTGCTAAAATCTACAATCTGATCTGTTCATCAATAATATACTGCATTGTTACTGTATGTAGTATAACAAATAATCTGAAAGATATGCTTTATAGTCAGTGACAACAAACCCGTTTTCAATTGTATTGAAAAGGATAGAATACAATATATTTATTCTCATTCTAACATGATTGCTTTGCAAAATACAACATAATTCTAAAATAAATACAAATAAAAATCAGATAGCTGTGCATAAAAAACAAAAAACAAAACCCCATATTCATCATTCGAATTGTACGAAGCCTTAAAAAAAAAACGTGGTTTTATTTGATGCCATTATCATAAACATCATTGTCTACTCTTACTCGTACACATTTTGATACTGTTTTAATCTTGGACCTCATTAGAACCCATGCAATGAGTATGGACGTTTGTTATACGTATAGTTATTAAATAACAATCAAGCCAACTTCATTGTCTTAAAAGGGAAGTGAAAAATGATAATTGTTCTGTGCGGCCACACTAGTTTAGACACGGTATTCTAATATTGTGTTTGTAGAATATGAATCAACAAGCAAAATCACACCTTACCAAGTTTCCTGCTATCAGAATTTATGGTTAGCCCTACACAATAGGTCACTCACACGAAACAAGTTATATCTCTACTGAATGACATCGATTTACTTTTAAGTCTTTGGCATCTCAACACAAATGGAAACATTTTTTACATGCTATACAGTGAGTCTCACGTGTCTCATTTACCAGTAGATAAGTCACTATGGTAACTTATTTCACCTACGGACATATCTAAACCCGTGTTTCCTATCACCACTACCACTACATCTCATTCAAACCTAATTATACCATATTGCTTTTTGTGTCCAACAATGGTGGCGGGCCTGGCGGTTGCTGGGGGTGGTGAGAGGCAGAGGTTTAATGTAATTATTGAGACTCTTTCTTTGCTCGGCATAACAAGAGTGAGATGCACTGTGATGGACGCAGCTTGTCAAAATGCCTATTGATGAGGCGCAAACCCCCAATTTGCAGTCATAAGGCAGCTCTCTTCCAATTATGTTGGTCCTAGAGCATTCTTTAAGCCCAGCAACTCCAATCCTTCTCTCTTTTCTGAGTGGTTAGACCATTGCCCTTGGCAGACAGGTACCGAATGGGCCGCTCTCTGCATGCTACCATTAATGTTTTATTGATTTGCTTAGCATATGCTGCGATTCAAGTCACAAAGTCCAACGCTATTGCCCTTTGTGCTCAGAGGCTGACCTGCCCCACATGAAGATTACGTTATTGAAATATGTTAAATGTGTCACCCCACCTCTCTGCGAGAGAATATCTCACCTATTGATGGATCTTTCAGACCCTTGCAGATTGGTAATATTAGATCCCCTAATTGGGTTGATGACTTCCATTACTATGATTCCATCGCCGGTCACAACAAATCAATCATTTGAACTGGGTGACACGCCAAAGTATCAAACAAAATCCAAAAAAGGGGGTTAGAAGATATATTTTAAATGTTTCATGTTAGATACAAATAAAGTGTTCATCTTGAGAAACAAACAGAAGAGAAGGAGAAGTTGAGAAATTACTGAGTAGAGAGAATCCTGAACAAAGAACATGTAACCACAGAGTCTCCAATTTCCTTGTCCCACTTAATAAGAGAGCTCACAATCATCATTCAGTTGACTATAGGGGTTCCAATTACCCCTATCTGATGATTGTATCAGCTGGCAATAGAAGGACACAAATATTTCTTTCTAAACCCCATTATAAGTAAGAACAATGATTACATCTAACTTTTCTTTTGACCAGAGAAAGCCACCTGTGAAAATACAAGTGTATCTCTCTCTCCTTGTGTGCATGTGTGTGTGCGTCTATGTGAGTGTGTGTGTGTGTTTTGTGCATGCTAACATGTTAATGATGAATACGTATGTTTCTGCCATGTCCTCAGACTCCCCAAGCAGACGGAGAGACCCACAGACTACACATCAGGGACACACACAGCTTTTTCCCAGACAATGTCAATAGTGCAAGGGTAAAATCATTTATCACTGCTGTGAAATTCTTTCTAAATGTATACATTTATTTTTGTCGCACTTAAATTGATCACATGGCACCAAGAGAAATACCAAGTCTGTAATACCTGCCCATCTAATTTACAAATTACACTTTGCTAGCTTCAAGGACACACAAACTCCTCTGAGAGAATGAAGGATTTTTCTTTCTTAACTTTTTAGAACCCAGTTATTCTTGCTGTGCGTGTTGAAAGCAAAGATAGACTTTGAAGTGACATATTTGTGTTCATTTATATTTGGAGATTGTAGAAATTCTGAAGCTAATTAATGTGATAGTAGTGGATATAACTCACCGGACAGTTTCTAAAATAATTCTGCTGTTAACAAAATATAAATGCAGTTGAAACCATAACCCCATTTGACTTTGGGAGGTGCAGTAACATACAACAAATGCATGTCGTAATTAAGTAGGGCGAGGAAAAAAAAGTCAATCAATTAAATCAAGTCGATCATAAAAACAAAACAAAAAATGGTCAATGCAAAATTTTTGGGCCCCACCATTGCTAAATAGACTTTTCCGCATTAGTCCCTTGTACTCAAGCTCCCTCTCTCATGACTCAAAACTTTAAGTATTTGAGTAGTATATTCTCGATCAATTTTTTTGTGTATTTATTTCGTTACTATTGTTAGAGAGTTAGTTAACAAATGTCTTATAAATTATCCATCCATTTTCTATACCGCTTCTCCCCACGGGGGTCGTGGGCGTGATGGTGCCTATCCCAGCAGTCATCGAGCAGTAGGCGGGGGACACCCTGAACCAGTTGCCAGCCGATTGCAGAGCACACAGAGACAAACAACCATCCGCACTCACACCTAGGAGCAATTTGGAGTGCTCATTTGGCCTACCAAGCACGTTTTTGGGATGTGGGAGAAAACCGGAGTGCCGGAGAAAACCCACACGGGCACGGGGAGTCTTATAAACTAATAACAGAAAACAATATTAATAAAATATTTTCTGACTATTTGTGTGAAATTGCAGAAAACCACGAGTATTTGAATGTGAGTTCCGGGTTCACTGTTAACTGGATCATGAATGGAATATTCTATAAATCCTGTTAATGCCATACTTAAATTATGGTCATTTGCTTGGGGTATTGCAATCTATGTTGTAAACCAAGCCAGCGTCATGCAATTAGCAGCCACATTTGGCTGCACTAGTAATGTCCCTCTATAGTCTTTCACATGTGTATGCTGACATCTGTTCACGGCCCATGTAGTATCCCCTCCCTGTTGTAATCATTTTCAATTGATTTTTTATGAATCATTTCAAAGCTAATGGTTTGTGAGTGGTGCGTTGACAAGAGGACCATTGGGAGAAGACAGACTGACAGAAGGATCAGAGATAAGCTGCACAGGGAAACTAAGGGGGGCAGTGGGGTATTGAAGGCAGAACCAAATGATACTGAAATTTGAGCATTAAAGACTACAATCACACAGCTCCCATCCATGATTATATTCTGAAGTGCTAATTATGTTGTGTCACAAAACTACAGTGCGAGGCTGACACTCCGCAATAAAGCAAATAATTTCCAGTCGAAGGAGTAGAATAACGTTAATATGAGGGGTGGAAGATGGGGTGAGGAGGATCTCAGTTCGAGGAAGTAGCTAATAAGGTTTAATGGTGCGTGTCAGGAAGCCACAGTATGCATGGGAAACACAGCTGGCTTCATTTTGTAAACTATTTGATATACACATTTATCCTGCTCACAATTATCAGCTGCTCCCAAGCCACTAGGGACAGTTTAGAAACTCCTATCAGGAACATGTTCTCCTCAGTATTCAATTGTGGTTGGCACTGCTGCCTCACAGTACAAAGATCCCTGATTCAATTCCAGCCAGTCATATCACCTGACTAGACTCTGTCTGGCATTTGCATGTTCCCCCCACTAGAGGTGGACGACTTCAGATTTTTTTTTTAGTCGACGCTAAAGTGATGATAGTTGAGTTTAAGTTGATTAATCAATCATTTCATTCATATTTTCTTCAGTTGTGAGCTCACTGTGCGTGTTGTCACGTCTAAACACAAGGTCGCTCATTCACTTTCTTCACCATCTATAGTTGCGCTGGCTCCACAATCATCACAATGTGCCAAGGTGAGTCTCAAAACAGCCTGCCATCAAAAGTCTGCTGGAATCGTTAACCCTATCAGCAAAAAGGACCACCACCAATGCACTATTAACAACAGTGGGTGTTACAATCTAACAAATGCCAACATTACAACTTAATTGAGACTTAAAGGAAGTCAGGCCAGGTATTGAAAACCTCAAAAATGAAAAACATTTATTTAAAAACTCTCATGAATCGGCTATAAGTGTTCAACTTCCTCATAAGTGTCAAATAATTGTCTGTGTCACTCGCAGATTTAGAGAGCAAAGCGTTGAAGAATAAACCACCAGAGGGGACAGCGCTATATTCTGCGGCTTGTAAGATTTACACTGTACTGCAGCAAGGATAAGCCCATCCGTAAATCATTCTAATAACAGTCCTTCACTCCTGAAGGTTTTGCTCTTTTCCTTCTCGTACCCACCACAGTGTGTGAAAAAAGAAGTCCAAAAATGGATAATGCCTTACAAGCCACTTGCATTTAATGGGCTTAATTTAAACTATTATGATCTTGTGGCTTCCTGGTCCTATTATAAATATTTAAAATCTAGTATTTATCAGGGAAATACTGTATATCAGTGCAGATTTCCCGTGCAAGTAAAGGTCATCAAATTAGAACTATAAACATGCAAGTGGGGGAAACCCTCAGTGCTTTGACCTAATCTTCGTGACAGTGATGACAAACAAGAGATGTGGTTGACTCAACTTTTAAACAGTTTTTTTTTTCTTGGTGGTGTTGGAGATTTTACAAAAACGTCATAACCCTGCATTTATAGATATATTAGATTTAACATTATGCAGCTATAACTCCCCCCCCACCTGCTTTAAGGCAGTTTAAATACTGGTAATGCCAAGTGGTTATTGCACCACGCAATGTGCAGGTGACAGTTATTATCAGCAGATGACAGTGGCAGTCCCCAATGTGTACCAGATGGTGATACAAGGGTCATAAGGGGAAGAGTTTGGAGATGATAGGAAAAGAAAAACATAATCAAAGCATTGAAAGGAAAAACTTCAGAGATATTATGCGAACCGTTGTTGTTGGCCACCACAACCATGGTAAAACAACGTGAACCAAGTGGATTATAAAAAAAAAAACTACATAGCTACATAACACATTTGGAACACTGTGTGACGTGCCGTAGATCCTTAACTAAGCTTGTTGACGATGTATATCCTGCCCGCTCCATTAGTTTTCAAAGAGAGTGCACACCGGATCTAAGATTTTGGAGTAAACACTTTTGTATACAAGCTCAAAATGAACATACTCTTACGGTCACTCAGCCAGATATGTAACCGAGGCAATGAAGGAGTAAAACAATTGTAGCTTTACCAGTTAATGTGAAATCCTACTGTGTACTGTACCTTGTTTGTGGTGTGTTTGAGTGAACTCTGAATCGTGTTCTTCCGCACAAGATCTATTTGTGCATGAAAACAACTTGAATGTACTTTTTGTGTAAATTGTAGCATTAGATGTCACATCCCACATTTGGTAAAAGCAAACAGGACAGGATAAGATGGTAAGACAGTGAGATAATGGTTTGAAGGTCACAGCCTTGTGATCCACCGATAAATATTGGTTTTGTCGATGTTTGCATATTTTTACTTCGCTTGCATGCTTCCTTTCATGCCATCACACACGCCCAAATTATGCACGTTGGGACGATTGACAACCTTTAATTGTCCATCAGTGTCAATGTATAACTTTGTTGTCGTTTTTGTCGACATGTCCCCTGCAATTGTCTGGAACACAAATCAGGGTGTACCTGTCTTTTGCCCCACAATGTCCCTATAAGCTTGTCTCTGGATGGATGGATGGATGGATGGATGGATGGATGGATGGATGGATGGATGGATGGATGGATGGATGGATGGATGGATGGATGGATGGATGGATGGATGGATGAGATTGTGTATTTAAATTATACAAATAGTCCGCAACTTCAGAACCTTCGCAAATATGAACAAAATGATGTACATAAATGTCACAAAATGCCATATTGCTTATGCAAGTTCATATTTTTAAGTGCATGCCACATTATAAATCATGATACTGTAGTTCTCCTTTCTGGCACAACCCAGCTGAGTGGCACCGCTCCATATGCACATCTCATCTCGCACTGGCCCTCACACTCTCACACTAACTGGGTTCCCATTCATTTTCTCACATAATGAAAAGTGATATTTCTACAATTTTGATAAAGTACATTTGTAGGTGTTTCGATTATGATTATCGTAACGTCCCATTTCATGAAATCTCGTAATTCTCCCTGGGTCAGCCTGGAAAGGTTTGGGAAGACAATGGTGCAGAGAAGCCCAGAGACTTTCGGTCTCCGCCACCACCCTGCGCTCTACAGTGCTGGACTTTGCCAGTTCCCCTGTCCCCTGGGGCCGTAGGACTGTGCTCGCTGCACCCCACACTCAGAGCGTTGCTTGGGCTGGTGTCATTGGATCTGCCTTTGTTGAGATTGTCTGTGCTCGGCAGGGTCACCTGGGAAACCCTCGTTCCCTCTGCTACCCCTGTTGGTCCTCCTTCAAATCAGCACTCATTGCTGTGGCTGCTGGAAACATTTTATTTAATCAAGATTAGACTACTGCAACTCCTTATTTATCTGTTTATGTAAGATGAATAAACTGCAAGAAGTCCAAAATTCAGAAGCTCCAATACTCACTAGAAGCGTAAAAGAGCTCACATTAGTCCAATTATGGTATCGTTACTTTACTGTCTGAATTGATTTTAACATTTTAATTCACCTATAAAGCACTCCATTGCACGGCACCTACCTGGATTTTTTAAGTCTCCTTGTCACTTCTGTCTGAGTTGAGAAAAAGCATTGGCATATAAAAATACTGAGATGAAAATGAAAACACTTTTGGTGCAATATTAGTTTGTGACCATCTAGGTCTAGGATGACTAAGTCTGGAAATGTAAACCAAATAAAACAAGTGATAGGCTACTGTGACTCTTGTCTTTCCATGGAATTAGGTGTCACGTTAAATGCCACTGGTGAGCCCCATTAGTTCATTTCCCTCTTGGTTAATTAATGTAAGCTTGTGACCTTTCCGACAGATAAGTGCAACTTTATCTTAAAAGTCAAGGTTACAAAACTATGTATCAAAACAGATTGATTACTGATCAGTGACCTAGAGAGTTTTTAGTTAATTGACTGACTTTAGTCTCCAGGGTAAGCACAGAAGGAATTTACAAAAGTATTAATGATATGCAGGTAACATTCTGGGATCAGGTATGTATACTTTACATACGTTATACTATACATACGTACATCGTACTTTGGTATTGAGTGGCAGGAATTCAATTCAGATTTTACAAAACGTGGAATGTTCTATATGTCCTGGTTTACGCCATTTACCACAGATATATATTTACAAGTTCCTTTGAAACTCATTCTGTCAATGTGTGGAAGGGACAATATTAACACACGGGATATCCAAATCAGCCATGTTGTTTCAGAGCTTGCTGTGCCCACCCTTGCAGGTTAATTTGTTTATTTACAAAGGGAGCCCTGGCGGCCAGGGGCTGCTTGATTTAATTGTGAGCAGATGTAATATCACAGCTTCTTCACGAAAAGAGAAACAACTCAGCATACATATTCATATTCCACAAAGAATTGAAATAGGGAACGCGATGATGCCAAAGCCCACTTCCAATGAAGTTGGGACATTGTTTAAAACTAATAAAAACAGAATAGTCTAAATCATTTCCAAGTTCCATGCAATCAAATACAGTACAGAGGCAATGTGATATCACATATATAAACTAGTATTTTTTAAAAGAATGTTATTCTTAAATTGTTTGACGATAAAGCTCCGGATGCAGATGTCACACATCCCATAATATACTGTGTCAAAACTTCACAAAGCGGCTTTGGCAATATAAAAACATAGCGGTCCTTAGAAGGGGATAAGGGGGGCAAAAAATCTACGACTGAATAGCTAGATTGTTGTAGTGTTTAGGTTTTCACACTCAGATGACATTTAAATTATGTTTACAAAGTGGAAAAGCTTACGTACAATAAAGGTATACATAATACATATTTAATTTGCAAAATTCTCCATGAGCTAACAAGAGAATAATACTTGAGTAACCTTAAAAACCCTCATCCTTAATCCTTGGAATTCCAGCTGTTTACAGAACAAACCTGAAATAGAATGATGAAACATGAATAAATATTGTCCCAATGACCTGTGATTCAGTGACTGTGGCTGTTTAGGCACCGACACAAACATGCAGGGACCCCCCCTCCCCCTCACACCCACCCACCCGACTCACACATACACACGCACACACACACTGCACTTTAAGGGGCCTTTTGTCATATCTTCTTGTTGATATTTGAATTCATCACAGTTCCACAATGTTTTCATAATCTGGGTTTATTGTAAGCATCACCGGCCAATGTTGAAAAATGAAGTAAAAAATGCAGTGCCTTCCGCTTAGCAGACCAGAACAAAATGGACCACACACAAAGTATTAGATGAGCTTTACACAAAGAAGATATTAAAATACATGCAAACTGCAAACAAGACTCTCACTGCACCCGACATTTTTAGTAGTTATCTGTAATAGTTTCTTGTAAATACTATGCAAAAAATTACATATCTCCTCACCATTTTTATCCTGTACACATGTAAACAAAAATTGGATCAATGCATTTGGCCCATCGTAACGCACACACACACCCAAGGAGCAGTGCATGGTCAGAAGTTCATTTGCTTTAACCTCCTTAGAAATATTTTTGTTGTTGTTTTTTTTCAGATGATGCGAACAAAAGAGTATTGTTTTAAAAATAAATGGCCTATGTGGATAAAGCATAATCTTATTGATCTTATTTCTTGTCGTACCAAAAAAGAATTTGATCAAGCAAACTCGCATGTTACTTTAAACAAAGCTTGAGCTAAGGTGGAAAATACCCTTTACAACAGCTCTGTGAAACTAACAAAATTTAGGGTGTATTCAGACCAGAAAAGGCCTTTAGTCCACTTGTTTGGTCCGGACCAAAAGCGGACTTAATTGTTTTTGTTTGGTGTGATTCTTATTTAGACTGTACATTTTGCAAGCGAAGTATATTTTGTAAACACACCCACGCTTGTAACGATCTGTGCTCTCATTGGACAGCAATGGGCGGCACACAGAACACAGATGGAGGAAAACATGCGAGTCCGACACGCTCTGCATATTTGTGCTGTTGGTTCGGATCTACGCTGCTTGTATTCACACCTGAAGCGAACTGCACCAGAGTTCAAACTTTAAAAAGTGGGTCTCGGTCCGTTTGTTTAATCTGCACCAGGATTCGTTTGCGTGTATTTACACCGGACCAGCGTTACAATCGAACCCTGGTTTAAAGTGGACCAAACAGTCAGGTCTGAATACACCCTCTGTCTCGTCTGCCCTTATGCAGAGTTACACCACGCTTCACGCTAGACTTGCACTGGCAGGAAAACAGAGCCCTTTCAGTTCAGGTCAAATCTTTCTACGACTTAAGTATGATTATTTACTGTGTATTTAAACACTAATGCCTTGCTTCTGGCACTGATCAAGGTCAGAAATAAAGAAGTTGTAGTTGTAGGAAAGTACTGCATGTGTTTATGTGTCCCAAAGCTGAGCTAGACAGTTAGAGGGATTCCTTAGCACCCTGCCGGCTCCAGTTCCCTGCACCGTGACCGTCGGGATGGAGGAGGCTAGCCACAGATCGATGGTTGCAGAGCTCGATCCCTGCGATAGGGGGGCGATTGAATGCAGCGCGCTGGGACTGAATGACATAAGCCTAGACGTCTAAGTGTCCCATTAGCAAGACAGCCGCACATGTTCAATGCTGGCATCATATGGAAACAGCTCAGGTGTTCCCCACAACTGCATGAGGACAAACATAAGACAGAGGGCAGCAACTTCATTCATCCATTCTCATCCATCCAGCCATCCATCCATCTTTTTAACATCCTTTGTTTCATTAGGGTCACTGTTGAGCTGGAGCCTGTCAAAGCTAACTTTGGTCGAGAGGCGGCGTGCAGCAACGTCAATTTTCACTTTATGGCCTTTATAAATCATTAGAGGAAGGGAGATCTTTCTAGTGAGAGTGTGCGTATGTGTGTGTGTGCATGCGTGTGTGTGTGTATGTGGGTGTACGCCTGTGTGCATATGTGTGTATTTATGTAAATCTACATTTTTGTACATATACTTTTGTTTAATGTTAAACAGAGCTGGACGTACCCAGGCCATGTCTGCATTTTCCCCACATTCATACCTAATACGACAGACTGCGGTCAGATTGTTGTGAACAAGTCCTAAACACATTAGAAATGATGACAAAACAAGGAGGCCACACACAGAGAAACTGCTGGGTTTCAAATTGAGACAGAGCTAAGTGTTAACTAAGTTCTGTTGAATGTTTTGTTGCATTATATGCACATATTAGAATGCATCCAATGTCAAGTCTTTAAATTAGAAATATACTGCATTTCAGACAGAATTTGTACTATTTAAAACTTTTTTTTTTATCTTTAGCCCTTACTAGAGACCCCCACCACCAAAGTATACATTTGACGTGAGTTGCACAATTATTGGAGGGCAGCATGTATCAGTTACAGGAAACACTCTTTAAACTCTCCTTGAGGCCATAAGAAATGGCTGTAAACAAAGCTCCTCTTTCTGACTTCTCATCGTCTGAATTGTCCCAACAAATCATTACAAAAAACAACACTATAAAAAAATGAAATAAAATAAAAATTACTCCAGCACCACAAAATATTCACACTGAGGGACCTCCACAGGCCTGGGACATTCAAAAGAACAAAGTAAAATAAATTATGTCATCATCTAAATAATTGAAACGATAAATATGTCGCAGAGCATGAACTCTAAGCCCCAGAGCAACTGCAAATACCAACAGTCACAGGCAGTTCTGATCTTGGGAGCAGATGTTCCGGAAGTTAGTCTTCCATTCTTCTGTTCCTTGTTCACAGATCACTTTGAAGAGGAATATAACTTTAACAGCTGCCAAATATAATTTTGTGCTGACACTATTAAAAGCATTCATGTTGTGTTGTCTTTCACAATAACATCCAACATACTGTATTGTATATCCCATTTTTATACAAACGTACAATTGCACTTTTGCTCATTACGTTTTAGCGACATCCCAAGTTGCTGGATTGTGGATTTCAGACACCATAGTAGGCCTAATCTAATAGTGCTGTCATACTGTAAAGATTAATAAATCCAACTAAAACATATCTTCAAACTCAGTCTCTAAACATATCACAAAGAGCCCAAGGTTCATTGACATGCGTGGGTTTTAAAACTTTATTTTCTTGTCCTAATTTAAGTCACGAGTGGGCTGAATCTCATTCTAGTTGACTTTGGACGAGAGGCAGGGTACACCCTGGAATGGTTGACAAGCCAATCAAACGTCACATATGGACAAACTACCATTCATGTGCACATTCTCATCATCTGCTGAAAATGACTGGATGAGGTTAGGGATATTAAGTTATTAAGTCATGTTGTGTGCCTTCATTGTTGAGACAGCCAACTGGAACCATGGTTGTTGTAAAATGGTCAGTCTCTCTCTCTCTCTCTCTCTCTCTCTCTCTCTCTCTCTCTCGCTCTCTCGCTCTCTCTCTCTCGCTCTCTCTCTCTCTCTCTCTCTCTCTCTACTGTAATGCAATGATGTCAGCATAACAGGTAGGAGCTGAATGTGAGACGTGAATAAGGTGCTGCCACAGTATCAAGACCCCAAGACGGATGTGAGACACTCTGTGGGGTGTCAATTTAATCATGCTTCAACCAGGTATCAGCTTGCTCAATGTGTCTGCCATTGACAGTCTTGGAAATTCATTTGAATAGACAATGTCTTTAAGATGTACTCTTGACTGACACTCACGAACTTGGAATAATTTAGTTTCGACCTTTTTTATTTTTACAGACAGACATACAGGTATTTGTATGTTAAAAATGTATCTCAGGAAGAGCTGAACAAAAACGTATTGACTTGTCGAAGTGACTCATTAAAAGCGATGAATCCACATTGTCATCCCCAAACTGGGTCATAGCATTGCATTGAATCCATTCATAACCTGGCCCATACCCGTCATTGACAGTGTGTGGAGAAACAAGAAATAATTCATACGGCTTCCCACACAAGGAGTGGGTATCCTATGTCGCTCTGCTGTCTGCTCCACTGCCTGTCTGTTATCACCTGCAATTGAGGTAATCCTCAGGACGATTATACTGCAGCTTGAGTAGAATATAGCTGTCTACTCTACCAAAAAGCCCCTTTAACACAACACCCCCCACCTTCTCCTTACAAGACAGAATTATACCTTTGGAGAATTGACACCTGCAGGCCAATCTACTCTTTGCACACATTCAAAAATACACTCCTACATAGTGGCTGTGCACTGAATAGACAGTGTAAAATGTGTGAATAGCTGAATGCCTACATTTTTGCACATTTCAGACACAATATTTTTACAGAAGTTAACGTACTACCAAACTTAAAAGTACACTGTACTTTTTAAATTGTCTTAACATCAATATGTACATTGTGCTGACCCCCCAGCCACATGATTTTATCATAATTCTAATTATTTTTCATCCTTCTTCTTCGTATAACTAACAAGTAGCAAACGAGCAAAGAATTTTATTGCTCAGTGTTACCATTGTGTCTTTACTGTGCACATCACAATTTGACAAATAAACATTTTAAATACGTATTTTATATTACAATGCAAGTCTGAGTCTATGATTTGATAAGTTATTTTATCATGTCAAAACTGAGGGTAGAGGGTTTTCTCCGATGAGTCTGTCTTCCCAGATTCTATTTTTGTTTTTACATTAAATGAAGAAATGGTAACTGTGAATTGTTGTTTATCTATAAAGTACAATGTACCCGATTGACCGGCGACCATTCCAGAAAATCATCTAGGCTAATTAAGACAAGTATATTTTATGCATGGAAAAATAAACTAATACAATAAATGGTATACAAATTTGCAATAAAATAAAAAGTTAAAAATGCATAATGCTAAGTTGGAAAATCAGAAATATGCAGTGCTCGCACAGTGTCTCATGTTGCTGAAGTGCCAGCAAGTGCATTGTACAGGGAATTGTCAACATTCCCATGATGAGTCTGCAGACACCCTTATAGCCCAGGGAGGTGTCCCAATGAGGTAGAGGTTGAAATTGATTGGAAATGCTGAATTATTCAGCCAAGACCTCTGCCTTTTTAGTGAGTTTCTACAGTTACGTTCGGAAGAGCTTTCATTGCAGAATAGGTCGAGATTATCTTGCACAGGCCTCTGCGGACGATCCGGACGCCTCTCATTAACGAGCCCAAGCAAAGCACGGACAAACGGATTCAGACATACTGACTGAATTCACACATGTACATGCAGACAACCTTTCCGATAGTGCTGACAATGATATATCAAAACTGTAAACCATGGCTTGCATTCAAAGTTTTACAACCCACTGCAAAGGATTACAATTGTGTCTCAAATTAAACATGCTTTGTACTGACAATTTTTTTTTCCCTTTTCAGCATCATTAACCTCTTCACGCTGATCCTTCTGTTATTAACGTGCTCTGTTGATTCAAGTGAAAATCAAAAACCCATCTAGAATAAAAAGTAAATTCATTTGAGTACAAATCATGTGGGAGGTCCTGACGTGTTAAACTGTCCTGAAATGTGTACATCTCCATATTACTAATATTATTTATGGTGTTTTAATGATCACTGATCAAGAGATATTACATCGCATCCATTCTCCTTCTTCATCACAGCACCAACTTCATTACAAATAAAATGAGAAGGGCTCAATAAAAGTAATTAAATGTAAATGCCCTTCTTTACAGTGTTATGGACCTGTTAATACAATTCAACTGACTCCAATTACTGAAAATCCCGCTGACCTCATGGCCCAACATAAATCTATCTGATCACATTAAAACAAGACAAGAAGCTAGATGGCCATTGAATCTGTAATGTACTCAATATGAAACAAAATAAGAGGGCTGCAGTGCCAATATGGTATGACTGCACACAAGAAATACAAGCAACTCTGGCTTGATATTGTTATTTTACTTTGCCAGTCTGTCATCAAACAATTTGTTATACAAAAATTGATGATCTGATCACATTAAGTGATTTGGGAAGAGGACAAAGCAATAATGTGATTTCTGCATGAAGAGAACTATAAAGAGCCATCAACAAGAGGATGCTACTGGTTTTTCATCCCGGTATCCCACAATGGCTCAGGTTACTCCTTTATATAAGATGATGGGTATTTGTGACAGCTCATTTCACCACCCGGACATAGTCATTGTCTCACACGTCTCTTAGCAGCACGAAATGAAGCAAGTGACAGGTCATACCAAAGAGAGACAAATAGACAAGTGCCATTATACTTCAGAAGATCTTATTGATTCTCTCTTTAACCCTGAACCTTTCTGCTTTAATTTTGTTTTGACATGGGCCTCCAACCCATCTAAAACACATGGACCTAGTATGCCATACAAGTTTATTTCACATAAGTAGCTTGTTTTCAATGGGAGATATTTTCTTGAATATTTATCATGAATGCAAATACGCAAAATGCAAATATGTATATACTATTATACACAAATAGGATGTTTGGTGGTATGGCAAGTAAAAATTAAGATCAACAGTAAAAGTGAAGACATTATTGTTAACTCACAACAGCTTGTTCTCACAAACACAGCAGATAGAATAGGAAAGGCGGTGGCCTTCAATTAAAGTTTCATGCAATGGAACTCCAACTTTTAAATGTCTTTCATAACATCATAGCATGCATTACAATTCTGTATTTGCCGATTATCTGTGCTGTAAAATAAAACAAAACAATAAACAGTTACTTTTATTGTTCACACTGACCTCCATTCATTCAGAAAAGCGTCTGAAGTGTACTATTTTGGATCTCGAGTTGAGAAGCTGGAGGTAGTGGAACTAACTCAATAGCTCTTTAATTTCCTTGTTTATTTTCTCCTTTATTGTATGTTTTTGGCAAGCAACATCATGAACGCTGCACTTGCGAGATTCCAATTTCAACAACCTCGTAGTGGTCGGTTCACTCCATTCCTTTCACTCATCTACTAACGTCCCACAAAATGGAGATTGTTCAACGAGAGCAAATGAAACTGAGCTACTTATGGGGTATTGATTAACGCAAAGGACTAAAAAGTTGATACACACGATTGAAAAAAATAATTTGCTTAAGTTATCTTTCATTCATTCATTCATTCATTTAAATTGCTTAAGTTATGTTTCATTCATTCATTAAACTAATTATCCTCGTGAGGGTCACTGGCATGCCAATCACAGCAATCTTTGGGCGTTCGCCAGCCAATCGCAGAGCAAATACAGACGAACAACCATTATAATATTATGAATTAATCATATTAATCTAAATCATCATGTTAATGAATTTTCACAATAATGAATAGTAATGATTTACTGTAATAAGGCAGAAAACAGAGGAATGTCATAATGCAAAATTTCGATAAATCACTACAAGTGCTTTGGCTACATTATCAAATGATCACTTCTGCAACATTCCAAGGAAATCACAGTGTCCCAACACTGTTGAGCTACTTTTACAACTAGCCCGTGAGCTACTAATGTAGTTTTGGCGCACCATTGCTGCCACCATGTTGTTGAGCCCTGCTACTTTGAGTCAGTTAGTTGAGGTCAGGAAAGTTGTTCCTGTTCTGTTTAAGCTGTAGAGACAGAAATGCATACTAAAATGGCGCAGCAATTAGCCAGCTACAGATGTAAAAACAGAGCTACACTGATGTCAGTGAAACACACACCATCTATCCTTTATTATCCCAGCACATGATCTAATTACACATGTACATATTCTAATGTAAATATGCAGCCAAGAACCCATTGACTTCCCATCAACATCTAGCATTAATTTGCTCTTGCCTCTGCGTTTTCATAATTGGTTTAGTTAGTATTTAAGCAGAGGGATGAACTGCAGGCTGATTCCGTGTGCTTTCTTTGTGCTGAGTATTCGGTCATGTGGAGGTTCACCGCGACAACAAAGTGCAGACAAGACCCAAATGCACGGAAGCAGGAGAGTTAGCGTGCAAGGGTAAATTTTGAAAAATTAACCAACAAAATAAAAAATGGCAAGCAGAGTTATTAAACAGGATGCAAAAGTCATAATATTATATTTTAGAAACAACTAGGCCAAAACAGACAAACTAAAAATCCAGAACAACAAAAACAACAAGGCCAACAGACACAGCACGACAAATGACAACATGACATAACATATGACAGTGATCAGACAGAAATAACAGAAACCACAAAATAAATACAAACCAATTGGCTTAACAATGAGGCACATGTGCAAAATACACAAGTGACTGAAGATTGAGAAAAGAGGAACAGAACTGCCCTGACCAGTTGGTGACAGACATGACAAGGAAACTCAGGAACGCAAAACTCCCAAAAGCAAAACCAAAAGAAGACCAAAACACAAAAGCCACCCTCTAAACCAACTCATAACAAAAACAGATTGTGACAAATCCATCTCTCGCGTCGCCACAAAGTTGGCACCTGAGTTGAAGTAATGACTTTGAGGAGACCACAATGACATTTGATTGGTCAGAAGTGAAGTGAGTTGAGAGGATCAGTGTGGAATGTCTTTCTCCTGTGGCAGTGGGGAACAAACATAAATCTTCTACAACAATCTATTTTCCATCATACTTATTCACAAGGGACATCTCAAAGTGGTCCTTACCCTTTCTGTCAATGGTTGCCCTCATCCATCAATTTCATCGAGAATTATACCCCAGATCGATGTAGTTCACGACCGGTAAGCATTTGTTGAAGAACAGAAAAGGTGGTTGGGAGGATATGTGTTGCTTCTCCTTGTTAAGATCTGCTTACATTGTGTTGCTGCTTGCCTTTAAAAAAAGAATAATTTGAATCATCTATTCATTTTATTTTTGGATGTGAGACGAAAGAATGAATGCACATAAACTATATAATTGATGTTCTGATGCTGACATTCATTGTCTAATAGAATAAATCTTAAAATCCCCAAGTGAAATGTATCAATGATCCTTAAACAAATATGCGGGCCATGCTTAGAAAACAGAAACACATGGCTTTCATTTAGTCAACTTTGTACTACTAATACTAATGATGCACATTTACAGGAATGGGAAAAACACATAGGTCAGTAGACCTTATGCTTCCACTGCCCTTGTGCTCTGCTGCTGTCAGCAGTGATTATTCAAATAAAAAGATGTTTAACCTGCATAGAAGCACAACCAATAATGAGTGTGAGGGACAAGTCCTTGTCTCGGCATTATAGAATATTTAGCAATGCCATTACACACCCTGTGACAAAGATATTCAGGTTGAATAATGGAGCTCCAAAGAGCTTTAGCACAATGCATAATTGCCCCTGCTGAAATATTGATGAATTAAATTAGGGGGTGGGATCAAATTCATAAATCAAATTACAGTACCCTTTACTGCTGTACTCTTAGCTGATCACTCTTGAAGTCTCTTTATAAATTACAGAGGGCGGCTAAAGTAAATGAAGTAGGCATGATTATGTGTATCTTCTCACTCCTGCATTGTCTTTGATTAATTTTTTACAACGGCAACCATTAGCTACAAACTAATACCAGTTAAGTCTCAGTAAAACTGAATTATTAAATCTGTCAGGCAATATCCTATTACAGGCTCCCTATGAATAGTTGATTTGATTTTGCACAATTGACAAGGCTTATCGTCTGCTCACATCACGACCATTTAATGCAGTTGCTTTTCAGTGGGATCTAATCGCCTGTCATAAGTGCCTGGTGCAAAGACCAGTCCAGGGCTTAGTCATATTAACTCTTAGGAAACACTTACACAGTTACATTTGCAGCTTTCTAATAACTTCTACTACTAAAAAATGTTATGAACAACTCTGACTTTGCAACTACGTATAATAATTAGGGAGCTGGGATAAGCTCCAATTCCCAGTGACACTGTAGGAGGCAAATGATCGAGCAAATTGTCAATTGTTTTCTCATCATAATAATGTTAACTTTTAACTAAAAGTGTCAAAGATGTATTAATTCTGTGAATTGTGAATAGTACCTTATTCTTTTGCCGAATAAAAGTGTTCAATGGATATAAGGTTTGCAATTTCTTCTCTTTTCTCTCTCATGCCTACTTACAGTGCATACAGTAATTGCATTATGTTAAAAAATGTTTTTATATTGTTATGTGTTATAGTGCTCTTTTTTTTTATGTTGACAATTTGGAATGGAATGACACAGAATTAACACTATAGTGATCATTGTGGTTGTAGCTTGCCCGGATGTAGCGCTGCATCACAACATTAGAGGTGTTTCCACAGTTGGAAAATAATTCAAAACAAATAGAATTATGAATGGAAATGAATAGAAATCCACAAATATTTATTGCTTCTACTGATATATGACACAACGATGACACATATCTTGTGCAGGTGTATCTAAAGTTGTAATGGATGAATGTAGTGAAAACAGAAAACAAAAGAAGCATGTGTGACACAAGATTTGAAACATCTGCCGTGTGGTCATCCAACCTTCATTTTAGTTGTAAGTAGCTAAGGAATAGATTAACATAACTAACACTTTTTTCCCTTTACACAGCACAAATGTATTCCGATGCTCATATTAGTCCTGAATATACAAATCACTCTCCGAGTCACACAAACACACACTTAAGACATTAAGTCTGCTTTGTGGACCGGGCACGTGAGGGATATTGGCATGTACATGAGATTGATGAAAATTACTTAGAGAGCATTTATTTCCTCTAATACCACTGAAAGAAGAGTGTGCACTCAGGAGATATTTGATCTGAATTAGGAAAACTGATGAAGCAATTGATAAATTGGATTCCAACCTATCAGTCACTGGAGCCATCAGCACCATCATTTACATTGCAAACAATCAGCTGATGGCCCAATAGGACACTGAGTATTAATACGCAGAAGTCAATGTGATACTGCCATGTCACCACCAACCCTTATTGACAATCACAATGACATCTTTAAGCCCTATCGGATCAGATTGCACATATTTCGGAATTCCCACACTTATTCAATATATCTTATGCATTTTTAATCGGATGCGGGGGGGGGGGGGGGGGGATGGAAGGGTTGAGCTGTGGAGATTTATCCTTTTTCTTTCTTTGTGGCCAAACACAGGAGAAAGACACAATCAATTTTCTTTTTTAAATAATTGCTATCCTCCATCTTGTGCTTTGCTGATGTCAGGTATATGATGCCATGCCTCACTAATCTAATCAATGACTTGACAACTAACAAATTATCTTTCAAATGAAGAAAATGTCAGAATCATGCTGAAGTATACAGTGTTCAAGTCAAGTGGGGTTCATAAACAGTACAATCTTACAATACTGTTGGTATTCACAGGGAATGAATAGATCAAATGAATTAGGGGTTATATTGTAATAAAAAAAATGACACTACAGAAAGACATGCTTGTTTATTACTGTACTTTGCATTGGTAGACAACTGTACTGTGTCATGTAGCTCAATAATGAACAAAACCCATTATAAACACCTGAACGTAGATGAAGCCTTTTACATGACTTGGAACACAGCCACAATAATAACCACGTTGTTAAATTATTACTCAGGTTAATTAGCCACTACTAGCCATTACCCAATCCACTACTTCCCACCCTGACAGTGTCAAAAACACAGCAATAGTCTCCCATAATGGCAAAAGCAGAACATATACAGCTTGCACAGTTCCTGTATGGATGGTATTGTTTTGGGATACCTCATATATTGACCAGGAGAATACAATCATTGATGAATGTGATTACTATTTTGAGATGGAGCTAGATTGTGATATCATCAGGAAGAAACTTTTCATGACGAGCGTCATACATGACCACTATAACGCAGGCAGTGTCTGATTACAGGAAAATAAATAAGGATGTCTTTCACTGACAGAGTTGCCACATGCCCAATCTTTATTTCTACAGACTACAAATGGTTATCTCATGCTTTGGCACATACCCACAGTTGCAAACATGAATCACACGTCAGGTTATATGATTCACTGAAGCCACATCTCCAGTAGTCATTACAGAGGCCTATCATTGCACCATCAAGCCCTCCTTCCAATGACAGTGCTGACGTTTTCCCACTTGGACCGAGCCTCCTTCTGACAGCAAAGCCAGGAATGCACCGACAACCACCCTCCCCACCCCTGATCGTCCTTCCTTCCCTTCTCTCTCTCTAACATTTTGCTGAAGTTTGTCATTAGATGAAATAGCACAGTGTTGTAATGAAATCTACAGGCCGCATCGATAGTGTTTTACTGGTGCCAGTTTGTTTTGCTCAATTTAGCTGTATGGCGTTCAGCACAGCAGTACTAATAATGTTTGTCCTTGACTGCTGTGTGAGGATGATCTTACTAGTAACATACACAACTCAGATTATATCTTTACATTAAATAAGCATCTTTAATCGTCACCATTCAGCATATCAACTGTTCACTGATGACTTAACTGATTAAAATAAAAAAAATGAAGTTTTCATTGTGACCAATATATTTAGTTGTTTAGTTTTACAATTAGGAAGAAGCACATTTGGATTTATATATTAATTCTATGCATTTCCCTGTGCTCTCAACAAGGCAAATTCAAAAAACAATCAAGGGTTGTGTTTTTTTTTTTTTTTTTGGCAATTTGCTCTTTAACCCATTTTGTTGTGGTAATGTTTACCCATTGTTATACGTGAATTAGTAATAGCAATTTATGGCAAACGTTCTTCTTCCACTGCAAAGTTTATTGTAGCGTAATTGCTTTGTCTGTTTTGTGTGAAAATTAAAATGGCAAATCCCAAACCCGGTAACTGGTTGGGCTTGTTGGATTCTTGAATTAGATGGGCTTTTTTTTTTTTTCTAATTGTTGTTGTTCTGTTGTAATCCTGAGAAGCATGACACTTATTTCACTATGTAAGTAAAGTGATCATATTTATAAAAAAAATCTTTTTTGGGTTTGATGAAAACTGGTGAAAACTCTCCTCCTCTTTCCGTGTGCTATAGAAGCTGAAATAATCCATTGCATGAAAAGGGAGGGGTCGCATCAAGACTTTTTATGTGGTTTTACCGGTGTTAATTTAGACTACGAAAAAGAATAATCGTCAATTTATTGTAAACATATGAAGCTTTCACACTTTAAAGGCATTGATTCATCCACCAAAGAATCCATTTGGCTTTCACTCAATGACCAAGCAACGTTTCTTTTTTTTTTCAGCCTGAGACAGTGGAAAATCTCCCACACTTGACCAGCCTCTTGATCATAAAGCAGCATCTTACCAGCTGCCTCCTACAACCCATGTGGAAGATTCATTCCTGCACAATCTATTCCATTAGAGCAATAGGCCGACCTATGCAAAGCCTCTCTGCTCCATTCTGATAGCGGTGCTTGTTTACCTCTGGTTTGCTGTCAGCTGTGGTAGAGTGTATCTCATTTTATGCTCCGGGCAGGAACACTGATTGAAAACTTCTTCACCCCACTATGCTTTCCTTTTTAATTAAACTTTTATATTTAGTTTAATTCACATTTTTCTCCTTCCCCACAACTTCATTAATCAGTTTTTATGAGTTGTTTGAGCATCCCTGGAAATCTCAGGACCTTTTTTATATCCACAGGTTTGCCTAGTTGTAGGCCCACCTAGAAAGTAGCTGTATGGCAAGTTAACTAGGTCCTCTGTCACCTTTGCATAATCCTCTAATTAGGTAGCAGAGGCTGAAGAAACAACCAACAGGAACCGCAGTAGACAGGCTTCGTAGCAAAAGAACCATTCACTCAGTGTGATCATTTCCTCCAACGGGTGTCAAAAACACCCCTGGTCTGCTTCTCATCAAGCTGCCTGTGCAGAAATAGGAAGTGAAATTCTGAGCACAAAGATTAAAGTTTTTGCTACCACTGTTGGCAGCTGCAAATGCCCTAAAGCTAAAGTTTATCTGGCCTTATGTGCAAAACTGTGCTGGGGTCATTTATCATTTATACATACAAATCGAAAAATGAACTTGTTAATATTATACGAACAACGCAAGAAAGAACATTACCATGCACTATTAGAACAGAACAGGTGCAATACACATGGGCAATTGGAAACAGCCTTGCACCCTCGATTGTTCGTCTGTCTGACAGAGGTGCTGATAAAATATTTGATAATATGATTTTAATGTGTTTAATGAGTAATTATGTTTAATGATTTCTACCATGATTCAGAGGGCTTGTCATACCTGTGAATGCAGGCCGATATTAACCACCACGCATGACCCCAGAGCATGTCTGGCTTTGACCAAATGCACCATAATCACATTAATTTACCTGTGCCGTGAGTTAGACCTCCATTTTTTTGTAACCAGATTTGAAGATGCGGCGGAGGGTGAGGCAGAAATGCCCAGTGAGGCGTAGGGCCTCTACTAGATTCACAAACATGGCAAACTAAACCATTGCCCCTGCATGAAAATGACAACGTGCTGCTTTTTGTCACCAAATCATCAAGTGCATCGGGGGGAAGGCTGCTTCGTGCTCTGGCACGTCCAGATGAGCGCAGTAGGGCCCCAAACTAGACTTGCGCTGGTACCAAAATGGAGTTTTGCCTGTTTTTATGCCAGTCGACCAAAATAGGGCCCTTACTGTGTAATTTATCAAAATGTGCTTTTTATTCACTCTTCTTACCCATTTAACCACCCCCGAGTAGATACATACAGTATGCATACATCACATGAGTCCACAAATGTGAATTTAAACATATGTAACAGAACCAGTCAATCCAAGCTCTGGTGCCAAGTTGCCATCTGGTCAGAACATGATCATCATATGCAATCTGCCCATTCCGGCTGGCACTGATTCACTCGAGCAACATTCCAATTACCATCATCATGCCAATACTAGAGCACAAATCCAAACAAGCAACACCCCACAATGAGATCCACTGCACGGGTGAAGCAATCACAAGATAAATGTGTCAATGTAATAGAGCTCTATAGTTAGATGCATTTATAAACCTAGCCCATGGCTTGGCATAACAATTGCTTTTATGTTGCTCCAGGCTGAACACAAATCATATAGTGAAAGGTTTCCCTCACGTTACCACAAATCATCTATAAACATTATCATATTGATTAGGGTTGTAAATTCCTGACCTTTTAAATGATCAATAGGCAAAAATAGCCAATGGCCTCCTACAATGCGCCCATAGCTGCTATACATGAAAGGAAACTTACGAATACATAAATGATTCATGTTTTCCGAAATTGAGCCAAAGTTTCCAAATCCTGTCCCATGATTGTGACATTTACTTCATCAGTGAATCTCTGACCATTGCTCCTGTGGCCCCTATTAGGTATAATCTCACTGGCTCAGCATTCATCCATCTCCCTGCTCATTTGCCGTCTCTTCATTTTAATTGTGCCATTTCTAACTCATGCAAATTTGGCCTCTCTGCTATATGATCCAAGGACCACAGGCCTCAGCACACTTGGGTGCCAGGAAGGGTCACTGTCAATTATATCCATTTAATACCTACTTATGTCTGAAACGACATCATCCTACTGAGGTCACACGGACTTCGCCCTGCACTTTATCCAATAATCTCACAGAATATAGGCTTGGATATTCCTAAAGATCAATGTCATTAACAAGGGGGCACAAAATGCATTTGATTACAGATGTAATTAGTACAGGCTTGGGGGGACTTACTCCTTTGCTCAGAGGCAAAATCCACTTAGGATCAAAAATACCTCCACTTTTAAGATCCTTTTTGCAACTGATGACCACCATAATCTAATTAGTATCAGTAACGACAACGAATTAGGGCTCATATACATAATATCATGCTTAAGTTTGACAGATCGAGAAGAGTATTACATCTTCCTGACTGCCAAGAGAGGGTTCATTTTTACCATCACAACTCACAGTGGCTCATGGTGGACTGGTTTATTCACGAACGCTATACCTTGGGAAAAAAAATAACCCAGTTGCTTGAATGTCTCTGAGTGAAAGAGGATACCGTGAACGCATTAAGAGGATGAGCTTTTAATAATTCTGCCGGAGAGTTTGAGAATATCAGACATGGATCATATTACAACCCAGCTGATCATCTGGCCATGACTCCAAAGAAGGGACTCATTAAAATTTCCCATGATGACGTTGCATTTCCTAACTTAAGTCATCTTTTCTACAGTATATCCGGGCCTAACTCAAACATACATAAATCTAAATGAAAGGTTTAAATGATGACATATACTCTGTTACAAAATCTTTCAAATGTTTGCTTTGAACTTTGAGTTCAATATTTAAGAAAAACTACAATGAACTTGGTGTCTGTATAGTTAAGTCTTATTGCACATACGTACCTGTTGACTGAGAACAGTCTTGTTCTCCTTTGGAAACTGGTTGCAAGAGATTTGAAAAGGGAAGAGACAAAATGATAGGACTGATGAGAGTTTCTGTTGCCTGTATTGAATTGCATTGTCCTGAAACTCAAGCCTGCATGGTATCAGGGTACCGCCACTTAAGATGGCAAGATAACCATGACGATTGACAGTTAAATTTTTTATATAATATCCACATGTCATACTTTACAACCCACGGATGGAGCATATTACTGCTCACACTCATAAACTTTCTTGAAGTGTTTAATATGACAGTTATTTATGGGATTCACCCCAGTTTAAATTATTTCATATGGATTCATCAACCACTCCAGAACAGAAGATGTGGCTGAGAAAGCACGCATTTATAGGCACCAGTAATAATTTAAGAAAAGTGGGCTTGTGTACATGTGTACAGTACTTTCATATTTACACAACCTTCAAATGCCATGTGACAATTATAGGTTAGTGGATCTAAGAGTGCCAAGGAAAAACTAAAACAGAGGGTGCAAAGGATCTATCTGAAACTTATTTTCGTACGTCACTAAACCACAGTAAATGCACACTTGCAAAAGTCTTCTGTTTCTCATCAAGCTGCTGTGGAGTGACTATGTAAAATTTAGGGGGTAAGGTCATAGTGAAGCTCCAAATTATTCATACTCCTGTGCTATATGTACTGTATATGTAATTATACAAAAGCCAACAAAGTGTTGTTAATGAAATAGAAGAGTATTGACTGAAAACTTCGAAACTGGGGATACATAATCATAAACTGGAGTCTATTGATTTTAGTGGTGGGGTACACCCTGAAGTGATTGCCAGCTAATAGCATAGCACTTATAGACAACCAACCATTCACACCCAAGGGCAATTTTGAGTCTTCAGGTAATTAAAGAAGCATTATGTTTGCTAACCCCACACAAATAGGCCTGAGCCCAGCGTCAAACCCACAACCTCAGATCTATGACCGGGATGTGCTAACCACTTGGCCACCATACTGCACATATAATATTGAGTCATTTCAACCAAAATTAAAGTTGCATTAGTTGTGTGCAAAATAATAATGATTTGGTTGCATTGTGTCTGTATCCTTGAAATAAAAAAATAAAAAAACATGACTGGTCAAAGTCATACTAAAAGTAAATTTTCTATGTATTCCTGTGAATGCCGACATTAGGTGAACAAATAAACAAGCTGAGAAATCAAACCATGATGTCTTAGACTGCAGAAATAAAGCTGCCAAGACACAAAAAGCCTAGCAAGAATGGTTTGTCAGCCATGGTAATAATGTTTGTCACAACTACCCTCTTACTTGCCTGAGCTCAAATGAACGAAGTCCAAAAATATGGGATCACTGTGACTTATATTTGACGCTGTAACCCAAGAGCCCTCTTCATGAAATCATTTCTGTTGATTGGCTGTTTCTGCGCTGTGCAGCATCTGATATGATTTCAAATGGTTAAACATGAAAGCCATTTGTGTGAAGTAAGGGTAGTTTGCACACATTTAATTAAAACACAGATGTTTATCAGCATCTTGCTGATTGACATGAGCAGACTGTTGTGAAAAAGATACTGTGGCTGTCATAGTCATTAGGGATTTTTGTGCCTAAAGAACAGCTGGGAGAAAGGAGAAGTGTATAAAGGTTGACATGGTATTTGCTATAAAATGCTCTTAGGCCAGCAGACCTAGAAAAACAGGTATTGGTTACATTTGCTGTACTTTATCTGACGTTGGTGAACAAACGATGTTAATTTCCATTGTAATTCCGATGGATAGGCGCTTTTAGTTTATATGGTAGTTAATTAACTTTTCGACCTTTAGGAACATGCACACTGCTAAACAAGTCCTTAATAATTCAGTTAGTGTGTAGGAGACAAGATGGACGTTACACATCTACTAATAGAGAGGGAATATCGTTTCATCCAGATAAAATATTTTCACGACATTGCATGAGTGCTGTCTGATGTGTAAGATTAAAAATTGACAAAGGCACTCTTGAGACTTGAGATGAATGGCAGGATCCCTGATAAGGTCTACAGACATTGGTAAGTAAAATATGACGATATCACAGAGGTGGAATTTTCATAGGAATCATTTCACTAGGAGACCATTATTTAAGAGTATTTTGCAGCTTCAGATAATGATCTATCTACCTTAAGTGTTTTACAATTATAAGAGTATAAACTCTAAAGCAACTGAGTATATACGTACCTCTGCTTAAGTTCCAGTCAATACAGTTTTTTTTCCAGTTTGATGTTACACCACAAAAAAACTTATGGGTGACAGGGCAGACCCACCTGAGGAATGGAAGGGCACAAGTATTCTGTGTTAATTTATGAACTCTCCGCTTACATGCATAAATATTTCTTAATTCTAATAATTAATTCTAAAAAGTCTTAATAATAATTAAATGAATGTTTTGATAATTTTATGGACCGTATATTTTGATATCCCTAGATTCTGTGCGATTGGAGTATTTGCTCACGCGATTATTCAGTGAACTTCGCCCCATCTTTGCTTTTGCTAAAAACAACAATTGGGAAATAAAAAACAATATCGCAAAGATTGGAGGGAAGTCTACTGAAGCAGCTTGATTGTGATTGCAAAACTGGTTGCGACCTCTTCTGGCTCAGCACAAGTGATCAATACCCTTGGGTTATTTTAAGCGTGATCAGTTTGGATAGATTATTGCTTGGCAGGAAGGCTTTTGCATTGATGTTTCATCATGTCAATCACCTACTGTGGCAACCTAAATCTTCCATACATCAGCACGAATTGCATACGTTTGGATATCTTCAAAATATGTAATGACTCAAAAGACCTAAGTGACTTTTATTTTGAATGTCACTGATCCCAATTTTGTCTGTAAGGTTTATTTGTATGTGTAACTGAAGAATGGTAAGCATAACATTTAAAATGTTAACTTGCCCATTAGAATAAGGCGATATTTATATTTATATTATTCCGTTGGGAAACATGATTTCCTCATAATGGTCTGTGATAATGAGGAAGCTCTCCATGCGAGTGAAGTAGCGCCTAATCACTGGACTGTACAGAAAGTCATGACTTCTTATCGGCATGGAATTTCATAATCACTCGATCAATACCAGCCAGCCAGGAGGCTATTGTCGGAGAGATTTGACACTTTTGAATTAGTACCTTGGAGTGGGAGTGAGCATGTGTTAAGAGGATTCAATTCCACTGTGGGCAATAACATGTTAACGAGACTATAGGCATGACTGGCAAATAACAGACGGAGAGCCCGGTGAAACACTGAAAATTCCTTGCTTAGGGAAAAAGTTCATCAACAAAATTGAAGATAACGGTTTGAACATTTAATGCCCATATGATGTGACAATAAATCAGTCCTTCAAGCTCTCCCCCATTCTTTGAGGTCTCTTTCCTGGGAATGATATAGGAGCAGGTTGTGAGATAAAAGGCCACATCACAACGATGATCTCTATCGATTTGCAACCTTGGGCACACAGAGGAGGTCCAGCATTTGTCACGTCGAGCTGAACCCAATAGCTGACCTATGCCGCACTTTGATGAATTGGCCCTGTTTGCCAAGTTTGTTTAATTGATGACTTGTTCTTCTTCAGGTAGACCATCGCTATCTTCCATGCATTTATTGATTTACCAAAACACCCCCACTTTCCTTCGGTAACCTTTCTCTCATTTTATGGACCCAAGATAAACTCACCCCTGCTCCTACGCCTCAACAAGCGTGCCAACAATCTGTCCTTAATTATACCCTATGCTGAATACGTAGTTAAACTTCCAGAATCAGTCAGTGCCTACAACTTAAATGTAAAGAAGTCACATTTATTTTCCTTCACATATTTGCAGAAAGTCAGTTTGAATGTCTCCTAATTTCAAATGATTATATTAAGACTACAAAAAATGATTGGAAAACAGTTTTCCCAAAGAAAACCTGTACATTTGCTGCCTATAAAAATGCTATCAATATAGTCCTTGGAAAATTAATTCAAACTTGAAAGAAAAAAAGAAATCAGCGAGACAACGACAAAGATGTCAGGTTCTATATTGAGGAAAATCAAATTGGTAGAATTCGAAGAAAATATACTGAGATTTCTAAAGTATGATATGGGGAACAATAAAAAATAAAAAAGATTCAAATGATTATATTCTGATTAAAACTGAAAGTGGCACACATTTCAAAATTGCTGTCAGTTTGTTTGTTTGTTTTTTTCAAGCACATCAAAATTGTGCTCCATAGATGACTGGATAAAAAAAATTCCACTGATTAGCTGTTTGTATTTGTTCAGTAACAATTGAGATTTATTGTGCATCTACAAGTGTGTGTGCAGCTCCCAGTAAGGAACCACTTCCAATATCTGCAAACAGAAATCTAGCATAGTTTGAATTAAGAGGCTTTGTAGTGGCTTTTCTCTTATTTGGATTTTTTTTTTTACTTTACAAATATTTGAACTATCCCATCTTAGCTTTGTTTAAATACCAACAATCATGCCGTCTATTATTACTCTTACTATTAATTTAAGAAATCCTATAGCTAAAAACCTGATGTGATAGCGATAATCCAAGATCACTTTTGGATTTGGCAACCAAAAATTTGTTAAAAATAGCTGTTAGACCGAACTCAACAAAAACATGTTATCCCCTGTGTACTCCTAATCTCACAGGCGGAGACAGGGTGACCAAATGCGGCTTGGACGAATAAAGGGGTTTATTGGAGGGAAAGGGGTAGTGGAGAAACAGATTACAGGAAGCGACAAGGATATTAAAAGACAGGCAGAGTAACAGGCAGAGTAACAGGCAGAGTAACAGGCAGAGTAACCGGCAGAGTAACTGACCGGGCAATGGAGGTAGCACACTGGTAGGGTAAAGAGAACAAACTGAACCAGAGGAGTGGGTCTGCTGGGTTTTTATAGAGTGCCTAACAAGCTGGGAGCAGGTGTGGAAAAAGCCGCAGGTGCAGGCAATATGTTCAGAGTCCGGGTCACGCAGATGCGTGACACCTGAGGTGGTAATTCATCCAAGATTTTCTAGGGTTTGTAGCACAAAAATCAAGACTCTACATATTTTGCAGGACCTCAACTCATCCTGAGAGACTCGAGCAAAACATGTTAGATTCACATATTAGATTTTTTTCTCTTTTGCCATTAAATTCAGCAAAAGACCCAATAGCCAGTAGTTGTTCAAGTCAAGTCAAGTCAAGTTTATTTGTATAGCCCTAAATCACAAGCTGTCTCAAAGGGCTTCACATAGATAATCAGTAAAAGATTATCCTAAACAAATATCCTATGTTGTGGGCAGAGGTGCCGCAACTGAGTTAAGGAAGGCAGGCAATCACCGATGCTTGATAGGACTCGCTAAACTGCCTTTTCTCATTTAACATAAACATATTTGCATGCACTGATTGATAACTTTGTTTCATTATTTTATATTCCAAACAACCCTGCTATTAGGGGTCAATTTATAAAGGTCTCCAACTCTCAAAGTGTTGAAGTGTTGTATCATTGACAATTATTAACCATCTGTTGGTCTGTTGCGGCCCACCAGCAACTCCTAGTAAGGGCCCTAACCAGAGGTTGCTGTCAGCTACGTTGTCGTCGCAATGTTAAGACAGTGCTTTGTGAATGATACGGTCACTTTTCAGGATTGTGGAAGTTTTCTGGCTTTACGTTATTAGCAAGTAAAACAGTGCAACACGTTGGATGAGTTTTAGGACATCCATCTCACAGTTTAGAGTTTGTGGGTTCAATTCAGTGTCTGGCTTCGCTGTGTGGTGTTTGCATGTCTCCCCATGGTAATTATGACTCACACCCATCATGAATGCATTGAAAAAATAGATAAATAAGTAAAATGCATCTGCATTGCATCTGAGAGAAGGTAGATGATGTTCCATGATACGAATATAGTAATATGTGACTTTAATTGTGGTAGGAGACTTTTGGAGAATATCTGTGGGAATCGAAATATTTTTTAAATGAGAGGTCACTACGGTTAAGCAGGGCTTGGTTTACAATCTTTAATCATGTTTACCAAAAAATTTTGGATGGGGTTCAGGGTTCTCATTTTACTTACATGCTTCTAAGGACCTTGCTTATTGATAGATTTGAAAAAAAACAGCTACAATTATTTTCTTAAGTTCTGTAAGTTTAAATAATGGTATGGAATTGTGAAACATTCATACTTTTTGAGTACTACGGTTATATTTATCTTCAAGACTGGTCAATTTTAAAGGATAAACTATTGGGTACTCATGTGTTTTTTTAGTATTCTATCAATACTCACAAGATAAAGCACATTGCAATCTATATAAATTTTATGAGAAGTTCAGTGCATTGGTTTTAGATGAGCAGGTTTAAGTTTGGGGTGGAGTTTGACAGCACGATTACCATGAGGCTGAATTTGTAGCATCCATCTCATCATAGGCTTTCGAATTAAAACCAGAATAAAGAATAGCTCCTGAAGCGCCTCAGCAAGCTATTGACTCTAGAGCTGAGGCATGAGGTACAACACGGGAGAAGCAGCACCAACATGAAGGGAAATTCTGCAAAAAGACACACTTTTGGATTTAAAGCACCTATCTCAGATCCCAGAGCCTTGAGAATGGGATTGGATTACTGTCGGGTAGATTTACTCCTGTGGCTCTTTGCCACTACATCATCATAGGGCCCCCTGCCTCTGGATCAATGGGGATATTTACTGCACCTGTTTCAGAGAGACTTTCTCAGTCGGCAGGGCATTAAACAAACAGCCTGGACAGCCGAAAGCCCTGTCTCAGCCCGGGCTTGTCTGTTCACACTCTGCCATGCCCAAATGCAACACAGATTCACTTAAGAACAATTCTCTCCCTCGTTCAAAAACATGCACCACAGAAGACACTGCATCATGATTTGCCATGTTTTCTAAACATATAATCAACAGTGGGATAATAATGTATATTCACAATACTGTGCAAAGGATTTGGGCCTGTTAGGCCACCGTAAGATTGTTGTTTTGGTGAGGACATAAAGCTCATAAAAGCTAAACAATTGCATACCTCCACCAAGGATGAGCTGTGAATAGATGTGAAAAGAATTCATTCAGTAGATGTTTTGCATTTGGGTTCGTTTGTTCATCTACTTGTTAGTTAGCAAAATAACATCTTGTTAATAGAGGATGGGGAAGAGACGGGAGGTGCCAAATGATTCTGATGGTCGGACAATTCCAATTATTAACTCACATTGTAAAAAAAAAAAGGCACTCTTATCCAGATCATTGCGAAAGTGTAATGAGACATATTGAGTTGTTAATTGAAATGTATTTTTTTCTTTCCAATCCTCTACAACGTTTTGTGTATTAATTTGTGTAAACCTGTTGTTTCCTATGAGTTCCTGTTTTACACGTCATATTAGGAACTGTTAAAAACGTTGTAGCGTCACCTCAAAGTGAACTCAAGATCTCCCGACATTTTGCATCGAAAAACGAATATGTCGAGTATCCGCACGGTCGACTTCCACAGGGAAAAATAAATAAATACATACGTATATATATATATATATATATATATATATATATATATATATATAATTTTTTTTATGATTTCCCATTCAGATGAATGGCATCAGAGAAAATATAATGCAAGCTTTTGTCAGAGAAAGTGAGTAGGCCTAAGTGATATTGTTATGAAGGGTTCTTTATTCGAGACCATGTGTAATTGGAGACCACATAACTGAAATCACTTTTGGCCTCAACAGCACTCCTTCATGAAGTATCACTGTGCATTTCCAGTCCATTAAATTATATGATAAATTTGAGAAGAATTGCCATTGAGATTGTGAGACAAAAGTCTGTACATAAACCCATACTGGCTGTCTCCATTCACTAAATGCAAGCACATGAGTTGAAGAATGGGTGGAATGTATCTGGTTTCCTCTCAAATATGAGCTCGATAATGCCTTAATGGAGAAAAACAAAAAAAAATTCTTCATTACTTGACAATTCCACTGACCGAGCTCGTACCATTAGCTGACAGGGCAGTGTCAAACAATGGGCCTCTAAAAGGCAACGCATATTACCATGTCTGCTTGGGGAGCTCACAAGCATCGACTAGTCAGGAGGATTATCCATGGTTACAGTAGTGGTATGACCACTGAAGAGCTGTATTGAAATATTACTTGAAATAGTTATAATGAAATAAAAACAAGTTCATTGTCACGAGCCAAAATGTTTATATAAGGGCAAACTTATCGATAGAGCAAATGGATTGATCAGCGAGAGCATGCAGCCTTGATATTTGTTTTTCAAATTGGGTCAAAATTGTAAACACACGCACAAAGCAAAGTTTGATCATTTGTGGTGTGGTTAGGAATTAGCAGAAGATGGGGAAGGTAAAATACTGAACATTACCTCAACTTCATTTCTGTAGTGTCGTAAGAAATCAGGCTGTTCTCTTCTAATTATCCGCCATGAGCCATTAATGTATTCACAATATTTATGATCATTTATTTTGGTATACCAAAAGGTAATTAAAATTTGTGATTTAAAGTAGAGGGTTGTTTAAAGTGTTTTATTTCACAAAACAGAGCTCCGCATTAAACTGTAATCAATGAGAATCAAACATATCCATTTTTTTTATCTCATGGAATTCAGCATCAAGGCAGTCAGATTGTATTCTGAGAAAATATTTCAGGTGATCACAGCAAATATTGACCTTCATCTTGCAGTAAATACAGCTCCATGCTTTCTATAACGGACTAATTAATCAGTTAAATGCATTTTACTAAGTTTGCTGTATTACAAAAGAACAAAGTCTTTATGTGCTTACACATGTGCACCATGTGTCAAATGTAATGCGCTGAGAGCTGAGACGAAGCCATCATCCTCCAACCACGCACACACAAACACACATACTCGCATGCACAAACACACAAACACGCACATGCACTTGCACAATGACTCGAGTAATTTGTGTGCATTCTGACATGACAGTATCAGCTCAGGAACAATCTCTGAGGCAATGTGTGCACTTGACGGTTGTATGTCTCATTTTGTCCTTACCTTGATGTAGCACCTCCAAATGGGTACTGATCTTGGGAGACAAGCGGTATAGAAAATGGATGGATGGACAATAAATGTGTTAAACTTACATTTTGAAGGACAATGATTATGCCTTTTATTTTGACTCTCCAATTCAAACAGGCACTATGATTCAGACGAGGAACATAAGTCAAAAGACACCATTGTCGTCATTATTTTATTTACGAAGATTTTGATTGACTTATGGGTTTGCACTCCAAATTGTAGCACTGATGCAATAACCAACTGCAAATTGAAAGAGTGGTAAGCTGAAAACAATGAAAACAGCACGTATAGATAGCTCAGTCAAAAGGTTAACAGTATCACAGACAAAACGTCTTATTTTTAAAAAGTGCATTCACAAACATGACAAATACTCTCAACTCATGATGTCTATCTTTATGTGATACAAAATATGCATACCTGTTTTAGATTTGTTTGTATGTCTATACATAGATATTTTTTTCAAAAGGATCACTTTTCTTTTCTTTCTTTTTTACAAAGGTTAAAAGCAGAGCTGTGGTCATAGCAGCTTTGGACTTCTCCAGCCTCATGTAACATCACCATGGATTGAGATACAGAGTCTTGACAGATATCCAAATAAAAACCTCAGCATATTCTCTGTTGTTAAACTCGAATGACTTTCTGTTTTTCTTGAACGAGATATTTATCAGTGAGGCTTGTAGATTAGAAAATAAAAACAAGGGAATCAATAAAATGTGTGGGCCATTTAATATATTTTTGTATACCCGCTTTTTTTTCCTCAATATCATAAATACTAAAGTCACTGGACAATATTATAAGACAATGCTTGGAGACTAACTGTAAAGATTAAAATAGTTAAAACATTTTTTTTAACTTTCTAGTTAATGAGAAACAAAATATCAGGCGAGCACAGAAACACTATACAGTCTATTCATGGCCCTTTTTTAAATCTAAAAGAGCTCTCATAAAGAAGGTCGACTGAATGCCTATGAACAAACATTCTTTCATTCTTTTTTGTTTGTGCCTTATCCAAGATGGTTGCCCATTGTAAGGCAAAGTCTCGGTTGTCAAAGGAATTCATAAAAGCAGTCAAACATACAGATAAAAACTGTATCATGCAAATTTTGCAAGACAACATTCTGTATTCCCAAACAAGAGACAAAGCATCTTTCATTATATCAAGTGAACAGGGAATGGGTGGAAAGAAAAAAAAACCTCTAATCAACACTAAATACAATATTTCCAAAAGCAAAAAATACTTCATCTGTACATAATAGAGTAACACAAGTTTGTGACTGGATCAGCAGTTTCTTAAAACTTTTAAATTTTTTAGTCTTAGTTTCAAGAAAGTTTTTATTCTTTAATTGATCCCAATTTCTTTGTTGTCCTCCATATACCTGGAGAAGGGGCGGCTCGCCCCGACCTCGAGTGTAGCTTTCTCAATTCCGGTCATAGGAGAGCTGCTACCTGTGTGCAGACGGTCCATTGCACTCGGCATGGCTCGCAGTGAAGTTAGTCCTGCACCCCCGAGGCTGACGGGGAGTTGGGTGATACCTCCATTTTGGATCACAGAAATCTCATTGTTCTTCATGGCCAAGCCATTGGTGATAGCAGCTGCATACTGGTTCCAAAAACCGGGGTCAACGTTCATGGCCCGAGCTGCCAGGTCCTTTTGGAACATTTCGCTGAACTTCATTGCATCCCCACCTAGAAGGGCCATAGGATTTTCTACAGATAGTCGCCGCCCTCTGCGTGCTGGTGCATTGTTCCACATGTGCGTTCCCATATGGACCTAAAATAAGCAAACACACACCAAAGTACAAATTATTATGATGGTCATTAAGCACCAGAAACGTTTTAGACACAAAGTCATGGAAAACTCTTGGCAAGGAGTAATACAGTAGATACTGAATACTTTACTAGTTGTTTACTAGTAGTTGAGGATTAAGTGGAAAATATGGGATGCACAACATTTTGCTTATGTTTGATCTTTCTGAGATGGCATACATCCATACACCCCAACGAGAACTTACATACCTTTAGATTGCCTTTAGTGGTGAACGCCCGTCCACAGATGGAGCAGGCAAAAGGTTTTTCTCCAGTGTGTGTGCGCTCATGAATTTGCAGAGCACTGGCAGAAGAGAAATTTTTCCCACAAGAGTGGCAGTTGTGCTGTTTTGGTGTACGCCGTGGGGGTGGGGGAGCCAACATGGGGTTGGTGCTGGAGCTCAGGGTGGTCTGGGGAGCTGCACCAGTGGGAACCTGGATGCTTACAGGCATGTGGGAATTGTCGCTCAACGATATTGACTTGCTGTGCCCATTCATTTCCATTTTAATCATATTTGATGCAGTGCTGGCCAAGTTAGGAGTGGTTAGACCTAATAGAAAAAAGTCGAAATATCAGAAATTTGAATCAGGAATTCAGATATAGCTAAAAGTATTCATTTTGCTCATACACACCTCGATCTCTATTTAGAAACAGCATACTGAAGTGGCTCTCCTCCTTGATAAAGTGTCTGCTCGGTTGAATGGCAGTCAGGTCCAGAGCCCCGTTGCCTTCTGTTGCAGGAAGTGGAGATGGGGTTTCAGATTTTTCAGACTTCACAGTTGCCAAGGCTGCATTGTTCTCCTGGCTCTCCTCTACTGCCATGGAACTGTTGTGATTGTTGAGCGTAGCTGGGGACTTAGATCGCTGGTTCTCAAAGTGGCTATGAGCTGGGGACAAATGTTGCAAAGAACCAGAGGACTCTGAAAAAGCAGGGCTCCCCAAGCTTTGAGATTCTGCATCCCCAGCTGCAGACAGAGAATCAGCGGGGAAACATTCATTCTCGCTTCCATAGCTGCAGAAACTTTGACTGGGCTTTTGAATAAATGAACTAGTCATTTTTGCAGTGGAGTCAATCATCTTCATCTGGTTCTCCATGGCAGCAATGCTCGACATTATGGAAGTAGGTGGAGAGCTTCCAGGTGAATAAGGCTTTAATGGGTCCATTTCACCTTCCTTTACATCAACTTCATCATCTATAGCCTGCTCCATTTCATCCAGAAGATCATCATCATAATTGCTCATTGCATCCATGCTCTTCTCATCAAATGATAGGTCTGTGTCCATTTCCGGAAGGTTGTCAGTGACTGGAGTGTTTGGGATCTGGCCACCCATGTGCATGCGGATATGCTGTTGCAGAACGACAGCGTTGGTGAACTTTTTCTGACATATTGGGCATGAGTGCTGGACTCGCAGAGGGGGTTTTGACCGATGAACGCCGAAATGTGTTTTTAGATTACCCTTGGTGGTGAATGCCCGTCCACATATTTTGCATTTAAAAGGTCGCTCACCAGTGTGGATGCGGTAGTGCATCTTGAGAGCACTCTGACAGCTCAAAACACGGTGGCAAATGACACACTGGTTGGGGTCAGTCATTTTCTTGTCAATGTTTTCAACAAGTTGTTGCAACTTGGATGTCTCGGACGTTTGCATAGAGTCCAGGAGGCCTCCAAAGGGAAATTTAGCCTTAAATTGATCAGACAGCATGGGGAGAACAGGGTGGGACACTGGGTTTGAAGAGGAGTTTGGGGTGTTGATAGGTTCAGTAACCTGGGAACTAGTTGACATTGTTGTGGAGGTGATGGCAGTGGAGAGAACCACATGTGATACTGATGTTGTGGTAGTAGTGTTTTCCCCTGGTCGACTAGGGCAGGTTGGGGGCAGGAGGATTCCCTCAGGCTTAAGGACTGGAGGTACATCACTACCTGGTGTGGGTTTTGGGGAAATCGAAGCAGTGGTAATTCCAGAGTCAACAACAATATTAGGAGACAAAGATGCATGTTCACTAGATGGGGGTGATGTTCTTTGAGGTGACCTGTTTAGGGGAGTGAGGCTTGCAGAATCACCAAAACCCCCGATCATACTTGGTAAGGTGGGAGGCAGTTGGAGTCCAACTGAGGTGGGAACAGTTGAGAGTACAGGTTTACTGTCAAGCCATGTGGTAACAGGTTTTTCTGGGGGTAATGACATACCATATGGAATGCCTGAGCTTGTAGGAACATTGTCTAGGTACTCAGGAACTGGGTAGGGGTTCATTTGAATATGAGGGTATTTTTCTTTGTGCCTCTGGAAATGGACTTTGAGATTTCCCTTGGTAGAGAATCTGTTACCACATATGTTGCATTTGTAGGGCCTCTCTCCAGTGTGGGAACGCAGGTGGATTTGTAGTGCACTGTCACTGCCAAATACTTTGGCACAGAATCTACACTTGTGCTTGAAAAAAGGGTCTTCAGAACTTGGCTTTGTGTCAAAAACAGACACATTTGGAGGCTTCCCTTTGCGATGTTTCATCAGAGCAGACAGGGGGTCGAGTGCATTGGCTGTTGCTGCTATGCTCGCTAAAGGGTTTGGGAATATAACGCTGCTTGATGAGCTGTGAGGTATCAGCGGTAGATTGGAAGCTGAGTTCAGAAGGCTGTTGTGACTGAGTGATGGCGGCGTGTTGGAGTTTCTGGGATGAGTGGAACTGCTACTGATTCCACTGCTTCCTGACCCATTATTGCTCATGCTCATGTTGGTGACTGATGATGAGCAGGAGGGAAGTAGAGCTGACAGTCCAGAGGCACTGGGTGGGGGAAACATTGAACTACCGGAGGATGTATTGGGCACTGAAGAATTAGACGGCTGACTTCTACTTGATGTTTGGGAGTGAGGCCCTTCTATTGCAGAGATCAGAGTTGAAGAACCTTGGCTGTTGAGAGAGGCTGGCAACCTAACAGGCAGCTGGTGGACAGGTGGAGTGATAAAGTTGTGGAGCTGAAGTTGACTTGCAACTGAGGGGGCACACGCAGAAATCGGCCCAGGATTTCCAGTCACTGTGTTGTGGTGGTTAAGTGCAGGCTGTGATGCAGATTGTCTGTTCATCAGAGCCACTTGACTTCGTATTTGCTCTATCAACTGCAGCTGGTGGATTTGCTGCTGCTGAAGGGCCATCAGCTGGTCCAATATCATAGGGATAGCCATGGTGGAAACTCCGCTACCTGCTGCTGCCCTAATGCTCTGAGAAAACTGTGCAACTGCTACCCGGGTGCCATGCAGAGTTTCTAGGGTAACATTAGTGCTTGGCATGGTATAGTTCGTAACACTTGGGGGGCTAACGTCATCGAGCTGAGGTAGGGAGCCATCGGCTTCGGGTGAGGCCACATCTCCGTCTTCAAGATCCATGTTTTTTTCCGACGAGAGTTCCACCTCCATTTCCTCATCCTCTTTTTCTAGGATCCTGACCCCATTTGACGTGGTTATCTCTGGGACATCATCGCCCTCACTAGCTGGTGAGCGGTTGTCGTCCCTGGCATCATCGCTGTCAGCTTGCTCACTAGGGCAACTGGGCACAGGGGAGGGTTCTGGGTACTCCTGGGAGGGAATAGGTGTTTCCTCATTGTCATTTACAATTAACACTAGTGGGTTCTTGGTGCAGCTCGTTAAATGTTCACAGAAATCTGCCCACTTGAAGAACTCAGCACAACACTTTTCACACACATGAGTCTCTTCACTGCCACTGCGGCTTTCATTCCCGCTGTCAGCGTCATCCAGCACATCACCTCGAGCTGAAGGGAAGAGGTCAGGGGTGTTAGAGGGTATACAAAAGGAGGGGGAAAGGGAACAAAAAAGGAGAATTCATGAATACCGAATCAATAAAGAAACCACGTATATTTTGCAGTGCAGTGCTGGAAAGATTTAAGCTTAGATTTTCTCTCTCTCTCTCTTTTAACATAAAAAAATCAATACATACATGTATATATTTTTTACTCCCCACAAATTGTCCCAGTTCACCAATTGTCAAGGCCTAGGTTTGTGCATTCACACCCAGTCTCTAGGGCCAGCTAATAATTTTCTTTGTGCAATCCATCAAATTATGAGGGCCTATCAATTGTGGATACTGCCGCTTAATGAAATTCCATAGAGCCCATCGATTTCCAATATTTCATACAATTCACAGCTGCCTCGTCTGTTGGGTACAAATCAGGACTTTGATGGCCCTATTAGAATTCCCCTCTGATATGAGGCTGGTGAATTTCCAGCTGAATTTCAAATGCCTACTGCCTGTTCACTGTGTATTGCGGAGCAACGTATTTGGCCAAAGTACTTAAAAACAGAAAGGACTTCATCCTGAAAATAATCAAACATTGTGGACCCCAAAATAATAGCCAAAATGAAAGCCACATATTTGCTTATATGTAAGACAATTAAGTAATAGTTTTGTCCCTCTCTCTCGCCCTCTCCCATGCTCTTGAAACCAGACTCAACAAATTACATGCTAGTGTGAAGGCAGCAAAGTCACTGATTAGTTACACATGTTTAATCACAGTTACAGCAAGACACTTCCTCCTCCTCCTCATGCGACCAGCCGAGTCCAACAAGCTAATTCGTGCTTCGAACACTGACCCATTTAACACCTGATCAAAACCATTGGCCTCAGTATTATACCGTTGCCATTATTATTGTCTGTATTTGAATGTAAAGCTAATGTTTGTGTTGGTGAAATGTATAAAATCTATTATTGTGCTCAAAGGCAACTGTTGCTTTTTGCTCCGTTTTTTTTTTCCTGTGTTGTACAGAATTACCGCCACATTCGGCAAGCACCCTCACTCTCCACTTCTAAAACGTGCCTTAAAACACAGTTTCATTTCTTGGCTTTCAGCACAGCATAAGACTTTGCCTTTTTTATACGTTAATGTCTTATTTCATATTGTTTTTGTTAACTTTATTGTGAAATTACTGTTTTAAAATATTGCTTTGTTCAATTGTTGAATGTTTTTTGTTCAATATGTATGTAAGCTCACCACTTTGTTTTAGTGGGCTTGTTTTTAAAGTGCACTAAAAACAAAATGTATATTCTCTAATAAATATAGAAAGAAAAACCTTTAGTCAGAAACAATGGAATTACTATGGTGCTGTTTGCACACTTTAGCCTACACAAGAAGTTATTGTGGTGGAGTGAGATATGTTAAAGCAGACAATAAGTCTTTGATTAATCACACCCACACTTCCTGCAATTTGTGCTCTGAGAGTGTACTTACTTCCGAATTAAACACAGTTGTAAAATGTTTGGCGTCCATTCATATTTTCACCTGAATGAATTAGTATTTATCTATATTTGTAGTAGTGACTATCTGTGAATATACAAAATCAAAAATAAACTTGATCAAATGTGCTTAAAATTTCAAAGGTTGCTTCCCACAATTTTTTCATGGAAGCTATAGTTTCCAAATGTTAGAAAACAAAAAAATATATTTATTTTTTCATGGTTTGACTCGCCATTAAAGAACAAGATATATAAACAAAATTATTCAAAGCAAAAATCAACAAGTAAAAAGGGACCAGTAAATAGAAAAGACAGCGACACATGGTAGCAGGTTGAAAATCCCCTTAGCCCCTCAGCGGACAAAGAATCCATTTCCATAATTGAGGGCTGAAAGGTCAACACAAATGAGTAGGCATTGTGTTTAGATGATTAGTTATTAGAATGGTATTACTGTCAATCTCTTTTACTCTTTCATACAATTACAAGTGGAAATCTTTTTGTCTACAACCACTCTCACACACAAGCACACACACACACAATCCTTGTACTTATATCACACACTTCACATTTATGCAAATTTCCAAGCTTTTAACAGCACTGTAGAAAATAAAAAAATGTAGAATAAACACAAAAAAAAAAAAACACTAGGCTTGCAATGTTTCACGAAACATAAATGTGTCCTTTACTATATTAGGAGTATCCATGTGCGTGTTTAATTGTGGTTTAGAACATTGCAAATCACACAAGACACCAGATTTGTGCGTCAACTGGAAATGTTAAAGCTCTCTGAAAAAGAAGTTTAAAATTACCACTTTGGCTCGAAGTGTGAAGGCGACATTTTGTGGCGGCGCGTATAAGACTGCTTGTGCACATAACTTATTGATTTTCTTATAGCATGAAAAAGCCATGGCTGGTAAAACAAAAAAGGCTAGAATACGTTTTTCATTTGAGCTTTAAGAGTCTTGATTTGCTCCCATGCAAATATTAAGCAGAGCACAGTCAATAGGGTAATTGTGGACATTGAATATGTGTGTCTGCTATCATGCCCAAAAATCTTTGGCATGCTAAGTGAAACCACTAATCTGACATATCAGATGAAGTATTCATGCTTTCCACTGATTCTGTGAAAACCACAGTGCTGTGCACTGAATGGAGCATTGGCATATTGAACAATTACAAATGCTGCCATTCTTAACCATTCATAGAGCATTGACAAATACACACTGGTATTATTTGCTGCTTCTTAAAGTAAAACTCTCTGTATTCTAAATGTATCTTATCAAACTATTTGCAAATCAACATATTTATGAAGGTCTTTAGATTTAATTTACTAAAATCCACAAGGAAAGAATTTTAACAGTGCCTCTACCATTTATCATTTGCAATGCTAAGATGCCTGAGGATAGATTAGTGGCATTAAAGGCGGGTGTCAGTGTTTGGTGTTATAGATTGGGGGCAAGCTAAACTAAGTTTCAAACTGAGAGCTGGATGAGGAGAGATTTTTCATTCAAATAAAAAATGCGCATCTGACATTTCTTTCCTAAAAATTAACTACATAAATAATTATGTACTAAGATTTAACCCCATGTTATAAATCTATAATCATATTTGACATATACTTAGGATTTATTTTAAATAAATGAATCGTTCCAAATTCCATATTACTTTTTTTGCCCTTACACACTTTTAATAAGGCCACGTCTTGGCTCTATCAATACACACACAAAGCATCTTGTCGAAAGAGTCCATGCATCCTCAGACCTGCAGAGGCTCAAGTGTGTGCCATTCGCTTGGTCGGGCTCTGCTGCAGAGTGGTACAGTCATATCTGCACTCACAGAGAGGCCTTTGTCATAAAGCCTGAGATGCAGCGCAGCCGAGACATGAACGATTTGTTTATGGAAGCAATTTCAATACAGCATCCAACAGCGCTCTTCTGTCCCTCAGAAAAAGGTTTGCGATATGGAAAAAGCAATAATCATTGAGGATCCTCCTCTGCAAGCCTAAAAACATCTAAAATGATTTTGATGAGGCTTTTTGTGATAATATCACTTCCAAATGCTTACAAGCGCTAGTACCACTGTCATCAACAAGTAAATGAAAGGATGAAAGAAACAAGCAAGAAAAAATGTGCCTGTGCTAGATTTGAAGTATGAATACTCCACGTGTTCTCAGTACAGAAAGGTAATTAAAACAGAACTGTATTGAAGTGAGTCATATTTAAGTGCCTTCTTGAAGACATTATGGTAGTCTGTGTGGGTGGTCCACCAGCCTGCACCCATCGGTGAGAGGGGATTAAAACAAAAGCCAAACAAAGCCTCACTGCAGGGGTGGGGTGAGGGAGTTGCATGTTAACACTGTCAGCGGGGGGCTTCTCACTGCATTATACTGATTGCATCCGAGCAATTCTTAAATATTCCACACAATACAAGGAATTTTTCAGGTTTTTAAAAAATTAATAATTTGAGACATTTGTTTCTCAGGGAATGTGGAAAGTATGCGTTGGGATGTGTTACAATACACAAATGCATGTGTACTAGCGAGTGCGATATAATTTTCAATGTGGCGCATTAACATTCACTTTGTACTTGTATGTTGTGGCCGTATTTAACTTTATGGTGGAGATCACTTTCAGAAGTTTTAGAACAGGAAGGGTCATCGTGTGTTTGTAAGCAACGTGCGTGCCCTCGGCCCTCACATCACATGCACGTGCACATTTTCAAATCCGCTGTCTGCACAGGAAGTGTCGACAAGATGAAAAGCCTGTCACTGTTCACACTTTCTCGGACGCCAGAAGGCTGTGCAGCCAAGGTCAACGGCATCCATGTTCTAATTGTTTAAGGATCTTGACACCGAGCTGCTGGACTTGCTCGGCTGAGCTGGACAAAGGTTAAGTCAGCAAGCTTTTTAAAAGCACTCCTAAGCACCCAAAGCAACCCGCCCCCCAATCTTAACACACGCACACAAACCCCAAAACCCCTGGGGTGGGGCAAATGTCCAGAAGGCCCGAGAGGCAGATGCTATGACACACATGGGCTAGAAGACACTTGCCAAAGTCATACATACATGAAGGTGACATCAACTTGACAATCAGTCAAACAGATCAAACAAAGTTAGGGTAGTCTCTACTTGCAGGTTTTGCCTCTGTAGCCAAAAATACAAAACACCCAATCAGATCTATGACTTACTTCTTCAACTTATAAGAAATAGATTTTATGATCAAAATACTTGATTTCCAGAGGTCAGGATCAATGATACTGCATGAACAAGCCGCTGAGTTTTATCATGCTGCAACACAGTGGCGTGTCACCTGTAAGGTAGCTTCAGATATTGTTCCGAGCTTTGTGTGTCACCGATTTGCAGTGGGGGAAAAAAATGTTTGCCGATCGTTTCTCTGAAATTTCTGTTCTCCATGAAAACAAGAGGGCCAGTTTACGCCTGAAATAAGGAGAGTGAAGAACATTCCACTGCTACTAACACTCTTAAAAACAATGGCAGACACGATCGGTGTGTACGTGTGTGTGCCTGCGCGTGTGTAATTGTGAGTGTGTGTGTGTTTTGTGTGTGTGTGTGTGTGTGTGTGTGTGTGTGTGTGTGTGTGTGTGTGTGTGTGTGTGTGTGTGTGTGTGTGTGTGTGTGTGTGCGCGCGCGTGTCCTTTTACAACCAAAGATACACTTCAATGTCTCACCAGGATGTTAAGGTGAGGAACAATCAAGTTTAAGACATAATTTTTCAAGTCAAAGTTGTCTTCACTGTAAGTGAGATGGGATTGCTGGATTGAAAATATTCAAGGACTATATCAAACAATGCAACTTTACATATTTGTCTATGACTTCCAAGGGCCATCATTGCATATTCAAAGAGGAGTAATGTGTCTACTAATAATATATTCTTAAATCATAAGTAAAAAATCACATTCAAGGAACCACAGCCACCAAACGCACACGCGCGCACACACACATACACACGCACAAACACACACATGCACACACAAACACTCGCGCAAAAGAGAGCTTCATAATGACTATACAACAGATTTGTACCCCAAAAAGCCTGCAGATTCACAGGGTAAAGGGGTGAAACTTTTTAAAATGATGATCATTTACAAATACATACTGTAGTTATAATTATGCAAACTTCATTATTTACTGGGAATTACAATTTAAATCTTCTAAGTTTACTTATTTTTTAGCTTCCTTAGATGCATGAATATTCTGGTAGTTATTTAACAAGGAAAAAATATATAGTTATAAATTAGATGGTCTGTATTTATTGTCATGTAACAATATATACATTGAACCTTACATATTTTAACACCGTTCAATGTAAATATGGATAATCTTTTTTCACAATTAATAATTTAAAGTGTGGAATTTCTACCATTTAAAGATTTTTAAAATACAGTTCTTTTAAAACATGATTGTCAATTTTCCCCACATGGCAAGCTGTGTCAACCAATAATGCCGACATAGTGAGAGAGAAGGCAACAAATCAAGTGTGCTAAATTTGTGTGAGGGGGGGTGGGGGGTAAACAAAAAACATTTACATGACAAAACAAGGCTTCGACCTGCACCGGAATTAGCGTTTTTTGTATGGCCCTTGTGAAGACAGAGAGGCGCAGAGGGACAACTATGTCTCTCATGCAGCACAATAACATTTTTTTAAAGAGTCATTGTTAAACGTTGGTTTCATTAGAGTTTTGGGGGAAAAAGGTTGAAGTGTGAAAGAGTGTCACAAATATGTTGTCATCTATTAGTTGTGAGCATGTTTCTTTTAATGTGTATTTTGTATATCATCAATTTAACATTGAAAAAAAATATCCATTCAAAATTGTTCATTCAAATGATATTAATGACTACAATCATCCGGTGAAACCAAAGAAAATTGTTAAAATGCTATTGCATTTTGACGGGCCTTTAAAAAGGCCTGTCAAAATGCAATCTGTGTGCAAACTGTGTTATTTAATAAAAACATCAAAACAACAGTAAAATAATGTCTTGTATTATTATTTAAAATGGAAAAAAAATGAAATTCCGACGCGACGGTTGTCACGTCACCTTGGAGAATGGGTTTCAACTTACAAAGAGCCTCCTAATAATTTGCTGGACTTTTCCTATATGGTTTCAATCAACACATTACGGACAAAAAATCTCTTCAACAAGATAAGTATATAAAAAAAACACACACGCACACACTTTTGGACTCGGGAGGTATAGTTTGGACTCACCATGCTGAGACATGATCCCGCTCATTGGCGCATCTTCTTCCGATTTGAGGTGCTGCGGCTTGGCTTGCTTGCGCCGGGACATGCTGGTGCTGATTCTGGTTGAGGTGCTGGCACTGGTGTCCGCTGGTTCGGCCGTTGCTTCTGCTTTGGGGCTCCGGGGCTGTACGTGTGCGCGCGGCTCAGACACATCAGCGCAGTGCGCACCGGTCCGACTCGCCAAAGTTCTTCTCCAAAAAGAGTGTTCAGGCAGAGTGCAGGGGCAAACTATAGAATTAGCCGCTGTCGCGGCTGTGCGTGGGATTGCGCATGTCGGTATAATAATTATGATAGTGAATAATGCTTGGAGATGAGTGGCACCGTGTGAAGGTGGGGAGGATTGGCTGGAGTCCAACGGACGCGCATTGGATATGCTAATGAGAGAGCGACTGAGCAATTAGCCGCCTCACAATCGGACTTTATCCGTCTCTTTTCTCTTTACCTCCCCCTCAACAAAACAACACACAAATCTCTTGTTATGCCGAGCACTTTGGGATGGATGGGGGGTGGGGGGGGGCGGGGGGGTACTTCTGCATGGACTGTTCTTCCTCGCCCTCTTCCCTCGAAGCGCACTGACTTGCAAGTGCTCCTTCAAGCCGTTTTCTTCATCTTCATTACTTTGACATCTTTGGTTCACACTTTTTTGGCTACGTTCAGGTACTTTTTCCTCTTACAAGTGGTTGTTTTCCTACGCAGCTGAAACTTCGATCATTTCAAGCGATTTAATATAGGGACGCATGCTTATAGGCGTGTAAAGTTATTGACAAGAGCGACAAGTTGTTACCAGAGTTGTCCAAAGCCAAAGTTTACGATTTTCAAAAAATGTCCCACGATGCTCCCTTGACAGTGACCAAACCGCTTTCGCCCCAGCAAAAAAAAAAAAAAAAAGAGTAAGTTGGATGTGAATAGTTTCGAAGACAGCGCGCACGCTCCTCCTTCTCCTCTCCAAGTGTTCTGCTCTCCTTTTTCGCTTCTTAAAAAATAAAAGTCGTCTCTTGATTTGCCGGGCCTCTCCTTTTTTTTTTTCTCGTCGATGACTTCCGCGTCAAGGCCCGTTCACAAGTTCTCTTGGAGCGGCCCACCGGTCTTGCGGAGGGTCGCGCGGGCGGGCTCCGTGTGAGTGGGGACTAGCGGCGAGTGTGAGTGTTTAACCCCCACCAAGGCAGCAGGCTCAGCCCATTGCTTCACGCCGCCGCTAGGATGTACCACCACGTTGCTGTTGAATGGACCGTCCTCACCCTCCCGTGTCAACACCCACATTTTATTTGAACTCCCATCCCACATTCTACCAGTCAGCCTTTCAAGCTGTCATACGAATTTGAGATTCTTTAATTTAATTATGTTAATTTTTTTCCCATGATGAGATGATGTGATCATTTGTGTCATCACATGTTCATACAACTACAATTGCGCAACAACACACGCTTTTACGCTGAGATTTGTGCAATTGCCATATTAATTGAATCATATAATTTCACATTTATTATGCATGGTTTTCGATTTATTGCAAAAGGATACTGATTAATCACAGAAAGTGTGAATTTGAAATATGAAGTGCAAATGACAGCACACATGATATAGCGTTGGAGCCAAAATGCGTGTCATTAATAAGAAATCAATGTAATGTTTTAGTTTATTCACCGCGGGGTAAAAGGCCCCAAAGTAATTTAATATGCAAAATCATCAGACGTGGTATACTGCATTCAACTCGTACAACGTGAACGTTTTCATTGCGAGGGGTGAGGGGCTCAACTGCACGCACACACGCACAGACGCACACACCTTGTTTGTTTGACTGCATGCCCCTGTCCCCACCTTATACGAGACAAATCTGCTGGCAACAAGGTCGTCCGGAGCAAACTTTTCTTTCACCACTCATTCGATCATCCCTGTAGAAGTTATGTCCAAAAGCCCGTTATTATCTGGTATTAATAGATGCAGCCCCGGGAAGACAAAATCAGCTATTGATAATTGCAAAGAGTCCACGGCGGCCACTGTATCGATCGGCTTGTCCTCCTCTCCCCTGCTACCGAGAGATAAGGAGACACACTCTTTAGAGCAATATAATTTCTTTTGACCTATCTGCTTGCTACAGACTTATGATGAATAGCCGGAGTGGCTGAAGTCCTTTATCACCAAAGTTACCCCCTTGATATATTATTGATTCTTTATAACTAGCTCGGCACACAAAAATCAAACTGTCCACTTGGCCATCATCATCATCAATATCATCACAAAGGCGGGAGGAATGAAGATCCTTTTCTCTCTTTTCCCTTCCTTGCGCCTTTTACAATCTTCTCCGTGGGCCTAATCGTGAGTCTACTGATGATGAAAGGAGAGGGGAAACGTGTACGTTGCCATTCAAGACGAGGTGCCATTTAATCTCAGGGTGGGCCACACGCACGCGCACCAGCACTGAAGGAGCGGGAGAGGAGGGTGCTTGGGAAGATGCGCTGTCGGGGAATGGGATGGGCATGATTTTGAAAAGAAAATTTCAGTACAATTTCCCAAGTAATACAGTGTGTATTACTCTTATTTTACTTTGCATAATTACACATATGAAAAAAAAAGGTGGAAACCGGTTCATTCGATATATGCATTCCATATATTCCAAACCTTGAAGCAGACTGCAGCATATCGGAGCCCCATCACCGAGAATGCACTCTGGTGCGGTGGGGGTTGGAAAGTAGGATGGAATCGAAAGGGAGAGAGAGAGAAAGCAGAGGAAAACGTGTAATCACCCAAACAAACATTTTACCCATTTTCATCCCCTTTGGAAGCATAGAGTCAGGTAAAACGATCTGCTTTGCTTGTGCTCTCTGTTCACCTCAAGATGCACCGACTCATTTCTATCGAGTGAGCAGCCTCTTCTCTCTTTGCCGCAGCAGTTTGCGGCAACTTCTCTTGCTTCTGCTGAGGATATAGACCGAGGTGGGAGGCCAGGACAGTGACGAAGACACCAAGGGTAAATAATAGTTTATTTATTTATTTATTTATTTATTAAAATGTATTTATACCATTGTCAGAAATTGCCGAGGCAGTGAACAGCAAGCATATGAGACGTATTTGCGCAACTAGTGCCATGACACGTGCGCACACGCGCACGCACGTACACACGCTCAAACACCCACACCCACACACCTCTGTTGCAGCATATGGCAGCTCCAGACAGTGCTGAGTCAACCTGGACCAATAAGAGAGCAGAGTCTGCTTTGTCATCAATACAACAAAGCTCCTGATAGTTTCACTGGATATTCTTTAAAAGCTGTGTTTGGAAAAATACCTAAATACTTCTTCATGTTACCAGTCATTTGTAGAGCATTAATAACTTTGGAAATATTTGACTTGAACTGATGAGACAACTTGCATTCTGTAATCATAAGTGTAGGTCTGATTGTTGTACATTAATCCAGTAAAGGAGAGTTTGCAATTAAAATGTTTTTGTCATATTTGTTTAAACTATTATGATTTGCCAGCAGAACAAGAGAAATGATTGTGAAAAGAATCAGGTATTGCTTATGGGCTCCAGCTTGTGCCTCTTATTTGTATACAAGAAACCACCCCACCAGGGAAAAAACAACCAAGAGGCCTGATTTATGAAGTGTCATTTATTATGCACTCGTGGTCACACCCGTGTGGCCTCAGACTGACCTTGCTACCCCAGAAAAGTACCTTATTTGGCCTAAAGTGCTGGTGTGGGATGAACATGGTATTTTCTCAGCAAATCCATGCATAAAAATCAGGGCAGTTGCAGGTGCAGTACACCCTACCCCATCATGCTTGACATTGCGGAAACAGAAGTAGACTCACTGTGATCATGGCACAGCATTGACAGGTAAACTGCAAGATCTCGCCTTGAAGATGATGTAGTCACCCATTCATGTGACATGGGGAGTTTGAGACCGGCTTAGACTCCCGATCGTGCGTTCAAGTGTGAGCCCCCCCACCCCTCAATAGTGTGATGCTATTTAAATATTTTTAAGCGGTTCATGATTATAATTTGTTCATTGGATTGATTTCTACAATAATTTAGAGGAACAGCTGTATATATATATATATATACACACACACACACACACACACACACACACACACACACGGTCAGAGTGAGCAGTGCCCGATCAGATAATGGATACCTCGTTTAATGTTTTCTATGTTTCATATTTCATAAAAAGTAGTGACTTAATAGCAGCTTTTATTAAATAAGTATAAATTGCTAAATAACCCTGGTTCATAGTCGTTTAATTCTTGTTTTGTCATAATATCTTTAGTGTGCATCTGGCACAAGACTGTCAGCCACTCAAACAGCTGATCGGGTTTTTGTCATTGGGCAACTCCATGAATTCTGCCTCGCAAATTCAAATTCCGTATCCCCCTATTAGTGTTCCTGTGTGGCTAAATTGTGTCATGGTGAGATTTTAACATTTAAAGTAATTCAAGGAAGTATCTGTGAAATGCATTTAAAATAAAATGAATTAAAAATTAAATGCAAATTAAAATTACAGTAAATGGCTGTGCGACCAGTCCAAGATGTACCTTGCCAAAAGTACAAAGAGAAGTACAGAAAATGGGAAGTTGGAAGATAACATTAATACATTTCAGATGTATGGCCATGCTGTGGTAAGAGAAATTGGAAGTAAAACAACCATATTAGGCAGGAAGAAAGTTTTCTGCTTCTCTAATGTTAGGCCATCTCTAGCCTTCCTTAGTGGTTGATGTCATACCAAAACCAAAACAAAACCAAACATAGAATCCTTCAAAATTACTGTATTACAAAAATATCATGCAGTTCTTGTCTTTATAAAGATTGATGTGGGCTGATTGGTTTATGATATATAAATAGGAATTGAAAACACTGACACCAGTGCTTACATATTGCTTATAGTGAACATGATGAATTAGTACTACATTAGCAGTTGTATCAATTGCCTGTGAGAATGCCCTGAAGGTTGTGGTGTTTAAAGATGCAAAAGATGTGTCAAAGATCAGGAGGTGTAATATCATCTGCTCGTGTCTCTTCTGTGAACAGTGGGTTTCGGACACATTTATTATTTCAGTGGAAATAAAATGTGACGGATCGCTCCCACCTTGAGATGAGCAGAATTTGATCTGACTGGTCCAATCTGAACTAATTGAAATGAATTGAATCAACCTATTTCTTCTCCTACTGTAATTAAATTAGAAGCTGGAGCGTAATTGGACATCGAGTTGGCACTTGAGAGGTGATGACAAAATCCTCATTGTTGCCACCAAAGGCCCAAGTGTCAAATTTAGTGTGAAATGCAGTGCACCAAATGCTGCATGACACACTGACAAGCCTGCTACTTAGCAATAAGGTGATCATCCGGCCCGTCTCAAATTCTGTAATGATCTCTAAATAAGCTGTCAGCACTAGGAACTGAGTTCAAATCATTCATGGAGTGCAGACTCAGCGCCACATTCAACTTTTGTGTACTTGCACATTTTGAAAAAAAAACAACCTAATACTAATAAATCTCCTTGAGCAGTTTAAGGTAAAAAAAAGGCAAAACTGGATTTTGACAAAAAGATTGAGAAGAAACATATACAGTAATGACTAAGTGGCTGTCCCTGTATGTTTTTTCACATTGTAACACGACCGAAATGAACACATTTTGTAATACTAATGAGAAGTTATAACAATTTAAAGTTCAAATTAAATATTTTATATTAGATATATCTGCAACATGACCCGCCTGAGAAATCTACATTTACTTTTGTTTACTACTCCAAGGGACCAGTCAGCTTCAGCATTTCCAAGAGCAATGAGAAGAAAAAGACTAAAGCCACACTGATGACACTTAATCTCATTGGAATACCTTGTCAGGTTTGACCTTGGAAAGATATTAGCCACTAGACAACTGATTGCATGTGTGTCCATAGTTGAGAGTGTAAGGGGAGGGTGCCTACCTGTTTTACCTGCAATTATGTGAGTGGATGAAAATATGTGCTTTGCAAAAACACAGACAGAAATTTAGATTCCCACTGTAACTAAACATGCATACGTGTCTAAATTCTTCCATGTGTGTTGTGCATGCTCCTGAAAGAAATTACAACAGTGGACTGCAGGCCTTCTGATATGTGTACCACACTGCCTGTTCAATAGAAGCCTTTGCATTTTTAAACAGCATCAGTTACTTTATACTGTCATTGTTTTTGGCATTGTTGCCTTTCTTAATCCCGGTAAGTGCATAGCTCAGTGACAGTGTTGAACTCTTTCTGTTTCTGTAAATGCGAGGATGCTGAGCACACATTATATAATATGTATGCTGAATCTCAGAAAGCTAAGATTCTTATAACAATTTAATCAGTTGCTACTGTTGAATAGACTAATTGTTTATATGTACTGTTACTGTGTGGTATGGGTAAGAAGGGTAGCGGTTGTTTAAGATGCATATTGATGTGGGTTTGTGTGATGTTTGGGGCCACATTGATACTAAAAAGATTTTTTTTTCAGTAATGCTTTTGAGTCCGATTCCATTTTACCATCTTGATCATAAGATACCTGTACAATCTGATTAGAGTTAATATAAAAGCTGTATCGCATTATCGTTGGAACAAATCCTTTTGACATGCGCAGACTAATCAAATGTACCGGAAATACAGTGATAGTAGGAAGTAAAAGAAGCCGTAGTGACTTCCGTGTCAACAAAACATCGCTCCATCTACTTTAAACTTTAGCGTTATTTTGTGTATTTTCCTTTTTGCACTGTTACGTCACGTTAACACTTCCTAACGGAGCTGCAATGTTTCAGACCAGACCAGTTCAGTATTTTGCCCGTCATTTCTTTTGCTTGCTCTTCTTTTCCTAGTTTGTGGGAATAAATGATACGAGCATACTGATTTCACAGACATATGGTTTGTTCCAACATTTTGGAATAAGCGTTTACATGTGTGCTGATTGGATTATCAATCAACATAAACCAGGTTAATGTTCATACAATTTATTATGTTACAGCGTCTTACAATAATACAATAAATAATGTTAGTGGATAAGCGGTTCAGATAATGGATGGATGGTTGGAATAAAACCTATGCCTTGTTTCTGATGAACACTTGGGTAAACTACATAACTGTATTTCAAATTGCCACGGTGGTATCTCACAGGCAACAAATGGACCAAGTGTTATTTTTTTACATGTGTCATACTCTAAATGTCTTTGTGACGATAAAAACTGTTTGCAACCTTTTAGAAACCCTGACGAAAAAACATTTCGTACATTGCGCACTCACTCGCGGCTCATGATATACTGGCTTAACTCAACACAACTTCTCAACACAACTTCATTTCACAGAACACAAGATGAAACATCAAGAAAAATACAATTATGAAAAACCAACAAAATATTTTTCGCCATTCCTACATAGGCTTTATTGTTTGAAGTGAATATACTACATAAGAGCAGGGATTTGAACCCCCCCATCCACTAGTCGATTACAAATATTATCATCTGTATGCATGATAACAATCAAATTTCTTATAAATATTACTGTTATTTTAATAACAATTACAGTAATATTAACTAGTAAGAAATACTGTAGGGATGGCTTCTCTTGCCACCAAACTAAGATACTTGTTTCATTGCTCATTTGTGTCATTGCTCCTGCAGTGCCTTGCTTTGGTAACTTGAGAAAAGGTTCCATCAACCTAATGCCTGATCAATGTGACACGTGTTTTGCAACGTTAATACCTTATGCCGCTTCCAGTCTGTTGTGTGTTTTGGAGCACTGCCAAATAGTGACAGAAAAGCATCTACAAGTATTTTGAGGAGAGGTAATTGTGACACTGAAGCCTCTGATTTCCAGTATCGTTCACTTTGAGCGGCTCAACTCCCTTTTCACTTGCAGCAACTTCCTGATTACAAATCATCTTATTGATTTGATGAGTGCAAGATGTTTGCTAATAACAGTTCTCATGCCATTTGTTAATCTTTGTTGTGATTGAAGAGGTAATCCCAGAACCCATTATTCCCAGTGACAAGAGCGGTATCGTTCGTTTACACAAGACCCGGTCCTCCTCATTGACTGAGGCAGGGTTGGAAGGGGGCTCAAGCGGGAGGGAGCAAGACCAGCGATATCAATGATCTCCGAATGCAATCTACTGCACCCAAACATAACAAGCACAATTAAAAAAAAGCAACAAAAAACAAACAACAAAAGAGAATTACACCCCTTGCTAAAAATCAATTACTCTTTATAATCACCCAAAATGATTTTTCTTAAATATGATAATAAATCACAGGCTGGATCAATAGCTTGTGGGCCGACTGCTATGCCCTGATAACGTATCGATCAATATTTAGTATTTTAATTAACACCTCAGTAGAGTATTGAGCCTCTTAACAATGAGTGAAATATAATCCGTGATAAAAATGGACCAAAATAAAGGCAATGTGGTTCCGTTAGAATTCCACAGCTGTTCCTCATATCTGTCATTGATCAGTCAATATCTTAGGTGTGATTAAAGACCCTTACAAAATTAAGCTCACTCAAGTGTGTGTGTGTGTGTATCCGTGTGTGTGTGTGTGTGTGTGTGTGCGCGTGTGTTTGAGTGTGTGTAGCGGAGTTGACGTGCCATGCATGTGTGGTTCACATGGCAACACATTCATCGATCATGTGTGATAGGGATTTGCAATGCTTCAGAAGCAACTGCTATAAACGGCGTATACCTGGTAATGTAAAAGTCATCTGCCAGGTGGTTATAAATTAGAAGTTATAACAAAATAAGCACTATTATATATAAACCAGTATTAAATAAAGTAGCGTCTACAATGTTTTCATGTTTGTTTGGCCGCTTATCTGGTTAATCTGATGTTTAAGTAGAGTATTCTTAATCCTCACTCTTGTGTTTAAAGGTTGCTCGCCTGCACTCTTTAGGGGGTTTGTGTCTGATTCCCCAAACTGCTCTGCACCATATTGTAAAGACCTACAATTAATTGCCCCTGTGTACCTCTGACAGAAACACTTAGGTAAATAGTTCCAGAGTGATGCTTTTAAGTCGATGCATTCTGAATATGCACGCGATGGCCCATCTGTAATCTTTTCTTAAGGTTTTAAACACGAGACTGCCAACTGTTTTCCAATTGGATTGACTCTTGCCCTTTGTAATTTGAATCCTTTTGGTTTCGAATCAGATTAAAATATAAACATATTGAAACAGACAGGCGAAGTTTGGTCTGTCTGTCTATCTATCTATCTATCTATCTATCTATCTATCTATCTATCTATCTATCTATCTATCTATCTATCTATCTATCTATCTATCTATCTATCTATCTATCTATCTATCTATCTATCTATCTATCTATCTATCTATCTATCTATCCTGGTTCTACTTGCTCAAAGGCGAGAACCTCATGGAACACACTGCCCGTGTTACGGCTGATTTTAAATGTCTCAAGGCAGTCTGGGTGTCTTCCTCAGGTCAACAGGATATTAGGGCAAAAGAAGTGCCAGCCCAGGTGCTGAGTTTCTTTTAATCTGATCCTTGACACAAGCACACTTGCACATATACACAGTCCACACCCATGCACATACACACACACAAACGCACATGCGCGCATACACACAAACACAAATGCATGCTGGTTCCTGGTTGATTTTCCTTTTTTGTTTTTTGCATCATCAGTTTTTGTATTTTTTGTATAATAGAGTGACACACACAGTATACATTATATGGGGCAGCATTTACTGAATCAACACAATTTCATCTTGATCTCAAACTCATTTGCATTACTCTAAGTAGCACAGTGTCTTTCCATGCAGAAGGTTGAATCACGCAAAGTCTTTAGCATGACCATCTACTTTAGAGGTACATTATTTAATCAGTGGTGTACCGGCTTTGGCTCTATTTTTGTACTCAGTGCCAGTCTGTCATGGGGTAAATCTGGATAGGGGTGGACAAGACAAAGTTTTGGTATTTTTACAGACTCATTTAATCCCTTGGGTTACGAGGTGCCAAGAGGCCCGATGTGGGGCTTGCATGGGGTGTGTTGGCTGAGTGGGTCAGCTGTTGCTGGCATTACTGTAATTGAATTAGTGTGTGTGAGGTTGGGCACGCAATAGGTGAAGTGCTCAGCAAGAATACAGTCGACAAGAAACTTCGGGGAAGAAGGTGTATAACATTTGTGAAAACCAGTCACAAAGAATTACTCAAAGGAGTAAAATTATATAAATTCTATAGAAAGGCAAGAGTTAAGATAGTGATATCTGTTTGGGTATGTATAGGTTTTCTTCAGCCCTCCTATGTAAGTCAATTTATGCATATATATTTCTGTGTATCCGTGTATACATACATATATATGTATGTATGTATGTATGTATGTATGTATGTATGTATGTATGTATGTATGTATATATATATATATATATATATATATACATAAACATAAACATAGACTTTTTTTCGGTGCCTGGAATTTTTTTTGGTTGCTTAAATTTACTGTATGGAGAACTGTAGCTCTCTCTGCGCTCCACTTATCAAGCCCTGTGAGCCCGTATTGATTTTTTTTATTATTATTTTCTTCTCAGGATAAGAAGACAGAGAGTTAGGGAGCTTTGGTGAATGGAGAACTTCCCCCAGATCGCTCCTATTCTCCAGCTTATTGCATCCTGTCGTTTGCAGTTTCAGATGATGTCCAGTACGCCGCAGCTGCTGCAGCCAATAAACAAGGTGACTAACAATGGAAGAGAGGCATGGCTGAAGAGGAGGAGACAGGAAAACCACCATAGCACACACAAAACTAAAGGAGAGAGGTATTACAAGTTACTTTTGTTATGCAGCAGCAGGAGTACAAAGGAATACATTTAATTGCGCAACCACTGTTTCAATCGTTTTAGTTTATAATGGTTACTTGATGGACAGATTCATGAATTTCCAAATTGCTCAAAGAATGCCAGCCAGTTTTATATTTCAGCTTGTGGGAGAAAGACATGATAACTAACCAATGAAATCAGACACTAAGATATATATTTTTTTATAACAAGGCTTGCAATCTGGTTTGCTTTGAGTTTGTGATTAATTAATCACATTCTCTGTGCCACCATATATTTTACAAGAGTTACCAATGGAAAAAATTTAATCGCTTTTTCAAGATTGATGGTAAAAGTACAATTTCAACATTTTGGGATGTGCTTGTTGAGGACGAGTCCCCCTATTGTATGTTACCCTCAGCCAAATTAATTATTAGCTTTACCCCCAGGAAACTCAATCAAAAATGTAATGAAATGGTACAATGGTTTTGTCTCATTGCTTTTTGATAATGTGTGTAAAGACAAATTGTTGTTGCATGTATTCCGTAACAGTTTTTTGTCGTTCTTTTTTTGTGCAACAGAGTTTCAGGTCATCGTTGTAACTTGTGTTTTTGTATGTAGAAGAGGGAAGACAGATGAGACACTTTGAAAAAATATCTCTTCCATCCACAAATTGAAATGTAATAACCAAGATGATAAAAAACAACCTAATTTCGTGAGAGCAACTATTTCAGGGTGAGGCTGTTTTGATGCTCTTCTTCAATAGCTAGCTCCCTTTTGTTTTATATGGATTTTTCTCCGTTATACGTCAGAAATGAAGCAAACATACAGGTACTCAAAATCACCTCACCCGAGGTATTTCTTTTTTATTCCCACTCTCACTCTCTTTGAAATAAAATTAAAGACAAAAAAATGTAATAATTACATGCCCAATTTAAACTGTATCAATAATTGTAATTTGCCATGAAGAAAGTAAATGAAAAGAGTTGGGAACACTACAAATTATACAACATAATTTCCTAATTCATTAAAGTCAAAGTCAAAGTCAGCTTTATTGTCAATCCCTTCATATGTCAAGACACACAAAGAAACCGAAATTCCGTTTCCTCCATCCCATGGTGACGAGACATACAAGTAGGCGACACAAAACAAAAACAAGAAGGCACAAACCATAAATAATAAATAAAATAAAATGAGCGATGAATAAAAACAGACCAATAACCCATTGAATATAACATTACATTGAACATAAGGTTACTTATTGTTTCGCTAAAGGAGATATGCATTGTGTTCAAAAGTCAAATCAGTTTACAGGTGTCTCACTGAAATAACATTTCTGATCCATATTTTTGCCTAAACCATCTGGAAGCCACATCACTCAAAATGTCTTCTTGTAGTGCTTCATATGATCGAATGGACTTCCACATTATTTTAATTTAAAAAGTATGGACGTCATAAGTGTTAAATTTTGCCCAATCGGCATCCATTGCAGCCTGGTCATCTTGAAAGGAGTATTTCCCCCATCTGCGACCCCAAAGTTTCTTATTTTCACCCAGATTTTTTTTTCCTTGCTCTTCTTTGGGTTAGGATCACGAATATTGTCGAGTGTGAGCATGTGAAGCACTTTTGAGGCTTTTTTCTGTGTGCTGCAGTAAATACATTTCACTTGACTTAAACCATTAGGATTTTTTTTCAACAGCTTGCCATGGGTAAATGAACCTGTTTTAGGGGTGGCTGTCTCATGCGGTGTGCCAGCCCTTATCCAGCCCCACATACTGCTGGGCCAATGAAAAACCTGCCTTTTATTTGCATGACAACAAATGGGCTAGATAGGGCCCCACACCTCAGTTGTAAATTATGTATTTGAAGCGCAATTAAAATTAAGTTTCATTCATTGATTGAGTGAAAATCAGAAGTTAATCCACTGCTCTGTTGTTACTGGGGGCAGCCTCGCTGACAAATCAATGGTGGAGAAGATCACTGTCAGTGTGGTTATTATGTTAATTATGGAAGCGGAAGTGCAGAACAACTAGCAGATGTTCAGAAAATAAAAGATTGACTGAGTAGTTTATTTTCACACTTGATGACCCCCAGTACCCAACTACTGGTAAACAAGTAAATTTTCTTTAATATGTTTCCTTTAAGCGGAGAGAAGTGTTAGATCAATGTATCTTCATGATGCTAATGAAAGATAAAGCAAAAGTGTAACATGTTTTTAATTATTATTTTAACAGGTTTTACAAATCACACACAACAGTCATTGTCAATGTTCTTTATTCATAGTTGATTGATATCCTTGAGATGCTGCGTAACCAGAATGGTTTGTAATGTTGCCAACAAGTACTTAAAGTCCTTTGCCACTTAGGGCATGAATGATTTACTTTATGTATATCTTGTTTACTTTATGAATAAAATGAGAAGAACTCTTGTTCTGTAATGCAGAAAACCGCAGATATGTAGTCGTGTGGCTGGGTTCACACTTTCACTTCCTACTGTCTGGGATTTGGAATCTGCTTGACCTTGTGACCTCATCTTTTCAGCTCTGCACGTTTACAAGCAAACCCATGCACACCCACTTTGTGCTAAAACAAATTTATTTTTGCCATACAAGGTTAGTTATTGTTAATATGTATTATACATTTTTGATGGTCCTTACATTGCAGCAGTTGAATAAAGTTAAAGTTTGTATTGAAATATTTATTATACATATGGTAAATATCAAAGTAGAGTAAGAACATTTTGCTGTTTCATCCTCTGTTTTTCGACCTGGGCCTCTTTTCGTCCTTGTTCGTCTATCCTTATTCATAAATAATTGTGGTAAAAACGCATATATATATATATATATATATATATATATATATATATATATATATACACATAAACATAAAAACATCTACCATACGATGGCTGCCAAAGACATTTACAAAGCCTCACATTCACTTATGTATCAATTCCTTCATGCTGCCTAATCTTAGTTGGGGGACGCAGGGGTGACGTTTGTCTAAGGCCGGGGTTGTCGACTGGATTGCGGTTGTCGCATATCGTCAACAGGGGAAGCCCAGTGGCCCAACAACACACACATCACTGGGAGACGGGTCATGCTGCATTCCTGGTTCATTTGGCACTCTTTTTCCTCTTGCTTCTTACACTCGAATCAGTAACTATTGTTGCTTCCTCCTCCAGACTGCTTTTTCACGCTCATGCACACTGCATAGACACGTCACATAAGCTGTCACAATACCCACAAAAACACCAAAACGTTGTATATTTAAAATGACTTACTTGAACCATGTTCACACTGCATTGTAGCCAAGGGTAGAATCAAATCCAAGTGAGTTATTGAGGTGTCATACAGAATATCATTCGGTGGCCATCAGCAGCATTCTAAAGCTGAGGAGACATTCTCTCTGGGGCAAACGGCTTTCATTTTTTTGCCTTGCGTTGTTTGATGGAAACAGAAACCCCTAATCTGTGGCAGACTTCTGTGTTAGTGGGCCGAAATGGTCCGTTGAACGAACTGAGAGGTTGTTCGGCACTTGGCCCGGATTGGGACGATTACACGGATGGATGAAAAAACACTTCCATTCGTCCTCAGTCCACCATTTGAACTTCCTCATCCTGTGTTTTTTGTCCGCAAAATGGATGTCCATCCCCACCTAATTCCCACTCCAATTGCCACCTCTTAAATTTTTGGTTAATTTTCATGAGAAGGATAACTGGGACGCAATATCTAAAAAAGACATACAAAACTACAATTTACTGGCTCTAACAGCTCTTTGAAAAGGAAGTCAACACACTACAAATCGTCCAAATTATCAAGGAAATGAGATCAAATCTAAGAAAAGCAAATAGAGCATGTGGAAAGTGACTAGCAAGCTAGCCTCTCAGTGAAATGTGGGTTCCAAATCTCTGATCAGCCATTTCTATTTGGCGTTTGCTTGTAGTTTTTTTCTGGGTACATTAAAAAAAAAAAAGTTAGGTTAATTGAAGGCTAATTTGTGTGAATGTGGGTGTTAATGTTTGTTTCGGCTCCAATTCCTCTGTGGATCTGTATATATTCACAAAATAGACTAGATTACAATAGAATAGAAAAAGCATCAATTGATGGATGCAAAAAAATGTTCAATGAAAAATCAAAATGAAGCAAATCCACAGGGATAGAAGTGATTTGATGTACTCTAGGTCTAACAATATGGACTGTCATGACTTGACTTGGGCATCTAGTATCCTGTATATGGGAGTGAATAAAATAAATTGTAAACTTCAAACGGCAGTCCAAGTGTAATAGAAAAAAAACTACAATGTTATGGAGTAGCTGTCAGGAAGCCATATTTTTTTTTAACCTTACTCAAAGCTCATGCTATAATCATTTTTACATGGTTGCCTGCAGGAAAAGGAGAGGAAATTGCCTTGGCTTAAGCTAGCGTTTAGTCATAAGGTTATGGTCAATTTGGTACACTACCAAAGCCATGCCCCTGAGTCATTTTACTGTATGTATGTTTTGTCAACCATTCCCAGAACAGCGTCTGAATCATTCCGTAAAATAAATAATCCCTGGCATAGGTTTAAAGAAAACAAGAGCCACAGGTTTGTGTTATTTGTGCTATTACAGAGACATTCTAAACCTTTAATGTGGTCTCAGTTATCAAGGACGTGTCATGTTCAATATTATTTTTATCATCATTCTGTTAGAGTTTCTGTTGTAAAGTTTTATTGAGCGAAAGAAACGTGTTGAAGACGTGTTTACTTCACACTGCACTCAATAAGTGCAGTATCCAGCATGAAGACATAAAAGCCCTTAGCAGCGTTATTGATGCTGTATGGCTCACATTATGATGTATTTGTTGGAGGAAGCGCACCACAAGAGCCCTCAGAGATCAGTATGGCTGTTAATAAAGTGTAGGTACTTCCTACTCGACAACAAACCATCTTTGTTTAGCTACCAGGTTTAACACTCATACGTACAAACGTGCTTTCACATCCTCTGGGAGAATTACATTTTGCTGTTGGGTTTATACAATATACCAAAATAAGTAATTGAAAAAAAAATCTGTTCCCCACAATAGCCGAGGATCACTGGTTTTGGACATAGATGAGACCACTCAGACTATGACAACAAAAATAGCACTTTCTAAAATCTACCGCTATTATTGTGAGGAAAAACGCCCACACGCCATTTAAAGCAGTACTAATGTGTGTGATATGGAACCAGAGACAAAACTCCTCAACATGAAGTTTGTTTAAAGAGTGCATGTGTTTGCGGGAATGTGTGTGTGCGTGCGTGTGTGTGTATGTGTGTGTGTGACAGCAATCTTTATTTTCGGACTGAGGTTTCAAAATACTTCCCATCTAATCTAGCTGTCTTCTTTCAGGAGTTTAGCAATTTCTCCTTAGCTTGTTTTCCTCTAAAATGATAAACATCTCTTCCCACTTGTTGTATTTTCAGTTCCCACAATTACTGTTTTCCCCCTTTGCCATTATAAGACAATTATATGACTGGTATTCATTCTCACCACTTCCAGTTGACGTCAAATCTGAATAGATCTCATAAAGTTGTATTCCCATAATGCACATCAGGCCTAGTATATGCGTTCTCTTGTTTGAATATATCCCCACTGTGGAGGAGAACAGAGGTGACTTGTCATTCAGTTGACCCTTAAAGTGGCCGGATGAAGGCCAGAGAAGAAGGGGGGCGGGGGGTTAGTGGGGGGTTGTTGAAGGGTGGAAGGAGGACATGGGCCAAGGTCAAGAAAGCTAATTTGTTTCCTGCTGAGGCGGACCACACACTGGCTGCACAAGAGAGGCTTTGATGTTGTTAAGGGGGCATAACCTGAAGCTGAGTTCATCAGCCACTGGGTTCAATACATCATACAAGAAGAAAACTGTGTTTATTATTGTAGCATTTGTTCTTTTAGTTGAGAATAAAAAGAATTGCACAATGTTTATACATGTCTCAATAAGCCACATTCCCAGTAAACATGTCCCAGTGGGCCCATACAGTAAAATAGAACATCTAAGGGTGAACAATGTGTTCTGGGACACCAGTGGACATATCAAAATTAAAATAATAATAACAATAAAATTCACACTGATTAATACTGGAAATTGAATCAAACCACCAAAAGACCAGTTTATGTAAGAGACTTTATTTTCATATCATCTTACCAAGCATGTCTCTTTGTATGGACTTTGTATGTCTCTTTGTATGTGTAGTATTATAAAGTGTTTTATTATAACATTCCATGGTGCACAAGTAGTAACATGCTCCCAGCAGGACAGAGATTGTCTTTTTATTTTTACAATAAATCTACTTTCACACTCTTGTTTGAGTGCTGCGGATTGCAGAAAATGCAGCTTGCCACAATGTCTTAATTGTAAACAAATATGGCAGTAAAATGGGATCATGATAATTGTGATAAGTTTTCCACTGATGTTGCAAAGACAACCACCTGCGATCTATCAAATGCTCAGTGGATTATATGACATGAAACCGTTTTGGAGAGCAGCTTGGTGCTTTTAACAGTCACAATCAAAGAGGAAATGAATGTATTTGCCACCTCAAGGGAACACATGGCAGGTTTGTGTATCCTGTAAAGCAGTGGTTAATCACTGTCTGCATAAATTTTGTAGCCTTGAGTGGGGAAAAGCCATCAGCCAGAGAGGAAAATGTTTATGCTACCGAGCTCTTGTACTTCAAAAACATGCCACAACCAGTAACTCACAGCATGGACTGTGCAGCACAATATATATCTACAACATGGCTTTGAAAATGCCAAGGTTCTGAAGATGAACACTGTATCAATATTAATTGACTAAAAGTGACACAATTATATTTTTTTGTTTTTAATTATCACCTGTAAGTTGTTTTCCATTAGCACTGTTAAAATCTCTCAAATTTTGCTAATTAAGTGAAAATAGATTAGACAGCTTCTTAGAACAAAGGCCGACCTTCAGTTTGTTTGTTTGTTTGTTTGTACGGCACCAGGAGAGAGAGAAAGAGACAAAGAGCGAGAGAGAGCGAGAGAGAGAGAGAGAGAGAGAGAGACAGACAGAACTTCTTTGCCCATTACACTGTTGGCCCTATTTTCATGCCCAGCTCAAGACTAGCTTAAAGGGCGGTTTGACTGTGCGCATGGATAGAGTTTTCTTTCATTTACATTTTTGCAGACAGGCGTAGTTAAAAATGAACATTTGCGTCAATGTGGGACTGAACACATCCAACCTGATGCCATGCTGATCTATGCGCCTCCCTTCATTCCCTCTAAGCGAGGTCTGCCAAATTCCCAAACACACTTAAGTAGACTTGCGTCAAATAAAAATGTGCCTTTTTTTTTTTTTATGCCAACTGCATATGAAAATAGGGCCGCCCCTGTTTGCTCTAGATGCATTTTCCTACCTTTAGTCTCATTCTCACTTGATGTTTCAGTGTCATCAATAGCTAATAGCAACTTTTTTGGTTCTCTTTCACATACTCTGCTGCACAGGTGAGAGAAGCATTGCATGACTGAGGAGCAATTCATCTTTTTGCAGATGTAACAAATCACATGCAATGTCAGATTAGAGCTGAACTGCTGAAAGATAGGCATCAATCAGCGACCTTTCTAGAGAGGCTGCAAGGCATGCCATGGTTGTCAAGAAGGAGGAATAAGGTGACTCATCCCTCTCTAATCTCCCTTTCCTGACCAATTGATTGCACTTTCATATCCATTAGGCTACCTTTGGAACGGCTGTGATGAATGGCCGATCGCAGTTATACTTCTTCAAGGCCAAAGTGCACAAAAATCAAATAAAATAGGTACACAATACAAAAAACTCGACACCTCGAAGTCTGAGTATTTTGACTATTCTGAGATCAAATTCAAATATTTCTTGCCTTGCAATTAATCACAAAATAGGATATATTGTCATGAAGTGAATGGAGCAGGGCGACCAAATGCAGCTCGGACCAGGGTTTACTGAAGAACTCAAAAGACAAACTATAGACGCTCGACTAGGGACGTGAATAACTGAACAGTAAAACTAGAACAGAACAGACTGGAGACTAGAAACAAGAAGACGAGAGACGAGAACAATCCGACAGGGAGTGACACGCAGACAGGACTTAAATACATGACAGGTAACGAGAGGCTGGTGACGGCGATTACATAGATTGTGAGCACAGGAGGGGAGGGCCGAGCACACAGACACGCGAACCGAAACTATGACATTAAAACAAGGAAACAAACTGTGACAGATCTTGACATATATTAGTTACATAAGAAATTCATGTTAAATATGCTCAATATGCTGTAGGTGTCAACATGTTTTTTATACAATTGAATATGCATTTTACATGGATGTGAAGCCAAGATGAATTAAATGTCTTCTTTTGATTAACTTTTTATCATACCTGCTCACTGAATTTTGCAAATAGTGGACATTTGCTCCTGACGAATTTTCAAATTACAACAAACGCTAACCTGAATCTCTTCTGTCCCTGTCATACAAGCACGTATTAAAGTACTACAGAAGGGCTATTCAATTAATTGGGCCAAATCTGCAAATCAAGAAATATAGCCGGGCCATACACATAAGTAAATTGATGCTTTTTATTATCAATTATACATTTCAAAGTTGAAACGGTCATGTTTGTTCCTCCAGTATCTTGCCACTACCAGTCACGCTTCATAACAACACTGTCAGCTGTCTGGGTAGGTTACGTGAATGTTACATTCACAATGTGAAACAGTGTAGGAATTTTTGAAATCTTGTAATCTGAGATATCTCCTCGAATTCAGGTAGGCTGGGCCACTCCGGGGGCGTATGTGTGGCGAGCGGGCTGCTAATTGAACATACTCTACCAATGTTTTCATGGATGTAACTAAATTCTTATTATTAGTATTAGTATTATTTTCTTTTTTTTTATCTAATAATGATATTGATATTAAAATGAGAACAAGGTAACACTATTAATTCCCTTACATTTTCTTGGAAAAGCTAGCTTGCAGTAAAGATGGTGCTGAAGTGACAGTTAAAAAAATAATACATACCATTAGCAGCTTTTTTATCAAAACAGTGAACCAAATTAAGAAAAGGTTATCAAGCAAGGGTTTATTTCATTTGAGAAGTCGTTTGATTAAACTTAAGGTATAAGGAAGCTATCCTGATTACCACATTTACATTTAATTTAGAGATGATAAAAGCTGTGATGGCATTAATTCAGATGTTGTAGCTGTAATAGGAGCCTTCTGGCGACCAAATACTGACTGCATAACCTGGAATAGCATGAACTATCCATGGAAAAATGCATCATGATTTATTTGTTATTTCTATATATTTATATTGTTGCACAAGTGGTGGGTATCATAAAAACAGCGGGATTAGCAAATATATTACAGTAATTTTATGACAAATCAAGCACGGCACCCATTGCCCAGTGTGAGCGCAACTTAATTACAGTGCTACAACCTCTGGCTCTAGACAGCAATCAAAATAAACTGGAGAAATTCATATTCATGCCCATTTGCAAAAGCATTTCTCTTTTCTTTTCATATTTTGTTTGTCAGTCAACAATTTTTACTGATGTCTTTACCAATCTTATTTTTACATGATATGGAATTAAAAAAAAAAAAGTCATTATTGTACATCTTGGGTTTTTGAGAAATTGAGTGCATTCAACAAATGTGCAACGTATGATTTAGACTTGGAATAAGATGACAACATTCATTGCTCATCGAGATAAGCCATCCTGTAGATGATCCTGTCCTCTTTAAAAAATTTCAGTTGGATTCAAATTGGTTCACTGTTATATGATTACCCACACATTCTTTCCGCTTGAGTGCCTTCAACCACACCTCTTTAAAAGAAAAAGAAAGAAAGTACGTATGTGTTACGCATGACAACAAGCTGACAAAAGGATACAAACAAAAAGGAGAGAAACGGCAGAATTTAATAAAGTTTAACAAGGCAGAAAGGATTGCCCAAGTGGTGAATAGTGACTCTGCTTTCTCCTCCTTTACAGCTTCTGCCTACTTAAACACTTTAACATGTGCCCCTTTATCTGTGTCTGAATTCTCAGGCTAAGGAATCGCTTGACACACAGGGAGACGCTCATTTCACTTTTATTTTTTTTATGTTGATGTTGACCTAAGACGGCCACCATATGTGCAAACTGTCTGGCTCTTCTGCTTCTACAACCATAAGTGCAAGTATCATGTACATACATACGACATATAACCTCAGGTATTGTATTCTTTTAGGTTTATGTGTTAAATTGACAGATTAGAACTGGTGTATATTTTCAGTAAACTGTATCAATTTAGTATAAAAACCAATGACTGTGGTATCAAATGTTTTTGTTTTTCTTATGGTCATTATTTTTAGGAATTTAGCGTCTATTATCTTGTCTTAGCCCAAAGCCTTCCACTAAGATCAACACAAAAAGCTAGCAGTGATAAAGGTTTAATGTTGTTTGAGTGATATGGATGCATATATATGCCTTAAAAACAAGCGTTGAATGTCGTCACGTCAATATGCCATTTTGCACCACGAACAAAAAGTTGATGATTCCCCAGCAGTGATACATTTATGAATAGACAAGTGCCTTCATCAGACCAGCAGGGGTGCCCATTAAAGTAGAGAATGAACACAATGATTGTGATTTTCAAATAAATCCACTTCCAAATGGGATTCCGACTGAGGAATTGTTGAAAAAGCTATAATTTTCTGCCAAAACATGAAACACTCACAAGAGCCCTTGCTAATCAACTCAAGTGTGACACACATCTCTTCTGTTATCTCAGATAAATGATTACAAATGCAGTCAGTCACTTTGTTTACAAAACCTCTTCTATTATTTGAAGTCATACTGTCCAAGTGGGTGATTAATCAACTTTCAAAATCAGTCCTTTGTTAATGTAAATATTGAGTATACCAGATTGAAGTGTGGAGTTTGCATGTTCTCCCCATGCCTGCGTGGGTTTTCTCCGGGCACTCCGGTTTCCTCCCACATCCCAAAAACATGCTTGGTAGGCCGATTGAGCACTCCAAATTGCCCCTAGGTGTGAGTGCGAGTGCGGATGGTTGTTCGTCTCTGTGATTGGCTGTCAACCGGTTCAGGGTGTCCCCCGCCTACTGTTCGATGACTGCTAGGATAGGCTCCATGTGAGGACAAGCGGTATAGAAAATGGATGGACAAAACTTAGGGAAAATGTGTATATCGTCTTTAAAACGCTGTAAACTCAATTAGGCCTGAAATTAGGCTCCGGTTCTCAATGTTTTTTAGTTTTTAAATTATATTCTCAACGTATGCTGCTTAATCTATTCATAATCTAAAGCTGTCTCTGCTAAATAAAATGTTGTGGAACAAGTCAAAAGGCCCGAGGATGAGTCTTTAAGCACTAGCGAACATGATATAAATTAGTAACTATGATTGTTAGTAATTAATCAATGAATCAATTTAATAAACATGATCAACTATCTAATTCTGTGACTGGCAGATGACATTTGGGCATCGGCAGGCCTTTAAGATTCTGCACAGTCTTTGAAAGAGAAGACATTCTTTGGTGCTTTGGCTCAGTAATAAAACGTCTAGACACCAACTAACATGAATTTCCCTAAAGAATTAGTGTCATCAGTGTGAGAGCTCGACTCTGTACTCTTGGGTGCTGTTTGAAATACTGTCTTCTAAATCAATGCTCACCTCTCCACTGTTCCTTTAATTGAGCTTTGTGGCATGCAGTCAATACCTTTTGTCTTTTATGGAAACAGGAAATAGTTAACTCTTTAAAGCTAAGAAGAAAATGTACTTTTTGGGTTTGTTTTTAAGAATACCTGTACCTTTGTCTCTGATTTAGATTTATTCCCAAAAAGCAAAGACTGGCTTTATGTAGCTGCAAAGTTTGGATGAAAATACATGTGACTCTCAAAATTTCAAGATTATAGGTGCACCTCGGAAATCTGATGGCCAACACAGAATTCTAGATTTCCATTTGTGACAATAATTATGATATTTCTGCTTTACTACTAATTTAGTGACTTTCATTATTATTTCAGATTTTTCTTTAATACTTATCACAAGCCCAAGTAAAAAGTTAAAAAAAATCATATTCATTGTCACGAGAAAATCTATCACTTGAAAGTCTTTTAAAGTGAGGTGCTTTTTAGGCACAATCCCGTGAGACCATTTTAAGTGTGTCTCTGTATTAAAATGCTTGAAGGGGTTTTTGAAGCCTCATAAACGGAAACCAACTTAACACTTGCTCTCACGACACACACAAAACTAATCTTTAGATTTACCCACTAGTTGCATTCTAGTGTCTCTCCTTCTTTGCTGGAAAGATTGAACACAGCCTTTATCAATCTGTCTTTTTTGTGAGTGTTATTGGCAAAGTCAATTAAAGGTGGCAATCAGGCTGCTGATTGATTTGATGCATCAACTACGGGCCACTTATTACAGCTTTCCACAGTATCGAAGTTGCTCACTATTCTAGTAACTTTACTCAGTTATGTTTCTTTATCTACTCTGTAATTCTGGTTTGCAAGTTCTTTATATATTCTAAAAATGCCTCCCCATATTGATCCAAATTATTAGTCATACTGTAGAGTTTTTTTGTTACCCTAAATACTCAATTCAAATTACACAGAATATTATTTGAATCATTAATAAATATATCAGCAACTATCATAATAAAAAGTTTGTTATTAATCATAAGAACCGCAATGCTACCAACTTTTCTTTATAGATGAAAAATTACATAAAATATGGTGCTGCAAATTATTTGGCACTGCAGTCATTAAAACTTTGTGAATAAAAAAAACAGCTTCATCAGCCTGTTGTTGCCTCTATTCTATTTTTATTTTAAATTGCCTTTCAAAAGGACATGTCTGTTCTTGGTGTTGGATTTTCAAATACATTTCCTCCAAAAATGCGACTTACAGTTCAGTGCGACTTATATATATGTCTTTTCCTTCTTTATTATGCATTTAATGGCTGGTGCGACTTGTACTCCGGAGTGGCTTAGAGTCCGGAAAATACGTTAGTAATAGAAGTAAATTTAAAAAAAAAATGCATCCTTATGCATGTCAAAATTATACTTCTGATCGAGTATGTGTCAACAATTGCATGTTTGTATAAAACTGTCATGGATGAGTTACTCATAATAATTAAGGTTGAACTCAGTTTTAGTCATACATAAGATGTTTTCTTGAATTATGTTCTTCTGAACATTGATAATTATGTCTTGCATGTTGAGGCCTTATTTTTTTTTCAAACTGAAACAAAGACAGCGCTAGACTTAAATACTGGTACGTTTGTGTCAGTGCTTGGATCCTCGAAATGGCATGGCAAACTGCCCCGGTTACCATGGCTATGTGAGGGTTCAGGCACACATTAATCACAAGGATTTAAGTTTCTCACTGCTGTTTTATTTTTCAAAAAGACACTGAATCTCCCAGACATCCTTTATGAAGCTGATTTATGACATTTAATATATTTGTGCGTAGATCATGGTCAGGTCCTCTGAAAGGTAACAGTTTATGAGAGAAGCAAAAGCAGATGCTCTAGTCTCTGACAGCAAACTTTATGTGTTTGTGTCCAGTGAATGCTTAAGGAAGAAAACATCTAAGTCTGTCAGTGTGAAGAATTTCACAATGCGGCACAAAAGCGATGAAATGGCTCACTTACATATAATAAACTTCTGCACATTGTTGGTGATTCAGCATTATGTTGCTCATTTGAAAAGTCCGTTGTAATAAGGAACCTTTTGATTACTGGCTGAAGAAGAAATACATACATACGTAGATACTGTGAAAAGCTTTCAATAACATGCCTGTTTACTTGTTACAAAGGTTGAATTTAGCACCTGAAAATGTTTTTATTTTTTTATTATTGTGCCGTCGAATTTCATGGTGGCTGTCATTATAACTATTCAGTCCGTCATCTTCCGAACTGCTTTTCCTCATGAGGGTCAAGGGCATGCTGGAGCCCTTCCCAGGAGTCCATGGGCCCTAGGCGGGGTGCACCCTGAACCAGTCGCTAGCTAATCACAGGGCACATAGATTGACAACCATTCACGCTCATAACTACCTGAACTTATTCAAGTAACTGCTGATAATTGCTTTCCTATTTATTAATTCATCAGTCACAGCAGATTTATAATAGTGTGACACAGTAGTCACACTGCATTCTGGGAAAAAGTCAGATTGTACTAAATCAGTGGCAATCTTTCTTAATTGACAATCATCTGCTGTTCAACCATCAGATGGCAGGAGGTTGTTTCTACCATAGAATAAACAACATGGCAATGCAAGATGGGAAAAACAGTGTTAAGAGAATTAGAACAAATTTCCAATGGACTTTAGATGTATAAATACTATAATTCCATTCCAAGCATGGCCTCTATTGGATTTTAAAACAACAATACAACACATGGAAAAAGAATAATTTAATAGCCTTGTGAGATAGTTGTGTCGTGAGTGCACTTCAGCTCCTTCCAGAGTTAGTGCGCGTATATGTGTGCGTGTGTGTTTGTGTGTGTGCCTTTCCATGAGTTTTTGCAGTGTACTTGGCGATAAGTTTTGATCCTCGTCCAAATGTGCATTTAACCATTTTCAACTGCTTTCATCTGCTTATTTTATATCTAAAATTCCAAGCAGGGCTGATGCCCTAGATAAAAAGACTTCATTGCAATATCAGAATCTTTGATTAAAGATGATCAAAAGGACAAAAATGGAGAAAAGGACACTGAAAATTGATAAAAACTCTCATGAACTCTCAAAAATACAGATCATTTGGACACTTGGACAAAAAAATAATAATTACCAACCGCCATGTTGTTGTATACAACAGAATGTCACTCTTGTTTTTGGTGGTAGCAAAAGTAACTCATAGAAGTGTAATTATTGAGCTCATTGATGTAAATTCCTGAAATCGAGGCAGGACTAGATAAGCAGAATTGCTTCATTCCGTTTCCCATTTCGGCAAGTCATGTGTTAACAGTGCATGAAATGAAAGTGTGATGAATGGTGACAATGTAACAAGCCGAATCAAACAACTAACTAACTAACTAACTAACTAACTACTGTAGACCTCTCACAAAGAGGAACAAGTATAATTCAAGTACAATTCATATAATTTTTATCATACAGTAGCATTGGTAGTGTAGGGGTTAATGCTGCTGTTTTTCTGCCAATACCTGAATTTCCAAGTCTGGATTTAATTAAAAAAAATGAACAAAAAAAAATAAAGTAATAATGGTTAAAAAAGGTGAATTCCGGCAGTAAGGGCATCTGGTGTTAAAACTGTGCGAGTACCTGTTGTGATCCCTGAGAAGACAAGCCAAAATTTTCTACAATATAAATTCCTGATTTCCATTTCCAGAAATTATCATGGATACCAAATTACTGTTCTGTAGTGTAACTAGGAAAAACTTAGACATAGTTGAAAAGTATTTATCGAACATAAAAGCATGTGGGTTTTACTTTCAATGCTTTTAACCTTATGTTGCAGTCTGGTCACACCAACCAGGCTGCATTTTGTAAAAGACAAACAGACTACAATTGAAAGATTATAATCTTCAGTGTTTCACTAACATTCCATGGGTCAACATGCTTCTGTCACTGAGTGGAAAATATTTAACCCCTTTTTGATCTCTAATAGGAGCCATGCTTCTTGTAGCAGCATTCCCCTTGCCTCTCCTTTCCTGCTTGTGCAAGCTGGTAGGCGGCAGCTCCTTCGCTCCAGCAGCGTGTCCTCCTCCTCCTGTGTGATCAAGCCCGCAGCACTTGTCATCTCCCCTGTGGCATCTTAGATTCTCCAATTTTTGGGTTAATTAATCAAAAATGATTTCTTTTCTCATTAGCCATGCAGCTGGTTTGCAATCTGCAAAATCAATGTTTTACAGATGTTTCCCTGAGTTTTGTTTTTCAAGCCAGCACTGATTTTTATTGGGTATAGATTTAAGAGGCTGCAGAGGGATTCTGAGTTAACGCAGCCACACACAATCACTCATCACACACGCCCGCAGACAAACTAAGTGTATGTTATCGTCACATGGTGAAATTACAGCCACCGTGAATAGAGAGAAGGCAAAAACACAAAAAACCCACAACTTCTGACTTTCATTCATCACTCTTAGATGAGAATTCAATGTTGAGCATAAACTGTTCATCTCACAGATAGCAACAGCAGTTCTGCGCCATTTCTCCATTTTCCCTCTCCTTTCATGGCTGGATTGTTGACAAAGCCATGGGCTTGAGCCACACACGTTTTCTCTCTGGGTAGCACTCTTTAATCTCGTAACAGCTTCTGGTTCTAGTTCCTGTTGGTTGTAAACAAATGTAATGTTGCATTTCCTGCAGTCTAGACATAACATCCAAGTTGGCAGTGCAGGAGAGGCAAGTATGTGCAATTCAATGCCTGGCATGCTTTGGCACCAAAACAAGTACGAAGGGTACATAAAGACACTGGAATAAATAAAAAAGACAATAAAATAAAAAAAAAAGGCGTGGTAATCTTGGAGTTTTGCACATTTAATGGTTGTAATCCATTGATCCATTTTTTTTTTTCTATTTGTCCTCATCACGCTCACCAGTGTGCTGAGCCTATCCCGGCTGACTTTGGGCAAAAGGTGGACTACAACTTGGACTGGTCGCCTGTCAGTTGCAGGGAATATACAGAACCAATTATCTACAACTACTACAATATCTGTGATGGTTGTTCTGCCCAGTTTAATTCTGCTTTTTAAATTAAATAAATTGTTATAATACTTCAATGCCATTTTGGTGTGTATATTTCCAAGTAAATCCCTTCAATAAAGTTGTTTTTTGATAAATAAAATAATAATACAATGGCGTTGTACATGTGTGTCTATGTGTTCCCACCCACCGTTCTGCTCAACTACACAGGAAAAGGAAGATGAAGCAGAAGAGCAAAGGAGCCCAAACAGAAATTATTATTGATTTAATCACATAATCAGCCGCAAACACTTGAGGCTAGATAGCAAATCCATAATAGCCTCCCCACATAACCACCCTTACAAATTTACCATCAAAGCCCTCCGTGCACACACAGCAAACAGAGGAGCCAGGGGTCACCTTCAGTCGACAGCAAAATATTGACATTCCTAATGCTTCTATATGTTTTTGAGTTAAGCGTTATCAATCACTGATAAGAGCCTTATGCTTCTAAAGCATAACTCCTATGGCAGAAGGATTACAGCATCACTTTTTCTTGAATAACCTTAACATATCTTTTCAGACAAAGCGAGAGCAAGGTAAAATCAATGTTGTCACAGGCAAACATTTCCCACAGATGTTAGTTCAATGTGTCTGCAGATTAGATACAGGAATACTATTCAAAGCTATAAAACATCACAATTTGCTTGGTTTATTAAAACAATTTGCGTGGTAAAAAAAAAAAAAAAAGACTCGCAAGACAGGCAAAATCAAATGCATGACCAGCTCGGTTTAAGATCAATCAGCAATTTATTAAATGTTGTTTTTTACCACTATGGAAAGCTAGAGGGGGGGGGGGGGATTCTATCTTGAAAGGTGAGGTTTCAGGACAATTTCTTCAAGGCAAAGGAATAGCGTCCATTATAATTTAGCCCTCAGCTTTCATTGGCCATTTTGGTACAACTATAAAAATATTTATAGATATTTATTTATATTTTATAGAAATGATTAACACATGGCCAGTAGGCCTTTTCATGTTATCACAGCACATCAGAAGGCTGAAAATCGTTAAATAAATTACTCCACATATTTTCATTTTACAATTTTATTTGGCTGTGCTAATTATTGAAATAATTTGTTCTTATGATATCATGTATGTGTTTGTTATGGCATTACTCAAATACGCGTCTTTCACTTACCCGGTTTTTGAACCGATAATTATTGGATCCCCAAGATCATCACGCATATCATTTGTCTCTCTCCCGATGAGAATTTGTAACAATGACACAGATTTAGATTTTAATACTCCCTCAACATCCGTCTCTCAAGTCATCTATCTATTAGCTTGCCTATCCTTGGCCATCTTGCCCCGGGCAATGGAAGCCTAATTGTTTACCAAAGGGTTGCGGCTCATTTGCTCCTGGAGATTGGGCCTAATTAACACTAACTTGTCTGAACACAGAGGAGTGCTGTCCACTCCGCTTTAATCTAATCTGTACTCTTTCAAAAATAATGAGATCATTTACACCTCATTAACGGGCAATGTAATGTCTCTGCATTAATCATAATGATTGCTTATCATTTCACTTTGCAATATTATCTCCTCTAATGAAACTGTTCACACAACTGCCAAGTGGGCCTTAATTGGTCGTGTAAAATCACAGAGTACCCAGCAGATTGTCACTACGTGTGAAGTTCTAATTTGCATCGACAGGAGGAGGAAATATGGGGGTGGGTGGGTGCCAGAGTGGGGTGGGGGACTTGGGAAGTGGCATCAAAAAAGAAAATGGGAAACCAGTATTTGGAAACATCCATGTGGATAAGCAGTGGAGTGATGGGCAATAGCTATGACTGCTATGCGGTACACACAAACTCCATTGACATCAAGTTTAACCTTTGCCCTCCATTTAGGTTAGCTCACCTTTTGCCATATGATGACAATAGGTGACAATACCTCCAGTCTGATGCCTGCTTTGGGGTTAAGGTACATATGATTCTAAAAATCCAGGCCTCAATCTATAAGCGTATCTCGGATACTTTATTTTCACGCAGGTCTGGCTCATAGGAGGTAATAAACTGCTGAAACCCGTTAGTACATACCATCCGTTCCCAGCATATGACCCACCTAAAGAGGTCATGCTTGACTGCAAGCGGCATCATTGAGGCTGCTCGGTGCCCCGGCTCTTCTGGCTTAGGAGGGCTTAGGTGTGGATGTCATTTGTGCCTTCTCTTTTGGTCAGAGTGGCTAGCTACTAATTGTGGTTCTTGGTGAGATGAGTCAAGGGGAGAAGTTGGCCCAAATTGAAATCTGAGTAGCGTGTAAGAGATTTGGGTTGAATGGCGCTTCATCAAGCAGTTATACGATGCAGCATGGAAAGGAATTGTAGATTCGGACTCATTCCATCATCCACTGTTGACTGTCTGTGCTTTCTTCTTGATTTCATTTTGATGTTTAGTAGAATTGCTTGAACACTGAAAAATATATGTTGAACTTACAAATATGTTACAAATAAATATGTTGAATTTCCATTCTGTCAGTTTATCAGGATACCGTTACTCTACTTAAAAATTTAGATCCAGATGCTTTATTTAATGCAACCAATTGATAAAATAAATTGTAAATTCATCATGCCTTTTCTAGTGGAGGCGGCATGTTATAGTTGTTAGATAACCGAAAATCCAAATAGAAGTTAAGATATAAGTTTAATAATATGCATATTCTACAGCTAGTAAAAGTGATGAAATATTGAAAATAATTATTTGACTCCTCTGGAAACAGAAAAGTTGAGATTTCTTAGTATAATAATGAAATTGCATTGAATCTATTGTATACAAGCCACAAAGTCAATTTACTGCATCTGCAGTTTATGAAAAGGCCCTTGTTAACATCCATTATGGAGTTGGAATCAAACGCTTGCATTGGCATCGCCACGTGCTGATATGATTTATTCTCTCCCCGAGGACCTTTCTAATGAACAGAGATGTATGCTCAGCTGCCCTGTACATGTAACCTCTGTGTGCTCTGCGGCTTGCCGTGCTGTAATATGATAAGTGTCCTGTCGATAGCTTGTATGATATGCTAATCATACTAAAACACCGTGCCTCAGGCGGTCCCCTTGTTTATTTATGAAGGTTTGACCTGAGGGAGGGGAATAATCGGCTTTTCTCTGAACTCTCTAACCCTGGGAGCCAAGGGAACTGCCAATCACACACATATGAGTCCTATAATTCCCCCCCCTCCTTTTTACACTCACTCTGCGCCCCCTCAACCAGTAGGGTGAAATGGCAGATTTATGAAAACTGCATTGCACTGCATTGTGTGGTTTTCTTTCCGAATGTCAAGTACTCTAATCCTTCAAGCAATTAGATGAATTGATATAAACATTTTGTTGGACATTATACTCCAATGAATACTTTCTTCACAATTTTTTGGTAAATGTGTTGATCTGGCAGTGATTTGTTATGTGAAATATGTGCCTTGGCTCAATAAATAGTGCGAATCACTGAATTTAAACGGATTTTGAACTGCATAAGAAATCTTTTTTTTCAGTTTTTTTTCAGATTACAACTGAATCCATAATTTGCAGCAGGGAAGTAACTGATTGTATGCCCGCCCCCCTTGCTTGAATACATACTTGGAAAGCAACTTACTGGAAGGATAAACTTCACCATTCCCACTTGAGCCTCTCTAAAAAAAATCATGGGCTACATGCATAAAATGCTTCTTGCAGAAGGTTTACTAACTTCAGTAAATGGCTGCTGTCCTTATTTTCAAATATTCGTTTGAGATCTCCTTTTAAGTGGGAAACCCGGGAACCAAGATTTATTCATGCAAGTTCATGTGTAAATGCATCACTTTTTTCTTTCAGATTTCTCTTCTTTTAACTTCAGAGCATATATAAAAAATGTGCAAGTGCGAGTTGGGGTGGAACACAAAAGGTCCGCGCTCATGCTTTGCATCTGTGAGCTTCGGAACAAAGGTTTGTTTGTGTGCCTCAATCACTCTTGGTCATGAAAGCAGACACTTGAAAAAAAAGTCCTTCTCTTTTTTTCCAGGGAAACACTCTAAACCAACATCCTGGGTATAAATTTGCAAAACGCAATACAGGCCTGATTGTGTGTCGAGTGGATGTGTGGTGCATACGAATAGACCATGTGCCCCTTCCTCTCTCCTCCTCTGCCTCCAAATAGTACAACTCTTTCTCCCCTCCTCAGTCTTCTAATGCTGCCAAGTAAGTAAAAAAAAACTCTCTGCAACTTAATTGTTTTCCTCGTTACAGTTCTGAACTCTGAGCTTGTATCACTTCCACCAGTAAGCCTGACACGTACTTTGACAAAAGTAATGATCTATGCACATATTATTTTCCATATGACACTAACCTGTCCTTGGTTTGAATATGTGTGAACTGTATAAAAGTTCTTGTTTAAGTGATATTTGTATCTTGTCCTTTTTGAGCAACCGTCACAACGTACCATTTTGCTGTGCCAAATGGTAGCATAGTTACATGTACACAGTCTGCAGCATGGGACTATGTCAGGAGAATGTGAATGGCTGGGAACAAGTGAAGTCTTGGCACTGTTACCAGGTCAGCTTGAAGCCCTCTCATAGCCCAGCCCTCAGGACCAGGTGTTCCTTGCATTCAGATGATACGCTTATTCATAGACTGCCTCAACTGGAGTATTAAAACTAGAAATTTGCAAGTGAATGCTGATATAATCCTGGAAATATATGTCTCCATTAAAAAGTATCCCATTTAAAGGAACAAGACGGTCTTTGTGTGAGGCTGTATGTATATTTATCAAGGCACTAAAAGAGATTCAGCAGAGGAGGGGCTAAGGGAAGGGATAGGGGGTAGCAGGGCAGACTTTCCAACTGTTTACATGTTAATTTCAAACTTAACAGCCCTTGTCCTGGAGCTATTTATAAACCAAATGCAAATTGATTTTTTTTTACTCCTTTTCTTGTGGTGTTTTCTGGACACTTGACTGTTGAGACAAAATGAAAAGTTTTGAGAACTCTTGAATTGAAGCGGCATGTTCCAACATTTTTCAGTTTCGGGCCCTCGTACAGCAAACCTTATGAAGTCAAAAAATACCAAGCTATGCAAAGCTGTAATTTGGGAAAAGTTGCCCTGTTTGAAAAATTTAAATTGGATAACATTTTATTTTGATTAACATTTTTATTTACCTAATATCAGGTAAGATGCTCAATGTCCTTCACATGGCAGAAGAAAAAACTAATTTGCTCAATTTCCATTGCCGGTCGAGCCGCGTAAATGAAGTTTACAATAAAATGCAAGGAGATTTCAAAAATAAAGTTGGCTTGGAAGACCACAAATTAGTGAATTGGGCATTTAGAGAGTCTTCCACCCTGATCGTACGTGTCCATGTATGCCCAACCTCACTAGCCTTACTTTCCATGGCTGTGCCACGGCAGTGCAATGAATTTAAGCATATTCAATCAAGATGATAAAAATAATGCATTTAGTGAATTGATTCTACAGTAATACAAAAGGTTCTATGCACGCTGTTGTCATATTTATGATTGAAATATGATGACACCACACAGTTCAGAATCTCTCTGCCTGCAGCTCAGTCATATCATAATATTACACTCCGTATCACACTAGATGTGGTTCAAGCCGGCATAATGTTTGGTCAACTTTCAGCCACCAAACTGTCAAGTGCGCTAGGTGCATGTCAATGAAATCAGGGCTTGCGTCGGCACGAAAAACAGGATAATAGTTTGTGCTGAGTACCAAAACAGAGCACATTATGCTAATGTTTGGCAGAAATTGTTCAAATAAAAGACAGACATCATTGGCTCGATCCTTTCTTGAGGGCTTGTTATTGCCATGTGAATAAATAATGGTCGCATCTTTTCAGTTAGAGTGCATGTTTGACCTTCCAGACAAAGGAGAGCACAAGGCCTCTTGAAGTGAATACAGTACTAAGTAGGTATACAATCATTAAATTAATATATAATCAATCAATCAATCAAGAAGCCTCAGTGCAATATTGTTCTAAAGATGTTTGTTGTGAGGGTAAAAGTAAAAGTAGTGTTTTTTTTGCAACAACCATTTTCATTCAAGTGTAAGAACCTTTCATTAAAACCATCTAACGTTGTACATGATCTAAAGCAATCTGCAAAGATTGTCTTACGGTTATGGCGATGCTTTGGGTTTCATAGATGTTTTTCTATCAATCCCCATACAAAAAACATGAATATGCATTTAATGCCATCACTGAAATCCCTCTGTCTAATTATGATGCTAATATCACCCCTCCTAACAAAGAACATTTTCAAATCCTCTTGTTTACAAAAGAGGGAAAGTACAGCAGCATTGTGCTCACTACAAGACAGGGGCAGAGGGCAATGGCTACAAAACATCACTCTGCTAACATGATCACCTGAATTGCGCCCGTTCCATTGTGCTAAAATATCATAAATTGGCACATCAACATACCACCCCCTCTCCAGCATGGACCAAAATGATTATTTATGTGGTTGAAAAGAGACAATTAGTCATATTCACATGCTGAAATTAATTGGCAGACATGCGGGGAATGAAGAGGGAGAACAAAGACAGCTTTGTCTCACTTCTTTTCCATTTGACAGGGATAATTAAATATATGAAATAGGAATTCCTCACCAGGGGTCCTGTTGACAGTGTTATTTTGTGTCTTGTTCCTCATCGCCTTTTTCCCTCTTTTGTGTTCCTATTTATGCTAATGTGGACTCTGTTATTTATTTTTGTCCTGACAACTAAAAGCAGACTCTTAATATTTTCACTGCTCCCCTTTCCATATGATCCCTATATTTGTGGTACACAATGGAAATTAATTGTTTTTAATGTGGCATTATATATTGCATATTAGCACATGGTTGCAAAATTTGCCATTCAGAAAAATCTGTATTTACTTACCTGGCACACTAGGGGCCATCCCTTTAAACTTCAACCAATCACAAGCTCACTGCTCATCTACAGTTCAGATGGGACTACAATTTATTTTTTTAACAGTAATATTTATGTTACTTTTACATTTTTATGTATTACTTTGACATTTTTATGTTCTGACAATCAAATCAAAGGGTTTTTTTATTACACAATTAAAGCTCTAGAAAGCTACGCTCCATCATTGGTTTCTTTAATGTCATGTGAATTTCCTTCCCAGTATCACAGAGGAATATCTGATCAAAGAACATTGTGGTTGGTGTGGAATTATGGGTTATGTCACCTTTCACCACAAAAGTAGAATGGGGCCTCACATCGTGTTCCTTTTACATGAGAAACTGATGCTGTCATGTTTCTCACAACTGAGAAAACTCCACGTGGCACATGTAAAAGCATTCAAAAAGATTGACTTTAGTTCTAATCATAACATGAACACAAGTTCCTGATATCTCCTTTGTTTTTTTTATCCCAGAAATGTAGGATATGCTAGTTCTTTATTATTTTCATACATTTGTATACTGTTTATTTTTATTGCTATTTTTCTTTTTACAAACAATGCAACATTCACTTCTTGTTTTGCATTTAAGTTTCTGCAAATAATAGAAATCATAGAATTAAAAAAAAGACGAGATGGCTAAGTTAATTTAACTCTTTTTTTTTTTTTCAAATACTAATTGATCGTTTTAGGCTAGGCTTTAGATCTTGGAAGATGCCTTTAGAATAATTACTGCAACTTGTATCTTAACTAACGTTTGTTGCTTTTTAACCACTAACTTATTCATATGTGGAAGAACCTTGTTGTATCTAATGTTTGCCACATTTGTTCTTGAGTGTACATCTAATAGCCCAGTGTTGTTTGATAGTGCCAGTGTTCCCAGATCTCAGCAGCTCTAGGCCTATACAGGCATGGGGTATCCTCTCAAACACAGGGTTAGTACAGTAATAGCCGGACCATCAGGGAGCCAGATGAAAGGGCTGGGAAATGGTGCCAGAAGCCCCAAAAGGATTCTGTGTTGTGAAAAGTGCTTCACCCCTCTGATAAGCTGTGTTGTCCTATGATCATTTTCACAAAGCGACACGGCGACAGTACATAGAATTTACGACTGCCAAATCCATTTTTAGTCGATTTGTTCATTCATTTATCCTGTTGGGAGCCACAGATGAGTTTGAGACTATCCCAACTGACTTTATTCTACCTGGTTTGATCACTCATCATTGTTTTAGAATAACTTAATTTGAACTCTTTTTTGAACACTTGGTTCAAATAATTATTTTCAAACCTTTTGTGATTGTTGTCAGTTTTAAAAAAAATCGTAATTTTTTCTACAGACAATATTATGCTGCTTACCTGAAGCCTATTCTTTTCTGACTGAAAATAATGTCCATTATTACAGGTGAGATTGTTTGTTCCATACCAAATGAATGCTTCACCATTCTTTACACTTTTAGGGCAAAGGTCCACTTTTTTCATACAAACTAGTCACATGGAGAAAGGTGCCACTAGATAGTCTTTTCTAAGAATTACGTCCACACCACAGGCAAATGTGACCTAGATTGGACTTTTTTGCCTAATTCTGCAGTAACTATTTCTGCATCAATAATATGAAATGCTCATACACATGCCACCTTTTTTTTTCATATTCAACAACTGTGAATGAAGCCTTTGTGCATGGTTCAAGTCATAAACAAGTGAGAAAGTTCATCGTTACGCTAGTAGTGGGGCACCTCACTAAAACGCTCCACTGACAGAAAATGAAAAGCAGTAATTCCTCTTGTGAAGTGAAGTCTGACTTGTCAGAGTAAAGCACTTCCTATCCCTTTGTTCACATCTCAAAGGGAATTAAAGGGGAGAGAGTTAGATATGGCTGTTAATAAGACCACCATCTGGCGAGTTCAACGTCGGTATGAATAAAACCATGACAATTCAAGTAAAAATGAACATGAAAAACATCAAGACATTTGTTTGAAATCTTTGACCTAATAATGAGTTAAAAGCACTATGATCAAAATATGTATGATAAAGAACAATAAATCAGCAAATCTCATAACTCAAATCTCAAAAAACAGTAACTCTCTTAACAGGCATGTATCACCTCATTTTACAAAAAAAAGTGCATACCTTTTCAGATATTTTGTTCTATACAGTCAACAAACAGAAAGCAGAGTGTTGGCTTGAGAGCTGCAGGGTAATGGTGGGTGCATGGAGATCAATGGGCTAATAAAACAAATCGATGGAATGAAACCACGGGAAAAAAAGTGAAGTCATTAATTTGCAGAGACAGGATGATCCCACCAACCACACGCATTGATTAGAAATGAGGTCTTTGGAGAACCTTCGGGGGGTATCATATTAGTGGAAGGACACAATGGATGAGGTGGGCGGGGGAAGGGGCTTTGTCCTGTACCAATGCGGGAAAATGGGTTAACTGCTGGATCAATGGTATCTCCATAACTCCAGAGGAGCTTGGTAATGTGTTTGCTCTCCAATGCACTGTCAACACAATATAATGCAGGTGTGATTTTTTTTTTTTCCACCTCTCTGCTTATTTGCACACTCAAATCGATCTTTTCAAGCAAAGTGTACTCAAGCATGATTATGATATTGAATACATCATCGAGTACAAAAAGGTCTACAAATAAGGTCAGAGGTGAGGGCTAACATTCCATTTTTTATCAATATCTTTTTATTAATGATGATTTCTAATCAATATTATTGGGTTATATACACAGAGACTTGTTACTGTATGTTGGCCTGTGTGGGTTGAACTTCAGTACATACACTGATATAATACACTCAAATCTACCACCAATTACATAAACCTTAACCCCGTGTTTGATCAACAAGTTAAAATTCAGATGACAGTCATTCTGTTTGAACCAAGTCGTCCTTTTTTACACCACTAAACTGGATAGTAACTGTTCTTATTTAACGCCTCAAAACAGAGAAGCTGGACATCTCCCAAGTGTCTGATGGGTCAGAGTTCTTGTAATTTGCAGACACAGCATAGCTTTTCTCCAGCCATTTGTGAGAAAGAGAGAGAAGAAAAGAAGGTGATGGGAGATTGACGACTTAAATACTTCATCAATCAATGCTGCAGCCGATGTGTTGTTTGGTGATTGGTGGAGAATTCAAGCAATCCATCTTTCCTACCAGCAACTGGCATTCTGGATTCCCCTCATGTTCTCAATGTATTGCTTTTATTTTTTATTTCCAGGGTTAACCTGCGCTCCAGAAAGTGTGTGTGAGTGTGAGAGCAAGAAAGAGAGAGAGTGTTGAGTGTCTTATTGTGGTGCAGGTAGTCAAGCCCTTCACCTGTTATTAGAGTCTATTAGACATGTTTGCTGCAGTACGTATGCTACATTCTATATCAGTAAAAAGGCCACTTCATTGCAAGGGTAACCATTTACTGTGCCATCATTCTAAAAGAAAAAAAACATTATCAAAAATAATTACCAAGCATACTCAAAAAGATTTACCATGATGTTATGAGATATAAGATATCTACTACTACTACAACAACTGCTACACTATGTTTGTAGCCACAGGCAACATGCAGGCAAGGTGTTTAAAGTGTCTTGCCTAAGGACACCACAAAACAGGATTCAGGGATCAAACAGTGGATCCTCCGGTTACCCGACAACCTCCTCTACCGAAGAGTCACAGCCACCCCAAGATGGCAAAGGCATGTTTTTTTTTTTTAATTTTTAGAATACGCTATAATCACAGTGCATTCAAATTACGTTGCAGTATGTTTGATCGACATATCCCAGTTAAAAAGGTTTACGCCACATTGGCTTTTCCAGACCTCCGTCGTTTTGGCAGTTAATACTAGTATGTTCAAACAATTAATACAATGAAAAGGTAGATGTTTTTTCCATCCATCCATCCATCCATCCATCCATCCATCCATCCATCCATCCATCCATCCATCCATCCATCCATCCATCCATCCATCCATCCATCCATCCCTTTTCTGAACCACTTTATCCTTACAAGGGTTGTGGCGTGCTGGAGCCTATCCCAGCTGACGGGCAGGAGGCGGGGGACACTCTGAACTGGTTGCCAGCCAATTGCAGGGCACACATAGACAACCATTCACACTCACATTCACACATACATACAATTTGGAGTAGTTAATCGGCCTAACACGCATGTTTTTGGAACGAAGGAGAAAACCGGCATACCCAGAGGAAACCCACACAGGCACAAGGAGAACATACAAACTCCACACAGGAATTGAACCCTGCTCCTCTGAACTGTGAGGCGGACGTTCTAACCAGTGCATCACCATTCAAAGGTAACACACTTATACGTAGAATACTATGAGACCGGGGATGTATGCGTGAGTGTTTATATGTGGTGGATATCTATAGGTGCTGTATGTTCAGTATATATTGTACTGCAATCTCAAATTTCTTTTTAGGGTTAGCTTTGACGATGCCTTCTAATTTTTTGGAAGCTTGTTCTATTGTTGCATGCACTTTAAGATGTTTAGGAAGATGCATGCAGATGTTGTCAAATGTGTAAAATTATATTCGAGAACAATTGAGTATAGTGTATAAACAATTCAGCCTGATTTCTGACGTAACTTTTCTGTATGCACACTGAACACATCCCCATTTTTTTCCTCGATCTCAACGTGCCGACATCAGTAAGGTTATAGTGATGCTGATGCCCCCGGGTTTTGTTTAATTAAAATACATCCTTTTTGAGCTCCCCTTGGAGTCCAGTGATAGAATAACTCTGCAATGGGGTTAGCTGTATTTAGCTCCTTGAGGAGTTGGCCAATGTTGTGTTAGGCAGCCACTCACAGCTAAATCAACAAATCGCCGCAAAGAGGGAAGGAGAGAAAGAAACAGTGAGGGAGTATTATTCGGAAGAGGGGGAAAAAAGGTCTGTTTGAGGTGGAGAGGGGAGGGTGGATCCCACATTGTGTAAATCGTCAGCTTTTCACTCTGGGCGGCATTTTCATGCTAAGCTCTGAGCTTGAACTGAAATCCTCTCACTTATCCTCAAATCCAAGATGAAATACTATCAGATGTACTTTGATACAGGGAATTTGTTGAAAGACTGACAGTCCAGGAATGAGAGGTGAATGAGTGAGTGTCTGATGGAGGAGGAGCTGGGTGGGCAGGACGTATAAAAATGATTTGTTCACACAATAAATGATTGTTTACTTGATGCAGTTATGAAAAAAAACACCTGCTGTATCTTTTAGTGAGTTTTAACCTGTTTGAGTTTGGTTTTCTGTGAATTGCTGAGTTAATATTTAGCTACTTAACCATTTTTCTTGAGAAGTGCTTCACAGCTGTGTTGCTTGGAGCCAATAAACTGTCATGTGTGATTTCATCCCGGTACGATTGGACCACACTTCACTTTCTTCTACATGTCTACGGTATTATGTGAAGCCAAGCTATCAACAGGAGGACAATGCAAAGTCACATTTTTGGTGGTACGAATAACAAAACCAATATCAACAAAACCCTCAATGTGCTGAAGAATTTATAATTTGCCATATGCACCTGCAGGCCTAAAAAGAAATAGTGCAACAGGTTTCATGGACTGATGAAAGAAATATTGGTGATTTGGCATCACCGCTACATGCTTGTATCAATCTTCACAATTTGTCTTCACTTCACTCAATAGATTATGCCATTTTCCAATGCGGCATGTGTTCTTGGAAATAAAAGCCATAGTGAGGATTTTGAACTATACTCACTTTTAAAAATATTGATATTATTTTGCACACGTCTGTTATGAAGGTGCGGTGCAGGAATATTTGAAGAGTGTATAGTCCCCTGATATCTAAATGGCTCAAAGGCATAGGCAGGAAATGGAGTTGTGGCATTTTGTTTTGCATCAGTGCTTCTCTTTATTAGACGAGGAGAGGAGTCGGCATGGAATAATAATTGGGAAATTGTAAGCTTGCTTTCATTATAATTAGCGAGATCACAGGAAGCAATAATCCAATTATTCTACTTAAAAGCAACTTTCCTCATCCCTGTGCAGTGTCTTACCGGATGAATGCATTTACCCCACGTGGCTCTACCGGTCAAATTGCAAAGTCTCACATGTAAACAACAACATGCATCAATGTGCTCAGACAGCTGAACATACACTGACATATGACCAGCATTTATCACCACCAGACGCACACATAAACATATACTTGCACATACCTCAACAACATACAAATAATTGAGTAAGATTTGCTGGTACATTAAGTTTAATGTGTTTGACATTCGGCAGGAGGAAATGCTAGCCAAATGGTGGAGTCGCTGGGCCACGTCTTCCCTCAATCAGGGCACTGCAGGGCTTCATTTTACAACCCAGATGCAAACGGAGACCCTGTCAAAGCTAATTAGTGCTGTTGCAAATGGATGCAGGTCATGGTTTTCAGCGGATTGGTCCACAGAGAGGTCACTGGGGGTCAAACCTGCACTATGGAATCATATAAACAATCATCTATAGACTACAGACTAATCAATCCCTTTTAACACTATACACTTCCTGGTTGGCTGCTCTCAGAGGTTAGGGGTCAACATACAAAAAAGACAACCGAGCAAGTGGGTTTAAATTAGGAAAGCACATGGTTACCTTTTTTTTTTTCCCTTTGACAGACTTAGCAGTTTGGTGATAATGGTGGATTTAATTACTAGTTCATTTATTGAAATGTGTATTATTTATCTTAATGAATTTATTACGTAGAGATTTTGTACCAATCTAATGTATTATTTTCTAAACCTTTTTAATTCACATAATTGATAAATTTACAATATAGACTTTATTTTCTCTTTGCAATGTGAATGAATACATAATCATAATCAACGTAACAATCAGCGTATAATCTTACAATCAATATGAAGCTGTGCAATAAAATGAGTAGTGAGAAATGGACAGAGTGACTGAGGGTAAATGAGGGGAGGGTGGAAGAAGCTGGAAACCAATACAAGAGTCACTAGAGCCTTTTCTCATTATCATTTAGCCATCTTTTACGGCCCACCAGTAAGAGATGATGTTCCCATGACCCCACACAATACACAAGCATATTATTCAATCCTGGCCTGATGAAATTCCTGCAAATAAAACCTTTGTGCTGGGCAACAGCTAATTATTTGACAGATTGGTCCCTTTCAAGCTCAGGTTACAGTGTGAAGTAGCCCTGTTTTAGGCCCCTCCCACATAAACCAGGACTCGCCTTCTCTCCCTCCTCAACCACAGTGCAGAGTGGGGGCGCCACTATTGAGAAAATCCCAGAGGGCCTCATTCTTTTCAGGAGATTATGTATTTCAGCCCCCTTCTTTTCCCAACCATCTATCCATCCAAAATCAGGGACCGTGGAGTGTGTGCGTGCATGTGGCGAAGGGGGGGGGGGGGTCTGTGTGTCAGCAACAGCAGCTATTTCATGGTTGTTTTTAAGTAGAGATATTTAATCTTCTCACAGAATTAAAGCAGTAAAAAGGTAAGCGAAATTTCAAAACAAGAATATCTAACTACAGCTGAGATAGAACGTATTTTGAAAAAACAAAAACTTTTCCTCCAGTTACGTGACCTGTAAATATATATATATATTTTTTTTCTAGAGGTAAAGTAAAAATCAAACTAAATAAAACAACTGAGCTAATCTGGTTGCACAAGTTTTCACACCATTTTACAACTGTGGATGTGTCTATGTTCAGGATTTGAACCATACTGCAGAGGCCTGAAGTTTTTGTGCTAACAATAATTGGTATTTCATCTGCACAAGGCATGAGGCTGCCACCACCATGTGTCTCTGTAGGTACAATATGTTGTTCTTTTGGTAACACACAATGATGTGTTTACGCCAAAGCTTTTTTTCATTGTATTGTATTGGTTTTCTAAAACTTATGTTCCCTGCTCCCTATTTATTGTTGCGACCAAAATGTGCACTGGGGTCTTCTTCGTGCTTGGCTGAGATGGCTGACTACTATGTTCACCTGGCATGAACCCAAGTGAGCAGAGCCTGGAGTATTCACTGCTCTACCTGGGTGAAGGTCAAAGAGTCCAGCTCTTGGCTGCTTCATTCCCCAATGAGCAAACATATGGTAATAGAGCACCTTGAACACAGAACTTCTTTTCATGTGATGTCAGGGAAAAGACAAAGAAGTCGATGAGAGGAAGTTCGGATCTTTGCCAAACAACAATGGTCCGCAAGTTTTAAACTACACAAATATAATGAACCCTGTGTCATCCAGTTGGCCTTACTTCCTTTGACAGTCTTGTTTCTCTTTTAATAAACGCGGTACAATGTTATCATTAATTTTTTTTAAACAACCAAATGCATCTAATCGCTTCCATGTTTCCTCAGTGCTAAGCTCATTAGTGTGTGACCTACAGGCATGAAGAAAAAAACCAAGACAAGTGATACACAAAAAAATCTTTGGTTAATGGATACTTGCTGTTTTTAGAGAGTAAAAATAATCAGGTCTGCGGCTTTAGTAATGAATATGCGGTAAACATTGGCTCAGACTAAGTGCATTTTACGAGTGTCTGCCGAATAATTCATGTGCATGCATTGCGTGCAATCTATGAGACATACCGTGTGTATTGTGGGTGAAATGATGACTCGTTGCGGACCTTGTGACGCGGAAATGTCTCTCGTGGCAGAGACTCTCGTCCAGGTGGTAACTGGAAGGCCGACTTCATTAGCCTTAAAGAGGAAACAAAGGAAGATGCATTGAGAAAAAGTGTCATTGCTCATCTGCAAGGCCACCACCTGACACATTAGGAATCTGTATGCTCAATTAACCACTGGCAGGCTCATTTTTCCTCTGGCTCACTTGCTGGGGATCAGACAGAGAAGGCCAGCACAATCGCACCAAATTAAAATGAGATTACTACAGGGAATGTTTATGTATCTATTTTGGATGTCTGCATATCTGTGTGCATGTGTGTGTTCATTTAAAGTATTATTTATTAAGTTATATACAGTTAGTTATATAATTATTTCAAAATTATTGTTTTGGGCAGAAAAACCAAGGGTGCAAACAGATGATTCTTATCTTCCTTTGAACCTCTGTGAAAATGACAAAATGTGTAGTGTGTGACCGTTTCTGTGCATACACATCAAACTTTGATTAACGAGGTGAGGCAGACACACAAGGACCCTGGTTTAGGAGGCCTCCATCCAACACTTCACCACACTTGATAGGACTAACTTCTTTTTTTATTGGTGCGCCCAGTCCTTGCCCCACTCTCCCCACCTCTCCCTCTACCCCCACCTACCCTATTCCTCTTTCTTTTGTGATTTACCCAAGAGATGAAAAATGGAGTGCAGCTGGCCCAGCACTTCCTTCCTCTTGTCAGGGTCAGCAGTTCACTATGCTGATAGAGACCCACACACACCTCCATTAATGAGCGCTCCCCTGCACTCACACAGGTCGCTTTGCTGCATCACAAGACAACCATCACATTTGTCTTGTAGTTCTACTAGTGTTCAGACTCGAACTGTGTGCTGGTGGTATTTTCATATCATATCTCAGTTTGAACGATTTGAGTATTTGCCTGGATTCTCTTTGGTAATTTGCATTACCCTTGCAGTCCAAAAACAAAACACCCCATGAAGGGTGTACCTCACCTCTTCTGGTCTTGTACATACATGCTCAACAATATAGAGTATTCTATACTACGAGCGTGCGTGCGTACGTGTGTGTGTGTGTGTGTGCACGCGTGTGTGTGTGTGGGGGGGGGGGGGGGCTATCCTTGCCAGATTCTATTTGTTTTTGCACAAAATGAAATATTTCGCAAGTTATGTGAAACAATGTCCATTGATTGAATCAATAGAATAAGATGTCACATGTGGCACTACTAAGCTGACTTGATCCGCAACAAAAGCAATATATTATAAAAAGACACTAATCATAATGCTGAGCAAGCCTTGTTGAGCTGCTAATTACCACAATTATGAGGCTCAGAGCAGAGGTGGCTCAGTGTATTCGTGTTTCTCTCTGCATGAATGTCTATACAGGTGTTTTTGTGTGAATTGGTCTGTCTTGATGAAGAGGAGGATGAGCTGTCTATCGTGAGGAAGAAGAAAAGTAGGAGGTAAGAGAATGAAGAGGAAGGTGGTGGTGTGGGTGGAGCAGTTGCATGGGTAAAGATGGGGGTATGCTGTGTCTCCCTCCTGGAGATGAGCCCTGACCTTCTCATTTCATCCTCATTAGTATCTCATGTCAACAGAGCAGCCACTCCTTAATCATCTGCTATCATCCAAGGTCTACACACACACAAACACCTCACCCACACTAACAGAATGACGCAAACTTACATGAAACATTGATTTTACAGAATGACAGCATCACTTTTTATGTAATACTCTACACATACACATCATCAAATATTCACATCTGATTCTGTTAACCAAATGACAAATCCTCGATGGTAGGCTCGTCCATCTGTGTCACCCTCAGTGCCACAGTGGCCCCAACAGGGTCGAGTGTAGCAGGGACTCTGGGTGCCAGTACAAATGAGCTCCATTCATTTTCACACTTTGGCATATGGTGGCCCATTGTCCTCAGCCACAAAAGCAGAAGTGATGCAATTTGTTGGTGTGTCCTGTCATTTCAAAATAATCCCCATCCCACCGAGGTCCTGGTCGGCAAATGACAAGCAAGGGCAGCATGCTATTTCACTGAAAGTATCATACATATGCGCAACTGTGTAGCTGATCACACCCACTAGCTGTATTCATCTGCAGCCATATGTGCAAATATTTTGGAAGTAGTCCATACCAACAGAATAAGCAAAGTAAATCTCGAAGATTATCATGACTGTGTCAATCTGTGTTTTCTTTGCAATGTTGACCGCAATATTTCCTTATTTACAGCATGATCATCTGATGTGAATTTGGCTACAGTAGATGGTAGCTTCGTTAGAAGTTGTAATCACCATTATTTTGAAGAACCCGGTATAACAACGGTTTGTATGATGTTATACCTGTGCATGATTGGCTGATAAATGGTTTACTCTTATGAGAGGGCATGGCAAATTATTCATTAAATTATAATTTGCATACTAGGATAAGATGGTGTGACCTGTACTGTGTACAACGACAATAAAGGTGATTCTGATTCTGACCTCACAGGGACTGCTGTTTTTTTTTACATGGTACCTGCTAGTACGAGTCCTCTGACAATTACAGGCCTAGTTGACACATCTTAAAAGAGAAAACTTGCAGGTCACCAAGAAATCCCGCTTTCTACTAATGTAGCATCAAAGGTGGCCAGCGACAATGTACAGTTGCATGTTTACATTCTTTCTGAACTCATTTGCTTCAGATGTGGCAGTGACTACTACTTCTAATACTACTATCATCATGAAAAGCGAGAAACAAACGACAACGGACATGTGACCAGGTTAGCATGTGATTTGAATACAGCAATATCAACTAAACTGGAAGTTTGAATACAGCAATGATTTGAATACAGCAATATCAACTAAACTGAAAGTTTGAATATGAGCTAAATTTTCAGCTGATTTATTCTTCCAAAGGATCAGCCGTTCCCTGATTCTTTTTTGCTCCCATCACTCAAAAATCTTTAAAAAAAATCTTTCTTCTACACCTCCCTCGTACAAGTAAAGCTATTTCATGTTAAGTAATTTGTATTTTGTATGTCTGTGTGTCTCTTTTTTCTACACCTCCCTCGTACAAGTAAAGCTATTTCATGTTAAGTAATTTGTATTTTGCACGTCTGTGTGTCTGTATGCCGTTATCTCAGTTTGCAGCAATAACCTTGAGAGCACAACAAAAGTATCCTACTCAGCTGCCTGAACTAAACGTGAAGTTATTAAAGAGTTAGTTTAACATTTGTGGCTGCATTTCACTTAGCCTGTCAGTGCGCCAATATTTGAAAAGAAATAATATGATGGTGGTTAAAGCACTTTGAACAAAATAAAGTGTTGATAAAGTGCCATTTAAGTGCACTCTATTTACAATCCAATTGTATTTCAATTTTTTTCTACCAAAAGAGTTGGTGAACCATTCGACTTCAGCCAGTATCTGGTGGTTAAACACAACACTAAGGGCGATTACAAATTTGGGCTACGAGTCCAGGTTTTATCTTCTCAGTCTGATGTATATAGCCCTTCAATATTTGGACAAGTGGAACCAGGGCTCTGGCAACACCCACTTTACCATTAGTCATCAATGTAAACATTTTATACACAGGCTATTTGATTCAGTGTCATAGCAAAGGTGAAGCACATCTTATATGATTCGAAAGGGGCACCACTCGTTGGAAAACTGTAAGTGGGCATTCGGTGTGAATTGATTCCATTCCAGCTGCACAAACATCTAAGAAGCCATTATTATTCTGATTACAAAAGCAGAAAGGACGCTTAATGCGAACAAACCTATGTCATCATTGTTGGAAGTTCTTAAATCCACTGTGAAGACAAAAGAGAACGAAAACCTCTGATCTATGAGTGAGAGTGAACTGAGCAGCTGACCCACATTTAGTTCCTGGTTTCACTAGTGTCTGTCAGCAGAGGGGAAGGAGTCATGTTCGTACTTCCTAAAAAAGTTTTTACATGATGTGTGCAATATAAGTATGGAGCAGGAAGATAGGTGTCTAGACATGATTGCGTTGAGACCAGACAGAGGAACATCTGACAAAGCCATGCACAAAATATTGCTTTATGGTGTAGTCTGGCACTTGGATGGCCTCGGTTGAACAACAATGAACCCATGTCACACATGAGTACGTGCACGTGGGCCTGAGTAAAATCATTTCATGGTGCGGTGTCACTCAATAACCGATTTGTCAGCTGGAGGTTTGATTTCCCTTGTTTGCACAGCATGTACAGTAACTACAACTCACACTCACTCATGCGCCACATGTAACAAAAATACAGAGGACAAATTTCCGTGAAGTAATCTACAGAGAGGGCCAATGACAGAAAGGCCGTCTGAAGGTGTTACAATGATTGAAGACAGGTAAAAGAACAACAGTAAAATGTGTTTTACTAAAATGGCTGTAAGAGCAAAATTATAATTCACTCTATTCAGTCCTACACGTACTACCCTCCCTTCTTCAACCATGCTACAGTGGCCAAGGTCTCTCTCCGACCCTATACTTAACCCCATTTTTACCCTCCAACCCGCCTACCTCCACCCACCATCCTGTCAGGGACCCGCTTCCCATGTCCATCACTGGGTGATGGATGAGGTGGAAGGTCGTCACCCCACTCTCCAGAGTTCACTGATCTCATCAGCCATGTAGACACCTCAAAATAATAGTGAGGAACATGGTTAAAATCATGCATTCAGAGAAGGATGCACTTGCTTTTTTAGAAATGTTAAGTTTAAAGGCCATGACCCTCGTGAGAATAAGCGAATAGGAGAATGGAAGGACGAAAGTCTAAAGAATTGCCAGTTTTTCTAGTCCACAATGAAAGATATACATTTTACAATCCAGCATATCTCACAGCAAGTGTTTCTTAGCACAATACCGTTCCGTGTAGATACATGTGAATTGCACTTCCAAAGTAAGACTGTGCAAGGGTAACCGTACTATAAGGTGACATTAATTTCATGATAGCATGGTTCATTACTTCCACTTGCTGGAAATCTTGAAATGGTTTTGTGGAAGTGGTTTTGATTCAGAATAGGGTTAAATCTAGCTTACAGTCACACATAAAATATCATGAGGTGTCTCACCTTTGACTGACCTCAAATTACTACATAATGCCCATGGCAGTGTTGAAAAACAGATTCTGTTGGTTTGCCCTAGAAAACAATGATACATTAAGAAATGTTTCGATTGCGATGAATGTGATAGAAGGCAAACTGTGATCCTGCGTATGTCTCTTTGTTCTGTCAGCTAAACAAAGAGATTGACATACCATAAATACACATAAAGAATAAACAACGGTGTCAAGCCCCACCACTGACAGGGGCATAGATCAATGTTATTTGCCACTTTTACAAAAATACCTAATTCTCCTTTTTTAATCAAGCATCTCCTTGTACTAGCCCCTCTGCTGATTTATGAAGCCCCTTGTCTTTATGAGTACCTGTTTCATTTTCTTGTATCCGCAGTGACACCTAAAGTGATAGGAGTTTTATGCTTTTGATAACAATATGAGTTTCACTTTGACTCAGAATTCATGACCCTGTCAGGAGACAATAAATAACGCAAGTGCATCGCAAACCTCCACAAGCCTCTGTGACACGACATCTACCGAATGGGATTTACCTTGGGTTGGGAACAGGGCGGAAAAGAAATATAAATCTCAAAAAGAGCAAAGAAAAATGGAACAACACAGGACATATCAGAAGAGTTGGATCTCAGTAAAAGGTCAAGTCAGAAAGTGCAAAATGTTTTCTGGTCTGGATTCATAGTAATTGGTGTGCTGCCATATGAGCATTTGATAATGTCACATGAGCATAAACGCCTTGCTGTGACACTTGTCTTCAGCTATCAGCTCTCTACACCGAGGAATCGCACGTTCATGTCACAGACCCTCAAGTTAAAAATCATTACAGACCAGACATTTGCCATTTTTGTACGTTTTGATATTTGTGAGGTGTACATTACCCATGGGATAAAGTATTTTTTCACGTGCCAACAATCCTAATCCGAAAGCCAAATGCAAGAGCACCCACAAGTGAACAAGTTACTGTAAAGGCTTTTAATCAGATTCTAACCCACACTGACCCCATAAAACACCCCTTTACCCTCTGGTCTTCTGAGAAGATCTATTCCAGTTTCTCTCTGGCTGTCCAAAACGTGTGAGAAAGTAATACAACCAAACTTCTCATATACATATGAAAAATAATCTTCTGAATGGGAGCCAGCGGGCTTTGATAGATTTATATTGACACTTTGCACATTCCAATGACAAACGGGCCATTTGCTGCATTGTTGCCAAAAACTCACTGGTTACCTCGGCAATGACATTAAATGGCTCTTTGGATGTGATGAAGTCAAACAAAGATGACGCACTGTACCAGACAACTATATCTACAAAAAGGGAGTAAAATGTCAAGCATTTCAAAAGGAAGCCATTGTAAACTGTGGTAACAGAGAGTATAGTGAATCCACGCCCATCTGCAAAGGTCTTTGTTCAAGCCCCTCCTGGTTTTCCTGAATGTTGCAGGCCTGAGTGAAAGGAAAATGAGAGACATGGGTTTTGTATATCACCACTTGAACCCTGTATGCTGCGTGTTTTGCACAGGGGCCCCAGAAAGGCTCAAAGAAATGAATAAAGGGGTCAGGATAAATATTCGGTCCTATAGGAGTGGCAACTGGCACAGGCTTTTGGCATGGACACAATGCATTGTGGGATGGCAGTGCCCAGAACCCTCCTGGAAGAAACAAATGGTGTTTGTGGCAGAATAAGCATGTTGATGTAGCCACAGAGGAAAATTTGATCCGAAGCTTAGGGGAAAATTGAGACAGCTTTTCTTGCCGGTGTTGAGATGGTCTAGAGTTCTCAAATTATCTGAACGTTTTTAAAATGGGAAAGAGGGACTAAAGACTACTAATGTTCACCAATCCATCCATCCTCTCATCCGTTTTTCATACTGCTATTCCTTCCCAGGGTCACAGATGTGCTTGAGCCGATCCCATCTGACTTAGGGTTAGAGGCGGGGTGGACCCAAGACTGATGACCAGTCAATCACAGGGTGGACACAAAGACACGAACATTCACACCTACATCCCAATAGAAACATTATTGTCATATAAATAGAAAAAACTGTTGTTTCAGTCAAGTACACTAAAAGCACAAGCATTTTCTCAGCATGCACATGGATCATTTTGACAACATTTTCATGTTGGGAATAAATAAAAAGGTTACAAAATTGTTTCTGTGGAGTCACAATCAAATATAAATGGTGTTAGAATGTGGGAGCAACCGGAGAACATGGTGAGAACCCACACATGCAGAGGGCAAACACTGCTTGACATGGAAACCTAATGAAAAACAAGCATTAAAAATATAAATGGTCTCATGTGAGTGTTTAATGGCCCTAATAGTTCCACGACTTGCTGGTTTGTGTTCCATATTAAAATGCTAAGAAAAATGTTGCTGTGCAATATTATACGTAGGTTCTGTATACATATCCAACTCAGGAACTGTTCCGTAAGGTAATGGTCTCACCTGATTCCACGGAACTTGTCTTTGTCATGAAGTGATTGGAGCTGGGCGACCAAATGCAGCTTGGACCAGGGTTTATTGAACGAACTCAAAAGACAGACTACAGATGCTCGACTAGGGACGAAAATAACTGAACAGAAAGACGAAACAAGACGAGAACAGACAAGCAACTAGAGAAACAAGAAGACATGAGACGCAAACAATTTGACAGGGACTGACACACAGACAGGACTTAAATACAAGACAGCTAACGAGAGACAGGTGAGGGTGATCACACTGATCAGGGCACAGGAGGGGAGGGGCGTCACACAGCCACACGAACCAAAACTATGACAACATTAAAACAAGGAAACAAATTGTGACAGTCTTTACATTGACCTCACAGCACTTTGGTCCTAAGTTCATTTGACAATTTGAGGTATTGCTTTTTCACGTAATATGCGACAAGGCCCAAATAGTTAGCGGGCTGTCTAAATGGCCAAACAGAAGAAAGGGACGACTATATAGTGCTCAGTATATTGCGGGAACATATAGTGAATGAGGGGTTAGGGAATCAGGGTGGGCATTCTGACACAGCTAATACTGCTCCTTCTTTTTCTATTTTCTTTTGGCAGTTGGTAAATACTTTTGGTGCATTACCGCCACTTTCTGGCCTCTGTCAATAATGCGCCAAAATTATTAGGCAATTGCCAAAAGTAAGACGTCACGATTAGGGAACAAGGATTTTGGGTACATCATTTCAAGTCAAAGTTTGACTTATAATTTATAAGTAGGAGGACCAACCAAAGTATGAAAAAAGTGTGACAGTTTTGAGTCCCAAAATTCCAGTAAATAAAAACATTTACTACAAAATATTGATTATATAAAAAATAAAGGTGTTCTTACCACGTATGCCTACCGGAATGAACAGAAGCCACAAAAGATTCAGAAATGCACAATGGCATATCCATATTCTCTTGTGAGAGAAGGCAGCATATATTTAGAACATCACACAAGAGCGTGAGCTTCAAATCCCCAGGGTCATTTTCTGTTCTGCTCTTAATTGAGAGTGTTCTGGAAAAATCATTACTATATTAATGATTTAACACAAAGTAACTACCTGCATGTTCCAGGAGGAAAGGGAGATTTGCTTCGAATCAATACCCATATACGCTCATTATAAAGGAGGTAAAGTTATAGTAATTAGGCAGACACCAATAACTTTTTAACGATCTTTGTTTTTAATTGCATATTATCGGCTACACTGTGTGTATGTTTATACCCAAATATAAGATAATGTTGAAGGGAGCAGTAGATTAAAGACAGAGAAAAGTGCAAGGTTTTTACCTCAGCAAGTATGAAACCACTGATAGTTTACTTTGTGCAAAGAAGGCAAAGATTGTGGCCATCATTCTTTTTAGCACTTTTCTTGGCAGCCAACAGTGGCCCACTGCAGCCAGGAAATATTTTGAAATAGAACGTATCACTTCTGAAAGGAAAGTGAAGGGATGAAATCACTTGAGAAGATTTTAGCTAAAAGGTTAAAAAACTGTACTTCTGTTCTTCATACGGAAAGTTGCTTTCGACTTGCAACGGCCTTCATGCTTTGAATACATAATTTATGAATTGAAAAACTATCCAAATGAAATTATAAGCACTTTTACAAAGCCCAACTGCTTGCGTGTTTTTAAGAAGGATTATATACAAAATACACATCAATTTCAAGAGGCATGAGCCAAAGATTCAACAATTATCAGTGCAGCAAAACTGGAGTTCCCTGATAAAGTCTCCAAATATTTTGGCCTTTTTATTTGATTAATGGCGCTCCAGCCCGCTCAGGAACAACAATTTCCGATGTAGATCGCCCATTCAAGAACTCCCAGGTTAGATAAACATTTTTAAATCTTCATGTAAAATCCCCTTCACTTAGAAAATATTTCAACAAAAACAAATATATATGAAATGAGCCCTGTATTCATCTTGCTAATTGCCCCTCCACTGCATCAACAGTGTCAACTGTAAAAGAATGCCATCTGAAGGCAATTATGCATGTTTTGAGAGCCAATTATGATTGCTCTCACAGCAGCGGTTATGCCACCAGCAAGGGAGTCTTCAGAAATTTTCAATTTAATTACAATATGCTCTTTATTGGATTCAGCATGCCAAATACTTACCCCTCCCCACCTCCTACCCACAACGTCTGCTATCTCAGCATTCACAGAGGGAGCCATTAACACAGATAGGAGAATATTATGGCCTCTCTCAAGGGCCACAGTGGGAATGTGTGGAGCGTCCCAGCAGTACAAGGTAGATGGCATCCCCTCATCCTCTCTGCGTGATCACAGCTGGCATCGTTGAGTCCATGCAAAGGCAGGTTGGTTAGTACTTTTCCCAGCTTGGACTATGCCTGCATTGGGAAATAAACTCACCCAATTCCACAGCAGGACACAACTGAGACAAAATGTAGAAAGAGTTGCAACATTTTGATGTCCTCATCTTTTGTTCATTTGCAGTTTCCCAACAAATCAATCACTTAAACTAATAAAGTATATTGTTTTCCTATTGTTTATTATTGTATATCATCAGCCACATAGCAAAATTGCCCAAATGTTTGTTGCTACTGTACTCCTCGAAAAAAAAAAAAAGTTAATCCGAAGCATTGCACTTCTATTAGTTTGCTGTGAAGACTCCTCTCTCCATCATGACAGGAAACAGTTGACATATTGACATTTTCTGTCAAAATGAGTTAAACTGGCAATGGCCTTGAACACAACATATTGATCACCTGACACTTACAGAAATACAGAAATACCGGTGCTGTTATTTTGTTATTGATATTTTTATTACATTTGGTTTTGGTAATAATATGTGAGACAGCATGATAAATCTCCACAGCCAGCAAATACACAAATCATTGATAATTGTACATCCTTAGCGTCATACCAGGTTTTATTTTTCGAACGATCAGGACTTTTGCTCCCAATTTGTAAAAAGAAATAAAGAAGGGAGCTTATTCTTTAAAGACCATGTGCACATTTTTAAACATGCATTGCTAACATTTGTGGCAGGATAGTAAAGCAAAGCCAATTGAAAGGGTGCCTGCAAATGGTTCAATTCCTTTTCTGTTTGGCTTTTTTTTTTTGGGCTCATGTGGAAAAGCATTTGAAATTATGATGTAGATTGACGTGCAGCAGCTGTCCCCTCTCCTGGGTCCTGTCCGTCACCTCACCGGTCACCGTTGACAGGACTATGATGGATTAGGAATTGTCATCCAGGACGTTTGTCACTTGTTTACAAGTCGGCCATCCCTCATCTCTCACCACAGGCCTTATAATCTGGTTGACACTCCTCCAACCCCACCCCCTACCCCAACACTGCTGCCAGACACGCTACACAAGACAACACCATACATTACAACAGTTTTTTCCCCTCGTTTCTAACCTCTCTCTCTCTCTCTCTCTTGCTCTCTCTCACTCTCTGTCTTGCTCTCTGTCTGTATCTCTCTTTCTTCCCCCCCCCCCGCTCCAACACGTCCCTGGGCTGAACACAGTCAACACATTTAATGCATTAATATATGTGTTGTGTTCGCCAATCTCCTGGGGACCGGGGCGATGTCTTCTCCTGTCAACCTCTACCCCAGAGAACTGACTGGGTTTTATACAAACATCCCAGAGGGAGGAGAAGGCAGGCTCAGGTCTACCCTGCATTCTGTTATTTGAACAATGGCTTTTAAATCTATTGCCCAAAACTATGTGAGATACAAGTACATCAGATTTTTGTTGGTAAGTAGATAGAGAAAATTAAAAACAATAAGTCGCATATATTGCATACAAATACATATGCATCTAATTGAATACAAAAGCTGCAGTATATAAGCACAAACACAGTGGGTCCAATTTGCATGCCGGGCTCAAATTTAGTGCAAAGCTAACTAACTGCATGTTGGAGTTTTCTTTCTTTTTCTATTTTTACTAGACTTCTCAGCAGTAGAATTGGTCATAACTGGGTGTTTGCACCTTTGTGTGCCATTGTGGGATGGATGTGGACTTTTTCCAGCCAATCCTCATGGCATCCTTCATTTGCATCAAATTCAGGGCGGTCGTAGCGCAAACCTGTGTATGCCGTTCCTGGCAATGGGGAAACAGAAAACGACCTAACTTTGGAATCAAATTGTTTTGATACAGGCCAATTTGTACCTTCCGTTACCAATTGTCAGATGTGAGGCAGCATTGTGCGCTGATGGCCACAACAATACCCAAAGACTCGTATAAAAATAAAGTTACATTAGTTTTTTTGCTGAGCGCGTGGGTGTAAGTCTAACAAAATAGGGCCCATTTACTTTACATTCAGTTGTATATGTGTCTGCATGTGTGTCTGTCTGTTTGTAAATTGTCAGAGTGATACGCATTGCCACAAACAAGCTTAAAGTGACAACACTGATGTGTTTTGTCACACTACCGCCTTTCCAGACAGTTGCACATGGTAGAAATAGTTCACTGTCTGGACTGGTGGATGGAGAGAGTGCACAGATCATAGGTCACCCACACTTGCTGACAACCCACACGAGGCCAATAATATTTTTTAACTTTAAGTAATATTAAATACATGAAAATAAAATGTAACACAATATAACAAAATAATATTATAAAGTAATAAATAAAGTAATACTGTTTTTTGTAATGTTCTCATGTAATATTTCTATATTATTGTTGAGACCTGCAATAATTAATCTTCTTAAGTGCTCACAAGTCCCTAGGATGGTTCAAGGACCTCGTTCTTTTCTTCAGATCTTTAACTCCTTGCCAAACCGGGATTTCCGATTGGGGGGCCTCAAATACAACTTTGATGTGGTTGGCGTCTTAGAAGCTTGAGGAGAGAGGCGAGAGGGAAGAGGGCCACACAATGGCCTGACCTTCCCTCTGCATCTGCACACATCTCTCTCTAAATGGTCACATTGATGCTGCTTGTTGCCGACAGCCCTGTTGGAGCCAACTCTGGGCAATGGGACTCAAAGCCTGGGCACCTGCCAACAGACGGTGAAACAAATTGATTGCGATCAAGCCAGCTCAGTTTGCATTTAACCCCTACGCTTACCACTTATGTTGTTTTCCATACAGCATTGTGGTGTTGGTGTATCAGTCATCTGTGAAGCAGGCCTTGGTAGGATTCCTGTCCATTGATGTTCATCTTTTTTAAAACTAATTACCGTAATTTTCGGACTATAAGTCGCACCAGCCATAAAATGCCCAAAAAAGTGAAAAAAAAACCATATATATGTATATAAATCGCTCCTGAGTATAAGTCGCCCCCCCACCCAAACTATGAAAAAAAACGCGACTTATAGTCCGAAAATTACGGTATCACTGGTTTTGTTAGACACACAGCAAACATAGCCATAACTGTTTGTTCAGTATCTCACGCGTGTTGATTATTTGCACTTGTTTCAATCAATCGCAGATGCATCCTGTAACACAATAAAGGATCATTTTGGCCTTCAGTCATGTTGGCACAGTTTACAGACACTCTTGTGAATAAATGCACATAACAGGAGTAGTGTCGTTTAGAATGATGAAGGCAGACCACAAATACCTCCAAAGTATGTTTTCTTTTACTTGAATAATTTATTAAAAACAACTAAAAATAAACCAATTATTATTTCAAGCACAAGTCATGGATCCAACAGAAAAATACATGAGGAAAGCAACATTTTTGTTTACTGTAAAAAGGAAAAGTAATGTAAAAGCATAAAGAAGGGTCAAATTATGAAACAAAATCCATCCATTTCCTGCCACCTGTTCTGTTTAGGGTTCGAGGGAGCCAGGACTGGTTGCCAGCCAATCACCGGCCAAGACCAGGGGTCTTAAACTCACGGCCCAAGGGCAATTTTCGATCCACTAGATGACATTTTGCAGGCCTGTAGTTACAAATTTTAATATTTTTGTGGCTCCCATGTTTTTTGGCCATGCCATAAGCCTGCGTATTTATTTATTTATTTATTTATTTGTTTGTTTGTTTACTTTTAAAAATCGCCTTCTTTGCCCATGGCGCAGCTATTGTGGTTGAGTCATCACAAACAGATACAAACAACTGGACTGTAAGGTGGTATCCAACTGCCCACTTGACAGCAGTGATCTGCAATCATCCTGTCCAACTCTACATCATCCTTCTATGGACGTCCTGATGAAAATCATTTGTGTTTCAATTAACTGCATGGACCCCAGCAAGTGTATTTCTGCTTCTTCATTATCAAAGACTGTGCAACTCTTGCACACTGATTTTACAGGGAACGAGAGGAGCTACTTTCCATGGCCGTGGGTTGTGTTAACGTCCACAACCTCGCAAACTTGTGTTTCTAACTGCTCTCCTCTGCAAAAATACCAAAGGAAGGAAAGTTCCAGTTAGACCACACTGTGCTCGACTTGGATTGAGCTTGAAAATAAAGTAAGTTATATAAACTGCCTTATGGTTTAAATCACCACTTCTGTACTTTTCACAAGCGCCAGGTTAATCTTGCAAAAAAGGTGCGCATGGCCACAAAGTCATCGTTTATCGAACCATCGCGCACACACAGACGCACGCACGCACACATACATACACACAAAAATGTATTTACTTCTCCAGTATATATACCCCCCCCCCCCCCTTTTAGTACTTTTGGTGTCTTGGTCATCTACACAAGGGCACGACAAGACAAGCGTGGTGGGAATTAGAGAGCAAAAGGCAAAATGGCTTGTGTCGATCTAAACAAGAGGATAATAACAGGAAGGGGAATCAATAACAGCATAAAACTGATTTATTGCGTGTCATAAAACAGAAGTAAAAGCTGTGAGCTAGAGTACACTGAAGTCCCATTTAATCTGTGCAAAAGCTGCATGTATCTAGAGAGATATGAAAAAAGATAGCCAAAGGCAAAAGCAACTTGATAGGTATGATAGGACAGCGACAAGAAATAATATATAAGATATTGAGAGAATGATACAATAAACTATGTGAGAGAGACACTTAATTGTCATATTAAAGACTCTCTCCAGTGCTCAGCAGAGTGGAAGGTTGGCTCCTATTCATCATCTGGCTAACAGCCACTTGAAAGAAATCACAATTATAAGCTGCTCAATGTTGTCCCAGGGACCTTTTTGCGAGCATTAATTTTTTCCCCATTGATTCTCTACCCCTCATAAATCAGAAATGTTGCAGTGCATGTAATGTTTTATGGAGAAGGGATTATAGTGTTATGAAGCTAATGTAGCAGAACCCTCTGATTTAAACACACGCCCTGCCCTCCCTCTCTCTTGTATGGGGGGACAGAGTTATTACACAATTGCATGGCCAGACAAACAGGCTGTTTATAAGCCACACATACTTGGACAGGACTACATATGACTCTAATGACTGATAATCATCAGTATGTTATGCAGAGGGAGACTATAATATATACGTATAATGTTCCTTGTTAATTTATATTTTCTTTACAGTGGACCCCCACTATTAGTGGGGGATTGGGTCTTGTAAATTGTTTATATGTTCAATCAACTAATCAGTCAATTGTCGGCCTTTATTCGTTTATTATTCCAGTAATATTATTACATTTATAGTTTAGTGTTAGGAAGTGAGCACTTCTGTGTAAAGCACAGTGGTCCCAACGCTTTCTATCATAGCTCAGTCTAAGATGAGGAGAAGTAGACCTGGTGTCTAAGCATCAAATCATCATCACATAAACTGGTCTTGACACCATCTAAAAAGGGAGATGGATCATGTGGCTTTCTGGTGCCAGAGAAGTTTGTCCCTTGATAGACCCCTTAACTCAAATCTATAGGACACCCCTCCTCTTTTTCCCATCACCTACACAAACACACACACACACACACACACAATTACACATGCACACACACACACACACACACACACACACACACAGATGCGCGCACACACACGCGCACCGACACACACACGCGAGCGTTGCAAAAGAAGCAATCCTCTATGTTCTGGGTTAACAGCTTAACAAGGCCAAATTACAGCAAACACCTTGTGGCTCAAGTATCCTTTTTGTTGAAGTGATGTTGGTGCATATCCGTTTGTGTAAGCTTGTGTGCATATACTAGATAGTAAAACCAATGATGATAACAAGCCACAATGACATGGCATACAGAAGAGTCTCTCCAACGAATAACAGACTTCTAACAAACATAAGATCTGATGCAGATACTTTTTACATGAGAATTTTTCATCCATTATTTTTCCAGTACAGCAACCACTCTTTTTTCATGCACTTACAAAAAAAAGCTCCAATGTGTTTTGTGATTAATCTGGATCTATTTACTCTCCTGGTTTTGTTCTGTCCGTGGTACAACCTTGTGTCATGTCATATGTTCCTGTTGCATGAACTACCGATGTCATCCATATGGATAATGCTTTTGGAAACATTTGGGATCATTGACCAAAAATCATTTTGAGTTCTTTTTGTCTGTCTGAATAAGTAAGCATCCGTTTTGTAATGTTCTCTTGCTAAACAGCTCTGAAGGAAATCTCAAACACCTAAGAGAACTGGTCATTAATCCAACCACTTTGCAGTTGCTGCACAGCCAAAAGCAACCTCAGGGGTTGCGTAGAAGGCTGTTGTACTAGTATAGACAGTTCATCTTCTGTCATCTGTTATCTAAATAATGATATCAATGTGAATTTGAGGAACAATAAATGGAAACCTGATAAAATCCAAGGTTTACTGTCTACCAGGGACAAACATGATAGTGATGAAATAAATGTAGTTCATAACATGATGTTGTAATTCAATCTTTAGCTAAGATCTTTACAGGCCAGCCGGGTCCTCCGTCATCAGTTGCACGCTGCCACCAGAGCTCCTCATCTCGTAGATAAATTCACATGACAGTCTGCAAAATGCTCCCATAACCAGTGACATGGGATGATTTCCCGCCTCTGACAAGCTCCAGTATTGAGTATGATAACACTTACTTTGTCTTCATCCTTGGCTGGAGTATAATATCAATCCGTTTGATGATCCAACAAAGCGAGTGGAGCACTTGTGTATCAATCTTCATACATCGCTGCCTAGTGTCTAACAAAGAACCCAGAATGGGATCATTCAATCACTCCCGGCCTGCGCTGCTTTCGCTCCACTTGGCCTTCTCTACAGCTCAAGCGTTTCATTCCTTGTCAGCATCTCTCCTATTTTTCATCCCCTTTCTTTTCCCTGTCTCTCCCGCTCACTTGTGGGGGATAAAGACACAAATAACAAATGATCATATCACTGGGTGTCCATCATAAGTAAATGTGACACATCCAAATAGAAACTAGAAAATCTTCAGAGGGCACCTTTCCATCCAACCCACTTTTTTGTTTCAACTATTCACAACAGTACCGCCAATCGGAGGGATGCACGTAAAGCTTCAAGTAAAAATGTACATTGTCAATAATAAAAGGGTTGGTAGCCCACATGGGCAGGCTTAACTCACACACATATCGTACACTTAGCCGTCATGTAATGAAGGATATAAACTAATGTTTGACTAATAGCTCAAAGCCTGACCTCAAAGGCTTTATGTAGCAAAACATGTATTTATAATCTATATTAGCTGTGAAAACGTGCATGCAATCTTATGTACAAATAAAAGTTCTGCTCTAAAGCAAATTGGATTGTTCCTTCCTTCTCTATTTACTTGATGCCTGTATTAAAACATGCTCTGCAGTAGGTCTCCTACAATGTGAAGTCTACACTGATGCTGTGCTCTTCCAATGAAATATAGCTCAATCAGCGGCCACCTAGCGATCAACTTTTACTTGTCAGTTTTGATATATCCAATCATCGCTTTGGGTTGTTTTGTGATGTCTAATGTTCTGTGAAAATGGGCTTTTAATATTCTTTATTGTCTCTCGCTCTCTTTTTTTGCTTTCATCGACAAAAAATGTATCCACACTTTTGTGAAATAAAACCTCAGAGGGTGTAGAGGGGAATGGGGAGAATGAGTGGGGGGGGGGGGGGGAAGCAATGAAATTTGACCCGTTTAAAACTGTATCATTTTCTGACCATACCTTAGGGCACTCGGCATTTATCGGTGGGGCTGGAGAAGCAGAGATCACCGGACTGGTAATTGTTTCCTCTAAATCTGCTGAGCTCTGAGGAACACAGAGTGCAGTTTTTCATCAGACAGAGAATGAGAAGCAAAGAGGACAATACGAAGAAAAGCAAAAAAATGCTATAGTCCACAAGTGTTGGTTTTTATCACTTCACCAAACAAGCAAGATTGCCTTCCACACAACATTATTATTAACTTGTGTCACATGTTCACAGAAGAAATGCTGACTTTAGTTTCCAGCACTACAAAGCTACTGTGTGTGTTATAAACCATAACAAAAACAGCTACGCTGCACATACTAATATCTATTTTATTCGACACATACACGAGGTGTTTAAACCACCGACTTCAAATGCCTACTAGCTGAAGGCCTGAACCCAAGTCTCTCATAAAGCAGAAATGTGACATTCTATTCATGCAATGACAAAAAAAAAAAAGTACTGTGCACTTGGACCAATCTGTCTCTATCACTCCTTTCATACAAACATTTTCCCACTTTATTTTCATTATGGTTGTAGCTGTGTTTGACTTTTAGATACTATGCGTGCATTTGGCTTTGAAAGTTGGAGATTTACTGGTGTGGTATTGGCTCATTTTTCATATCCATTGTTGACGTGTCAGGGTGTCATAGCTGTTCCACAAAGCTGTTAGATCAGTCCAAATGTATAAATCATCCAGGATCTGACACACTCATTTAATTTAGGGGGCTTGGCGCAACAGCGCTGCTATTAATGAAAAATCCCTGCAGTTTGCTGAGTGGGACCGCTGAAGCTTTTTTTTTTGCTTTATTTCTATTAACATGGATATTTGGTATGATTTCCCTCAGTAGCCTGTTGGCAGCCAACTTGGCTGTCTGTCATTTATCATCATACGTTATGTTTGTCAATCTGTTGAATTCTCTCAGAAGCGCTCACAAAAATCACTTTGCATAATAGAAAAAGGGGCAAACTCAAGTGAGGTGGGGGTGGATGAACCTTTCACATTCCTCAATAGAGTGGTGGTTCCAACCCCAGAGCCTGTGTTATTGTTTTCCATCTGTGAAATAAAGTAACAGGTACTTAATGTACCAAAAACAATTTGTACAGCAGTTCTTTTTCCCCATCGAAAGTGCGCAGTGCTCGCTGAGGGCTCCCCTTATCTCAGCAAGGCTAATCCATTTTCACACTGCGCTCCGGCGCTCTCATTTTACAGCTGAGGAGCTCTCCGGCTCCACGCTGGGCTTGAAATGGGACCCCAGTCACTGAGCCCCCTTGGAGTTTGCGTAGGTAAGTGTGCAGAACAAATGCTGAAAAAGTCTTTAAAAAGTTAAAAGGGACTAGTTTGGCATTTTATACCACCTTCTCCGCGGGTCCTACCTGAACTCTTACATTTTACCTTTTCCCAGTGGGAACTGCTTTGCTTGAGCACTGTTATACAGGAGCATGCAGAATGTCAAAGAGGGGTGGAACAGACTCTTTTGCTATTTGCCAAAGAATTCATTTCTCATTCATCTTTAAAAATAAAAAACAAAACTGTCAAATGTATTGATAGTTCAAGATGATTAGGAGAAGCAGTGCCATCATGTGAATGAATCCATTCATTTATAGACATGTCAATTCAATTGAAATTGTCTCTCCTCTGAGTACCATATTTTCCGGACTATAAATCGCAGTATTTTTCATAGTTTGGCTGGGGCTGCGACTTATACTCAGGAGCGATTTATGTGTGAGATTATTAACACATTATTATATAATTTCAAATGTTATTTTCAAACTAAACCGCAAGAGGGCGCTCTAGGTCTGTGTTGATAATTGTGTTGATGAGTCTGACATAATCGATGTAGAAAAGAAGGCACCGCGTCTCCTACCATTGGTGTTAGCGGAGTTGTTTAAAAGTGACACAGAGGATGATGATTTAGTGATTTGGAGTGATACGGTTGGTTAGCATGTTATTTATGCTATAGTTATCGGAAGAACTCTTAATATGTTATGTTATTATACCAGGCACATTCTCAGTTCATTGCTTATGTGTCATGTAATGTTAGCATACCGTACAATTATTCAGCCCGTTGTTGCCTCTATTCTATCTTTATTTTAAATTGCCTTTCAGGATGACTTGTCTGTTCTATGTGTTGGTTTTCATCAAATAAAGTTCCCCCAAAAATGCGACTTATACTCCAGTGCCATTTATATAGGTCTTTTCCTTCTTTATTATGCATTTTATGGCTGTAATGTACGGTAATTGTTTTACCTTTTCAAGTAGATCAGACTTTTAATACAAGAAAATACAGACTATAATAAATCGCTGGCGTCGGACGAGAACGACATGTCAGAATTTGATACATGTCATTATTTTTCCCACTCATCAATTTTAGTTTAAGTTTAGGTACACATGATAGTGTCATACATACCGCAAACCAAATAACTCTGCTTTCCTGGTGTACAGAAAAGGGCTAAAAACAGAGTTCCGGAAAGTTTCTCCATAAGTTTTAGAAAGCTCAGTGTTTAACCATAAAACATTTGCTTGGTGTGGACAAAGGCCAAAATTATTATTTTTCTTCTTTTTTTTTTAACAACAGTCGTGTTTATGTCTCACCCAAAGAACAAAATGAACTACATCACATTAAGAAACAAATGTATAATTTACTTGCAGGCCAGCTCACATATCCCTTTCCCTAGCCAAGCCTTGGAAGGTAACTGGCCTCTCTTGCCCAGTCCCTTCAGCCCCATCAATCCCCTGATGCGGCCCTCATAGCGCATGCCCGCTTGGATGAACCAGCCAGGAGGGCAAGCAGGCCAAAACTCACGGAACGCACAAACATTTTGATCAGCTGAAGACCCATCGTTCCCTCACAACACAATCAAAACAAAGAAAAAGTATCTATTATATATATATATATTTTTTTTTGTTTTTTTTTATCTGGGAACAGAAGTAGAGGGAAAGTACAATGGGTAACATTTGGATAGAACTTTAGGTAGAAAAAGTCATGCAGCATAGATTTGTATAAATAAATGCACAAGACTGTTGCTGTGATTCATAGTTTAAACTTATTTAGCCTCATTGAGTTGACCCCTCTAACCCAAACAACTGTGATGGAGAACATGAAAAAATCCCCCTTCTCTAACTCTCGTCTCTCTTCTTGCACCCCCCAGCACACACACACACACACACACACACACACACACACACACACACGCACACACGAACAGATCTTTAGTCTGACCACCCCAAAGCTAATACATTTGACTCTGAAGGTCATCTATAGTTCGCTGTGAGGTTAAAGAGAAAGAAACACTCTTTTTGTTTGTCTTCTCATCCTCCGGAGATGAAAGGAGGAGTAAAACAAACAAACACTTTTTTCTTCTTTAGCTCATGTCTTTGATTCTTTTTATTATACTTTGTAAAATGTAATGCTAAAATATTCTTTAGAGTCATCACCATAATCCAATTCCTGCTATATGTATGACTTTTCTAAGTAAAATAAATATTTTACTCCTACTCTAAAACAAGTGAGACCATGCAGTCTATTTTGTGTGCTCACTCCTTGGGCCAGTTGTTTACATTAAGATGAGCCGGATTCTTTTGCTCCCTCATTTGGAGAGATTTAACGTTTGCTTTCTCATCCATGTAACAAATGCTGAGAGAGGCCAGGCTCGAGTGCATTTGAATGGGCCGCCTAGTTGCTAGAGGAAGGACTTCATAATCACTGGTGAGATGACAGGTGGATCAAATTTCTAAACTTTTTGTGTGAGCGGTGACAGGCTATCAATCAGCACAAAGATGCTGTTTTCTTAACCCTGGAGTTGAATTAAGTTGACATCCTGCTCCAGGAGAATTGGAACAACTGGCATATTAACATAGAGAAAATGTTATAAGAAGAAACTTTAGGATTAAAAGAGACATTTTAAAAGAATCAGTTTGAGGTTTTATGGGAAAACAATCAAGGAAAGTATCCATCTGTATATGCCTCTGCTTTATCAGTATGTGAAGAATTTTAATGAAACAAGATCCAACTAGAATAATACTCAGAGATGTATTTTCCAGCAACAAATCATCCTGATTTAGAGCAACATTAAATCGGATCTACCACCTTCCAGCATATATATTTACTTTTATTGAGATTTGACAAGGGAGGTGTCACAATATCAACAAGTGAAAATTAATTTCAGGAATTCAGTTTTAAATATGAAACTCATATTCATTCATTCAAAACAGGAGAAAAATAAAACAGGACAAAAATCCATCATTGTTGTTTCTTACATATATATGCACATACATATATGCATATACTGCAAATGGTCAGTTGACACACTAGAGTGGTTTTTCAATTTAGAACTTGAATGGTACTGAACAGCCTAAGTCAGAATGTTGGCACTGATGGACTAAAACGCCAGTTTCAAATCAACTTAGAGTGCTATCATAAGCATGAAGACAAACTACTCTCACGTTTCTAAGTACAAAAGTCCACGTTGGGTTACTTTGTCACAATTCACTGCAAGATTTCCCTCCCTATCCGTCATTTCAGGATTACGAGACATTTGCACGGCGCTGTCACCTGCTCACTGGGGGTAATAATTGCTATGAAATAGTGTTATGTACAGCTGAAAGGTAAGTGCTCTGATAGACTGTGAATACACTCCAAGGATTTCTGTTTCACTCTGTGCCTGGCCTCTCACTTCTTCTTAACTCCTCCATCATTTTTTTTATTTTTTATAGTGAAATCCCATCCTTCCGCAACATATTTTTTTCTTTTTGGTGCTATGGATTTGTTGTCATGGAGGCCTGACAATCATACTGACACCACTGGCAGAAAATGATTTTTTTCCCCCACCCAGTCCTTGATTGACTCCATTTGTGGGGTGTAACTCTATCAGAAAACGCCAGTCTCCTGCTCATTCAGTCATCCTTTGTCAGACTTACTGGTGTGTAGCGGAAGAAAGAGGGAGAGGAAGTCAAGTAGAGACATGGATGGGGGGATTGTGGAAGAACAATAATTGGGGCTCTCAGTAAAAGGTCAAACTGATATGAGTGGTAAGGTTTTATGTTTTAATGTTTCTTCTCTTCTATATCATGCCAATCTTTATTTAAATTCTGCCCTGACAAGAGACAGACAAGCATGACGCTGTCATGCTGTGAGGTTGTACAAAACAAATAGGCGTAGAAATTAGGAGTCGACATGCATTGCAAGCACCACATTACATGACATGCAACTGACTTTAAACAAGAGGAATTTGTCTCGCTCAAGCACTGCACTCCTTACATGAGGAGGGGTTAAAAGAGTGACCAGGGGGTTATATGGCGTGAAAATGCATGTGCACAATGGACGACTTGAATTGTAAAAGATTCAAAACGACTTGAATGGTAAAAGATTCAAAATTTAATGCCATTTTCCCCCCAAAAAACAGACACACGTAGTCAGAGTGTAGTCCAGAGTGTAGTTCTTAAAACCTTAATCCAACACTTTGTAAGGCACCAGCAGTGACCACAATACTTCAAACCTCACATATTCGCTTCTACAGCTTATCAGTTGGCCGAGCCAGAAGAGCTGTCCACTCTCATTCTCTCATTGGAGAGTGCATGTCAGGACCTATTTGCCACTGGTTACTTTGACAGTGACATCAGTGATGACCTCTTGACACCGTCTGACAGAGAAATGCTTCTGGAATAGTGTTCCATTACAGAAGCGAGAGAGCGTGGACACCAGGCGGATATGTTGAAATGGAAAAATAAGAAAACTGGAAAAGGCATTTAGACCTGTGTTTGACCTATCATGTTTCAGTCTTGTGTAGGGAGCCTCTATGAAATCAGAAAGTGACATATAATAAAAGCCTTTGCGATGCTCTCACTGTCCACCACTGACTGTTACTGAGGATAGAAATTCTTCAATTTATTTGCCCACTGAGCCATTTGTTTCATTTTGTCCATATGATGCATATTATTTTGCTTGAAATTGACTCCTTGATAGCTCTTCAATGGCTATTATGCTATTTTAAGCTTTCCACAGTTAATTATAGGCAGTTACATCATAACTGGGCAGAATGGTGATGTGATTTCTTATGTCATATGAGTTACTTTGGTGACTATTCTAACTTGGAAGTAACTGCTCAAAAAATAGGACATTTCAAAATTATGTAGAGAAATGCTCATTTATCGCACCAAACAGCAATGACTATAACTTGAGCACTTTGCAGAATTTACTGGAAACATTTTATAATGTATTTGACACACTAAAATCAGAGCAGTCACTTGTGAACTCAACTTGGCGGGTACTATTCATTATTTCAGCCTTCTTTCAATAAAGACATAATGCTGGTCATAATGTCGCTGACAACATCAGTGGGCACGTTAAAGGACAAGACAGGGTGGACAACAAATTCAGGGACGTCTGC